>NC_041390.1:203096108-203320861 GCF_002162155.2 Triticum dicoccoides | reverse complement strand
GCCGCGCGCCGCCGCCTCGCACGCCATGCGCCGCGACCTCGTTCGCGGCGCCCGCCGCCTCTGTTCGCCGGCGTCCTCCGCCGCTGCCTCGCCGGCGTCATCCTCCGGCGAGCCCGTGTCTCCTTCTCCGTCACCGGCCACCTCTCCGTCGTCTTCTCCGGTGAACCCCGACGAGGTCCCGTGGATCGGGACCAGATCCACCAACCACTCCAACCAAACGGCCTCCCCGCGTCCCACTCCGCTCCGTCCCGGATCCCTCCGTCCCGCGTTGACTTTCGCGGAGGTAGAATTTCACCAAGTCCCCGAAGTTTCCAGATTCATGTGCCCATTTTCATCATGCCATAACTCTGCATCCATAGCTCCGATTCATGCGTGTAGCATATCAAAATGTTCGTCTCGACGAGTACATCATTGCATCATTTTCATTTGAGCTCATCTTGATGCCTGAAATGCTGTTGGAAGAGGGCTATGTGAGGAATTTGTCAGATCTATTTCAGCAAATGGCCTTTTGTCATTTTTGCCATGATTAATGTGTGCATGCCATGATCCTGAGCTCTACATGTGTTTTGTAATATGCCATGCCATCTTTACAGGGGTGTATTCCATATATTTTTGTGATCTATGTGGTGACTAGCACAAGCATGCAAAGTAGCTTACTCGATGATGCTGTTTTCAGGGACTTAGGATTTCTCTAAGTCCTTGTCATGTTATTGCTTTTATGACATATGTTCATGTTGTTTCCTAGTGATCCGTGCCTCTTTTGAGGATGATCATTAAGGATGTTTTGTTAATATTGTGGTGCTCTATCCATCCATGTCTTTGTTTGCATTTATGGAGCAACATAGCTTGAGTCAATCAAGCTCTACTTTTGCTATAAAATGATCCTGGCAGATTGTTGACATGTTTAGCAATTTTGCCGAGGATGTTGCTATTGATCCGTGCAAGCTATGATGTTGTTCTTGCCATGTATAGCTCCTATGCCATGTCTTCTTGACGAGTGTATGATTAGTTTGTCATGCCATGCTCTGTAGTGAGTGGGTCGAGCTCATAAACATGCCTACTCGTTAACTGTTTTGCATGCTCCAGTTTTTCACTAAGTCTGTATCTGTTTATGTTTTTTTGCCATATTCACATGCTTGCAATTGTATTTTTTGATCCCTTTTGGCTCAAGGTCACTAAGGGACTTTTGTTAAGTGCTTTGAGTAGCTTCATTCCATGCCTTTCTTTGCCATGTTATGTTCCTGTAGCATGTAGTTTTCATGCCCTAAAGTTTGCTTCCTGATGTTAAATTCCTGACTTGTGTTATTTTCACCAAGTCTGAAACCTGTTATCATTTGCTCTTTTGCCATGCTTGTTTGAACCTGTTAATTGATGAATTAGCCGTAGCCCAGTGTTCATCTTTTGTCAAGCATCATGACTGGATCCCTGCCATGTATTTTGTTGCCATGTTTGAGTGCTGCAGCTTATTTATCTTAATGCATTTAGATGGCTACTTGCTGATTATCATAGTCCGGTGCCATATTTGTTTTGCTTGCCATTTCCAAACCGTGCATCCGATTCCGGTGTTCTTTATATCGATTTCAACCGAAATCACCTCATCTTTCCAGTGGCACTCTTAGATTTCCAAGTTGAGGCCAGGTTAAATCATTCCTTTCCAATTCATGCATATGCATCGCATACCGCATCCTGCATATCATACCATGTTCATGTGTTGGTTGTTTACTATGTTGTGTGCTTATTTCTGGTATTGCTTCTTCGGGTTGGTTTCGTTAACGTCGCGTTTGTGAGGACCCGTTTGACTACATCCGTTTGTCTTCCTCATGGACTCGTTCTTCTTCCTTGCGGGATCTCAGGCAAGATGACCATACCCTCGAAATCACTTCTATCTTTGCTTGCTAGTTGCTCGCTCTTTTGCTATGCCTATGCTGCGATACCTACCACTTGCTTATCATGCCTCCCATATTGTTAAACCAAGCCTCTAACCCACCTTGTCCTAGCAAACCGTTGTTTGTCTATGTTACCGCTTTGCTCAGCCCCTCTTATAGCGTTGTTAGTTTCAGGTGAAGATTGGAGCTTGTTCCATGTTTGGAACATGGATATTTTGTTGGGATATCACAATATCTCTTATTTAATTAATGCATCTATATACTTGGTAAAGGGTGGAAGGCTCGGCCTTATGCCTGATGTTTTGTTCCACTCTTGCCGCCCTAGTTTCTGTCATATCAGTGTTATGTTCCCGGATTTTGCGTTCCTTACACGGTTGGGTTATAATGGGAACCCCTTGACAGTTCGCCTTGAATAAAATTCCTCCAGCAATGCCCAACATTGGTTTTACCATTCGCCACCTAGCCTTTTCTTTCCCTTGGGTTCTGCAGACTCAAGGGTCATCTTTATTTAAACCCCCCTGGGCTAGTGCTCCTCTGAGTGTTGGTCCGACCGAGTAGACCGTGGGGCCACCTCGGGGCAACTTGAGGGTTGGTTTTTCTCGTAGGATGTCTCATCTGAGTGTGCCCTGAGAACGAGATATGTGCAGCTCCTATTGGGATTTGTCGGCACATTCGGGAGGTGTTGCTGGACTTGTTTTACCATTGTCGAGGATGTCTTGTAACCGGGATGCCGAGTCTGATCGGATTGTCTTGGGAGAAGGAATATCCTTCGTTGACCGTGAGAGCTTGTGATGGGCTAAGTTGGGACACCCCTGCAGGGATTGATCTTTTGAAAGCCGTGCCCGTGATTATGGGCAGATGGGAATTTGTTAATGTCTGGTTGTAGAAAACCTGAAGTTGACCTTAATTAAAATACATCAACCGCGCGTGTTACCGTGATGGTCTCTTCTCGGCGGGGTCCGGGAAGTGAACACGGTGTTGGAGTAATGCTTGATGTAGGTTGTTCTAGGATCACTTCTTGATCATAGTTGTTCGTCCGTGCTTTGCCTTGTCTTCTCGCTCGCTTTTGCGAATAGGTTAGCCACCATATATGCTAGTCGCTTGCTGCAGCTCCACCTCATACCTTTTACCTTACCCATAAGCTTAAATAGTCTTGATCGTGAGGGTGTGAGATTGCTGAGTCCCCGTGACTCACAGATACTTCCAAAACCAGTTTGCAGGTGCCGATGAGACTGTGCAGGTGACGAAACCGAGCTAAGGAGGAGCTCGATGGAGATCGTGTTCGATATGTTGTTTCCATTTCCAGTTGATCAGTAGTGGAGCCCAGTTGGGACGATCGGGGATCTGTGTAGCATTTGGGGTAGTCTTCTTTTATTTTGGTTCCGTAGTCGGACCTTGATTGTATCTGGATAATGTAATGCTTTATTCATGTAATTGTGTGAAGTGGCGATTGTAAGCCAACTATGTATCTCTTTCCCTTATGTATTACATGGGTTGTGTGAAGATTACCTCACTTGCGACATTGCTTTCAATGCGGTTATGCCTCTAAGTCGTGCTTCGACACGTGGGAGATATAGCCGCATCGAGGGCGTTACACCAAGTCAAGTCACTTAAATCATTTAGAGGAGGATACCACCCTATCATACCCCATCACAACCATTTTAATAGCATGTTGGCACGCAAGGTAAACCATTATAAGCTCCTAGCTAATCAAGCATGGCACAAGAAACTATGATCTCTAGTTGTCATTGCAAACATGTTTATTCATAATAGGCTGAATCAGGAATGATGAACTAATCATATTTACAAAAACAAGAGAGGTCGAGTTCATACCAGCTTTTCTCATCTCAGTCAGTCCATCATATAATCATCATTATTGCCTTTCACTTGCACGACCGAATGATGTGGATAATAATAAGAGTGCACGTGCATTGGACTAAGCTGGAATCTGCAAGCATTCAAAAATAGGAGAAGACAAGGCAATATGGGCTCTTTTGTCAGATCAACAATAATGCATATAAGAGACACTTCAACAATTTAATTATAGTCTTCTCCTATCGACCCCCAAAGAAAAGAAATAAAACTATTTACACGGGAAAGCTCCCAACAAGAAAAAGAAGAACAGGAAATCTTTTTGGGTTTTCTTTTTAATTAGTACTACAAGCATAGAAAGTAAACTAATTAAAAACTAAAACTAATTTTTTTAAGGTTTATTAAACACACAAGAAGAAAGCATAAAAAGGAAAATAAAATAGCATGTATGATACAATGAAAAATTATAAGCACCGACATCTAGCAATGAGTGTGTGAACATGAATGTAATGTCGGTGGGAAATACGTACTCCCCCAAGCTTAGGCTTTTGGCCTAAGTTGGTCTATGGCCACGGCTGGCCTGGCGGATATCCATAATAATAGTTGGGGTTGTTCTGAGAAGAAGAAGACTCTGACTGCCACTGGTTGGCAATCATTTCTGGATCCCAATGGTAATTAGACTATCGTGGAGGATCAACTTGTGGTTCCGACTCTGGCTCTGTGGCTGATGTAGCGTTCCGATAGGCGTGGATAGCCTCTAATGGAACAAGGTACTGGCCTGAAGATAAATCAAACAAGGAAGGAGCAGGCAGGGTAATAGTCTCAGGATGATGTTTATGAAAGAACAATTTGTATTTAAGCTCTCCTTCCCTATTCTTAACAATAAAATCGTGTGCCACCATACTCTTATAATCTAAATAAACACGAGGCATCAATTTTTCTTCCTTCTCATAATGCCTAATAGGTATGTTAAAATGTGCAGCTAGGCGTGAAGCATAGATGCCTCCAAAGATGGGGACCTTTGTACGGTTCAGACTTAATCGTTTAGCAATAATACCGCCCATACTAACAGAGTTATCAATGAATAAACCGTGGAACAAAATAATAATATCGGAAACACTAAGGTGTCCATAGTTTCCATGACCAATTAAGCAAAGACTAGCAAATATTGCAAAGTAGCGTAAAACAGGAAAATGTATTCTAGTGATTCGTGCATCGGAAACCTTCCTCGTTTCCCCTACAGTGATGGTATCAATAAACCCATCCACATCGCCGCGATGTGGTTCCTCTATCGTGCCCTCGAAAGGGACCAAAAAAACCTGACAAAAATCATAAAGTGACATCTCCTTATGCTCATCATATAAATAAAACTCCACCGTAGGTGGTGAGCTCCTAGAATGGAAATGAAAGTTTTGCACAAAGATATGGGTGAGTAAGAGATACTGGTCGCGTTGGTCGTGGAGGAAGGCGGTGAGGCCCGCATTCTTAGCCAATTCATAAAAATCATCATAAATCCCGGCTGCTCTCAAGAAATCATCGGAGGGCCAGTCGCATGACCTAACCTCCGCGGTGCGAGGCAGATTATATTTGGGCTTCTTTGCTTCTTCATTTTGCTTTTCCTTCGAGCTTTGGCTCGATGAGCCCCTCAAAAATCTCTTCATTATTCTCTGAAAAATTCTGAAATTTTTAGTAACTTCAAAATAAAAGTAAACCAAACTCAACAAAATTGATAGCTACTACTCCTACAAGTGCCTAGAGCCTATATCATGCATCAAAACTACTTTTGACCATATAAATTTGACATGCAAGCTCAAGAACAGGGTCACCTAGGCAGCACAAATTTGCAATGAATAAAGCACTAGAACAAAAACTAATTGGACCAATGGAGGAGTCACATACCAAGGAACAATCTCCCCAAGCAGTTTTGTGAGAGGTGCTTTGAGCAAGGAGATCGAAAATGGCAGCAAAATGAGCTTGGACTCGGGTTTGAGCGGGATATTCATGTTTGTGGGAGGAAGAAGTGTGTGGGTGCAGGAGTAAGTGGAGGAGGGCCACCGTGGGCCCACGAGGCAGGGGGGCGCGCCCTCCACCCTCGTGGCCAGGTGGATGCATGGCCCCTGATGTGTTCTCAGTGCCAAATATTCTCAAATATTCCAGAACAAATCATATTTAAATTTCAGGGAATTTGGAGAACTTTTATTTTCGGGGTATTTTTATATTGCATGGATAAATCAGATAACAGACGAAAAATACTTATTTTATTTTATTTAATATAAATAACAGAAAGTAAAAGGGGGGTACAGAAGGTTGTGCCTTCTAGTTTCATCCATCTCATGCTCCTCAAAAGGAATCCACTAACAAGGTTGATCAAGTCTTGTTAACGAACTCATTCCGAATAACATGGAACCAGAGAATTTCGAATAACACTATGTTACCTCAACGGGGATGTGCACATCCCCAATAATAAGAATATCATATTTCTTCTTAATAGTAGGAAGAGGAAATTCAAAACCTCCAAATATAATCGATGAAATTTTTCCAATAGAGTTGATACTATGAACTTGAGGTTGTTTCCTTGGGAAGTGTACCATATGCTCATTACCATTAACATGAAAAGTGACATTGCCTTTAGTGTAGTAAATAACAGCCCCTGCAGTATTCAAAAAGGGTCTTCCAAGAATAATAGACATACGATCGTCGTCGGGAATATCGAGAATAACAAAGTACGTTAAAATAGTAACGTTTGCAACTACAATAGGCACATCCTCACAAATACCGACAGGTATAGCAGTTGATTTATCAGCCATTTGCAAAGATATTTCAGTGGGTGTCAACTTATTCAAATCAAGTCTATGATATAAAGAGAGAGGCATAACACTAACACCGGCTCCAAGATCACATAAAGCAGTTTTAACATAGTTTCTTTTAATGGAGCATGGTATAGTGGGTACTCCTGGATCTCCAAGTTTCTTTGGTATTCCACCCTTAAAAGTACAATTAGCAAGCATGGTGGAAATTTCAGCTTAAGGTATCTTTCTCTTATTTGTAACAATTTCTTTCATATACTTAGCATAAGGATTCATTTTAAGCATATCAGTCAATCGCATACGCAAAAAGATAGGTCTAATCATTTCAGCAAAGCGCTCAAAATCCTCATCATCCTTTTTCTTGGATGGTTTGGGAGGAAAAGGCATGGGTTTCTGAACCCATGGTTCTCTCTCTTTACCGTGTTTCCTAGCAACAAAGTCTTTCTTATCATAACGTTGATTCTTTGATTGTGGGTTATCAAGATCAACAGCAGGTTCAATTTATATATCATTATCATTGCTAGGTTGAGCATCATCATGAACATTATCACTAGTTTCAGGTTCATTACCAGATTGTGTTTCAGCATCAGAAATAGAAATATCATTTGGATTCTCAGGTGGTTGAGCAATAGGTTCACTAGAAGCATGCAAAGTCCTATCATTTTTCTTTTTCTTCCTTTTAGAAGGACTAGGTGCATCTATATTATTTCTCTGAGAATGTTGCTCAATTCTCTTAGGATGGCCTTCAGGATACCAAGGTTCCTGAGTCATTCTACCACCTCTAGTCATAACTCTAACAGCATTATCATTTATTCTTAATATTCAATTGATTGAGCAAATCATTTTGAGCTTTAAGTACCTGTTCTACTTGAGTGGTAACCATAGAAGCATGTTTGCTAATAAGTTTAAGTTCACCTTTAACATTAGCCATATAATCACCCAAGTGCTCAAGCATATTTGAATTGTATTTCAATTGTCTACCAAAATAAGCATTGAAGTCTTCTTGCTTAACCATAAATTTATCAAACTCATCTAAGCATGGGCTAGCAAACTTAGTAAATGGGATTTCAGATTTATCATATCTACAAAGAGAATTTACCTTTACTACCTATGTCGGGTTATCAAGACCATGAGTTTCTTCAATAGGTGAAGGATTAAGTGTTGGAACTATGTCCTAGAGGCAATAATAAAAGCATTATTATTATATTTCCTTGTTCATGATAATTGTCTCTATTCATGCTATAATTGTGTTATCCGGAAATCGTAATACATGTGTGAATAATAGACACCAACGTGTCCCTAGTAAGCCTCTAGTTGACTAGCTCGTTGATCAACAGATAGTCATGGTTTCCTGACTATGGACATTGGATGTCATTGATAACGAGATCACATCATTAGGAGAATGATGTGATGGACAAGACCCAATCCTAAACATAGCATAAGATCGTATAATTCGTTTGCTAGAGTTTTTCCAATGTCAAAGTATCTTTTCCTTAGACCATGAGATCGTGTAACTCCCGAATACCGTAGGAGTGCTTTGGGTGTACCAAACGTCACAACGTAACTGGGTGACTATAAAGGTAGACTACGGGTATCTCCGAAAGTGTCTGTTGGGTTGACACGGATCAAGACTGGGATTTGTCACTCCGTATGACGGAGAGGTATCACTGGGCCCACTCGGTAATGCATCATCATAATGAGCTCAAAGTGACCAAGTGTCTGGTCACGGGATCATGCATTACGGTACGAGTAAAGTGACTTGCCGGTAACGAGATTGAACGAGGTATTGGGATACCGACGATCGAATCTCGGGCAAGTAACATATCGATTGACAAAGGGAATTGTATACGGGGTTGCTTGAATCCTCGACATCGTGGTTCATCCGATGAGATCATCGTGGAGTATGTGGGAGCCAACATGGGTATCCAGATCCCGCTGTTGGTTATTGACCGGAGAGTCGTCTTGGTCATGTATACATATCTCCCGAACCCGTAGGGTCTACACACTCAAGGTTCGGTGACGCTAGGGTTGTAGGGATATGTATATGCAGTAACCCGAATGTTGTTCGGAGTCCCGGATGTGATCCCGGATGTCACGAGGAGTTCCGGAATGGTCCGGAGGTAAAGAATTATATATAGGAAGTGCTGTTTCGGCCATCGGGACAAGTTTCGAGGTCATCGGTATTGTACCGGGACCACCGAAAGGGTCCCGGGGGTCCACCGGGTGGGTCCACCTGCCCCGGGGGCCACATAGGCTGTAGGGGGTGCGCCTTGGCCTACATGGGCCAAGGGAACCAGCCCCAAGGGGCCCATGCGCCTAGGGTTTCCAAAGGGGAAGAGTCCCACAAGTGGAAGGCACCCCTAGGTGCCTTGGGGGGGGGGGAGGGAAACCTCCCTTGGCCGCCGCCCCCCTAGGAGATTGGATCTCCTAGGGCCGGCGCCCCCCTAGGCCCTCCTATATATAGTGGGGGAAGGAGGGATTTCTCACCTATGCCTTTGGTTGCCTCCTTCTCCCTCTCCAACACCTCCTCCTCCTCCATAGCGCTTGGCGAAGCCCTGACGGAGTACTGCAGCTCCATCACCACCACGCCGTCGTGCTGCTGCTGGAGCCATCTTCCTCAACCTCTCCTTCCCTCTTGCTGGATCAAGAAGAAGGAGACGTTACGCTGACCGTACGTGTGTTGAACGCGGAGGTGCCGTCCGTTCGGTGCTAGGATCTCCGGTGATTTGGATCACGTCGTGTTCGACTACCTCATCCCCGTTCTTTGAACACTTCCGCGCGTGATCTACAAAGGTATGTAGATGCAATCCAATCACTCGTTGCTAGATGAACTCATAGATGGATCTTGGTGAAACCGTAGGAATTTTTTTTCTGCAACGTCCCCCAATAGTGGCATCATGAGCTAGGTCTATGCGTAGTTCTTCTTGCGCGAGTAGAACACAATTTGTTGTGGGCGTATATGTTGTCAACTTTCTTGCCGTTACTAGTCTTATCTTGCTTCAATGGTATTGTGGGATGAAGCGGCCCGGACCAACCTTACACGTACGCTTACGTGAGACCGGTTCCACCGACTAACATGCACTAGTTGCATAAGGTGGCTGGCGGGTGTCTGTCTCTCCTACTTTAGTTGGAGCGGATTCGATGAAAAGGGTCCTTATGAAGGGTAAATAGAAGTTGACAAATCACGTTGTGGCTTTCACGTAGGTAAGAAAACGTTCTTGCTAGAACCCTACTTCAGCCACGTAAAACTTGCAACAACAATTAGAGGACGTCTAACTTGTTTTTGCAGCAAGTGCTTTGTGATATGATATGGCCAAAGTTGTGATGAATGATGAATGATCTATATGTGATGTATGAGATGTTCATGCTAATGTAATAGGAATCACGACTTGCATGTCGATGAGTATGACAACCGGCAGGAGCCATAGGAGTTGTCTATATTTTTTGTATGACCTACGTGTCATTGAGAAACGCCATGTAAATTACTTTACTTTATTGCTAAACGCGTTAGCCATAGTAGTAGAAGTAATAGTTGGCGAGCAACTTCATGGAGACACAATGATGGAGATCATGATGATGGAGATCATGGTGTCATGCCGGTGACAAGATGATCATGGAGCCCCAAGATGGAGATCAAAGGGGCTATGTGATATTGGCCATATCATGTCACTGTTATTATTTGATTGCATGTGATGTTTATCATGTTTTTCATCTTGTTTACTTAGAACGACGGTAGTAAATAAGATGATCCCTCATAATAATTTCAAGAAAGTGTTTCCCTAACTGTGCACCGTTGCGACAATTCATTGTTTCAAAACACCACGTGATGATCGGGTGTTTGATTCAGACATTCACATACAACGGGTGTAAGACAGATTTACACATGCAAACACTTAGGTTGACTTGACGAGCCTAGCATGTACAGACATGGCCTCGGAACACAGAAGACCGAAAGGTCGAGCATGAATCGTATAGAAGATACGATCAACATGAAGATGTTCACCGATGTTAACTAGACCGTCTCACGTGATGATCGGACATGGCCTAGTCAACTCGGATCATGTTATACTTAGATGACTGGAGGGATGTCTATCTAAGTGGGAGTTCATTGAATAATTTGATTAGATGAACTTTATTATCATGAACATAGTCTAAAATCTTTACAATATGTCTTGTAGATCAAATGGCCAACGTAGTCCTCAACTTCAACGCGTTCCTAGAGAAAACCAAGCTGAAAGACGATGGCAGCAACTATACGGACTGGGTCCGGAACCTGAGGATCATCCTCATAGCTGCCAAGAAAGAATATGTCCTACAAGCACCACTAGGTAACCCACCTGTTCCACAGAACCAAGACGTTATGAACGCTTGGCAGACACGTGCTGATGACTACTCCCTCGTTCAGTGCGGCATGCTTTACAGCTTAGAGCCGGGACTCCAAAAGCGTTTTGAGAGACATGGAGCATATGAGATGTTCGAAGAGCTGAAAATGGTTTTTCAAGCTCATGCCCGGGTCGAGAGATATGAAGTCTCCGACAAATTCTTCAGCTGTAAGATGGAGGAAAATAGTTCTGTCAGTGAGCACATACTCACTATGTCTGGGTTACATAACCGCTTGACTCAGCTGGGAGTTAATCTCCCGGATGATGCGGTCATTGACAGAATCCTCCAGTCGCTTCCACTGAGCTACACGAGCTTTGTGATGAACTTCAATATGCAGGGGATGGAAAAGACCATTCCTGAATTATTTTCGATGCTGAAATCAGCAGTGGTAGAAGTCAAGAAGGAACATCAAGTGTTGATGGTGAATAAAACCGCTAAGTTCAAGAAGGGCAAGGGTAAAAAGAACTTCAAGAAGGATGGCAAGGTAGTTGCCACGCCTGACAAGCAAGCTGCCGGGAAGAAGCCAAAGAATGGACCCAAGCCCGAGACTGAGTGCTTTTATTGCAAGGGAAGTGGTCACTGGAAGCAAAACTGCCCCAAATACTTAGCGGACAAGAAGGCCGGCAAAACAAAAGGTATATGTGATATACATGTAATTGATGTGTACCTTACCAGTATCCATAGTAGCTCCTGGGTATTTGATACCAGTGCAGTTTCTCACATTTGTAACTCAAAGCAGGGGCTGTGGAATAAGCGGAGATTGGCAAAGGACGAGGTGACGTTGCGCGTCGGGAATGGTTCCAAGGTCAATGTGATCGCCGTTGGCACGCTACCTCTACATTTACCTTCGGGATTAGTATTAAACCTTAGTAATTGTTATTTAGTGCCAGCTTTGAGCATGAACATTGTATCGGGATCTCGTTTAATTCGAGATGGCTACTCATTTAAATCTGAGAATAATGGTTGTTCTATTTATGTGAGAGATATGTTTTATGGTCATGCTCCGATGGTGAATGGTTTATTCTTAATGAATCTCGAGCGTAATTCTACACATGTTCATAGTGTGAGTGCCAAAAGAGGTAAGGTTGATAATGATAGTCCCACATACTTGTGGCACTGCCGCCTTGGTCACATAGGTGTTAAACGCATGAAGAAGCTCCATGCAGATGGACTTTTAGAGTCTCTTGATTATGAATCATTTGACACGTGCGAACCATGCCTCATGGGTAAAATGACCAAGACTCCATTCTCAGGAACAATGGAGCGAGCAACCAACTTATTGGAAATCATACATACTGATGTGTGCGGTCCAATGAGTGTTGAGGCTCGCGGTGGCTATCGTTATGTTCTCACCCTCACTGATGACTTGAGTAGATATGGGTATGTCTACTTAATGAAACACAAGTCTGAAACCTTTGAAAAGTTCAAGGAATTTTAGAGTGAAGTTGAGAATCAACGTGACAGGAAAATCAAGTTTCTACGATCAGATCGTGGAGTAGAATACTTGAGTCACGAATTTGGCACACACTTAAGAAAATGTGGAATAGTTTCACAACTCACGCCGCCTAGAACACCTCACCGTAATGGTGTGTCCGAACGTTGTAATCGCACTCTATTGGATATGGTGCGATCTATGATGTCTCTTACCGATTTACCGCTTTCTTTTTGGGGCTATGCTTTAGAGACTGCCGCATTCACTTTAAATAGGGCTCCGCCGAAATCCGTTGAGACGACACCGTATGAATTATGGTTTGGGAAGAAACCTAAGCTGTCGTTTCTGAAAGTTTGGGGATGCGATGCTTATGTCAAGAAACTTCAACCTGAAAAGCTCGAACCCAAGTCGGAAAAATGCGTCTTCATAGGATACCCTAAAGAAACTATTGGGTATAGCTTCTACCTCAGATCCGAAGGCAAGATCTTTGTTGCCAAGAATGGATCCTTTCCAGAGAAAGAGTTTCTCTCGAAAGAAGTAAGTGGGAGGAAAGTAGAACTTGATGAAGTATTACCTCTTGAACCGGAAAAGGGCGCAACTCAAGAAAATGTTCCTGAGGTGCCTGCACCGACTAGAGAGGAAGTTAATGATGATGATCAAGATACTTCTGATCAAGCTCCTACTAAAATTCGTAGGTCCACAAGGACACGTTCCGCACCAGAGTGGTACGGCAACCCTGTCTTGGAAATCATGTTGTTAGACAATGGTGAACCTTCGAACTATGAAGAAGTGATGGCGGGCCCGGATTCCGACAAATGGCTAGAAGCCATGAAATCCGAGATAGGATCCATGTATGAAAACGAAGTGTGGACTTTGATTGACTTGCCCGTTGAGCGGCGAGCCATAGAAAATAAATGGATCTTTAAGAAGAAGACAGACGCGGATGGTAATGTGACCATCTATAAAGCTCGGCTTGTCGCTAAGGGTTATCGACAAGTTCAAGGGGTTGACTACGATGAGACTTTCTCACCGGTAGAAAAGCTAAAGTCCGTCCGAATCATGTTAGCAATTGCCGCATTCTACGATTATGAGATATGGCAAATGGACGTCAAAACGGCATTCCTTAATGGTTTCCTTAAGGAAGAATTGTATATGATGCAGCCGGAAGGTTTTGTCGATCCTAAGAATGCTGACAAGGTGTGCAAGCTCCAACGCTCGATTTATGGGCTGGTGCAAGCATCTCGGAGTTGGAACATTCGCTTTGATGAGATGATCAAAGCGTTTGGGTTTACGCAGACTTACGAAGAAGCCTGCGTTTACAAGAAAGTGAGTGGGAGCTCTGTAGCATTTCTCATATTATATGTAGATGACATACTTTTGATGGGAAATGATATAGAACTCTTGGACAGCATCAAGGCCTACTTGAATAAGAGTTTTTCAATGAAGGACCTTGGAGAAGCTGCTTACATATTAGGCATCAAGATCTACGGAGATAGATCAAGACGCCTCATAGGTCTTTCACAAAGCACATACCTTGATAAGATATTGAAGAAGTTCAATATGGATCAGTCTACGAAGGGGTTCTTGCCTGTATTACAAGGTGTGAAATTGAGCTCAGGTCAATGTCCGACCACGGCAGAAGATATAGAAGAGATGAGTGTCATCCCCTATGCCTCGGCCACAGGGTCTATTATGTATGCCATGCTGTGTACCAGACCTGATGTAAACCTTGCCGTAAGTTTGGTAGGAAGGTACCAAAGTAATCCCGGCAAGGAACACTGGACAACGGTCAAGAATATCCTGAAGTACCTGAAAAGGACTAAGGAAATGTTTCTCGTTTATGGAGGTGACGAAGAGCTCGTCGTAAAGGGTTACGTCGACGCTAGCTTCGACACAGATCTGGATGACTCTAAGTCACAAACCGGATACGTGTATATTTTGAATGGTGGGGCAGTAAGCTGGTGCAGTTGCAAGCAGAGCGTCGTGGCGGGATCTACATGTGAAGCGGAATACATGGCAGCCTCGGAGGCAGCACATGAAGCAATTTGGGTGAAGGAGTTCATCACCGACCTAGGAGTCATACCCAATGCGTCGGGGCCGATCAAGCTCTTCTGTGACAACACTGGAGCTATTGCACTTGCCAAGGAGCCCAGGTTTCACAAGAAGACAGGGCACATCAAACGTCGCTTCAACTCCATTCACGAAAATGTTCAAGATGGAGACATAGAGATTTGTAAAGTACATACGGACCTGAATGTAGCAGATCCGTTGACTAAACCTCTCCCTAGAGCAAAACATGATCAACACCAGAATTCCATGGGTGTTCGATTCATCACAATGTAACTAGATTATTGACTCTAGTGCAAGTGGGAGACTGTTGGAAATATGCCCTAGAGGCAATAATAAAAGCATTATTATTATATTTCCTTTTTCATGATAATTGTCTTTATTCATGCTATAATTGTGTTATCCGGAAAGCGTAATACAGGTGTGAATAATAGACACCAACGTGTCCCTAGTAAGCCTCTAGTTGACTAGCTCGTTGATCAACAGATAGTCATGGTTTCCTGACTATGGACATTGGATGTCATTGATAATGAGATCACATCATTAGGAGAATGATGTGATGGACAAGACCCAATCCTAAACATAGCATAAGATCGTATAGTTCGTTTGCTAGAGTTTTTCCAATGTTAAAGTATCTTTTCCTTAGACCATGAGATCGTGTAACGCCCGGATACCGTAGGAGTGCTTTGGGTGTACCAAACGTCACAACGTAACTGGGTGACTATAAAGGTAGACTACGGGTATCTCCAAAAGTGTCTGTTGGGTTGACACGGATCAAGACTGGGATTTGTCACTCCGTATGACGGAGAGGTATCACTGGGCCCACTCGGTAATGCATCATCATAATGAGCTCAAAGTGACCAAGTGTCTGGTCATGGGATCATGCATTACGGTACGAGTAAAGTGACTTGCCGGTAACGAGATTGAACGAGGTATTGGGATACCGACGATCGAATCTCGGGCAAGTAACATATCGATTGACAAAGGGAATTGTATACGGGGTTGCTTGAATCCTCGACATCGTGGTTCATCCGATGAGATCATCGTGGAGTATGTGGGAGCCAACATGGGTATCCATATCCTGCTGTTGGTTATTGAACGGAGAGTCGTCTCGGTCATGTCTACATATCTCCCGAACCCGTAGGGTCTACACACTTAAGGTTCGGTGACGCTAGGGTTGTAGGGATATGTATATGCAGTAACCCGAATGTTGTTCGGAGTCCCGGATGAGATCCCGGATGTCACGAGGAGTTCCGGAATGGTCCAGAGGTAAAGAATTATATATAGGAAGTGCTGTTTCGGCCATCGGGACAAGTTTCGGGGTCACTGGTATTATACCGGGACCATCGGAAGGGTCCCGGGGGTCCACCGGGTGGGTCCACCTGCCCCGAGGGGCCACATGGGCTGTAGGGGGTGCGCCTTGGCCTACATGGGCCAAGGGCACCAGCCCCAAGGGGCCCATGCGCCTAGGGTTTCCAAAGGGGAAGAGTCCCACAAGTGGAAGGCACCCCTAGGTGCCTTGGGGGGGGGAGGGAAACCTCCCTTGGCCGCCCCCCCCCTAGGAGATTGGATCTCCTAGGGCCGGCGCCCCCCTAGGCCCTCCTATATATAGTGGGGGAAGGAGGGCTTTTTCACCTATGCCTTTGGTTGCCTCCTTCTCCCTCTCTAACACCTCCTCCTCCTCCATAGCGCTTGGCGAAGCCCTGACGGAGTACTGCAGCTCCATCACCACCACGCCGTCGTGCTGCTGCTGGAGCCATCTTCCTCAACCTCTCCTTCCCTCTTGCTGGATCAATAAGAAGGAGATGTTACGCTGACCGTACGTGTGTTGAGCGCGGAGGTGCCGTCCGTTCGGTGCTAGGATCTCCGGTGATTTGGATCAGTCGTGTTCGACTACCTCATCCCCGTTCTTTGAACGCTTCCGCGCGTGATCTACAAAGGTATGTAGATGCAATCCAATCACTCATTGCTAGATGAACTCATAGATGGATCTTGGTGAAATCGTAGGAAAATTTTTGTTTTCTGCAACGTTCCCCAATAGTGGCATCATGAGCTAGGTCTATGCGTAGTTCTTCTTGCGCGAGTAGAACACAATTTGTTGTGGGTGTAGATGTTGTCAACTTTCTTGCCGTTACTAGTCTTATCTTGCTTCAACGGTATTGTGGGATGAAGCGGCCCGGACCAACCTTACACGTACGCTTACGTGAGACCGGTTCCACCGACTAACATGCACTAGTTGCATAAGGTGGCTGGCGGGTGTCTGTCTCCCCTACTTTAGTTGGAGCGGATTCGATGAAAAGGGTCCTTATGAAGGGTAAATAGAAGTTGACAAATCACGTTGTGGCTTTCACGTAGGTAAGAAAATGTTCTTGCTAGAACCCTACTTCAGCCACGTAAAACTTGCAACAACAATTAGAGGACGTCTAACTTGTTTTTGCAGCAAGTGCTTTGTGATATGATATGGCCAAAGTTGTGATGAATGATGAATGATCTATATGTGATGTATGAGATGTTCATGCTATTGTAATAGGAATCACGACTTGCATGTCGATGAGTATGACAACCGGCAGGAGCCATAGGAGTTGTCTATATTGTTTGTATGACCTGCGTGTCATTGAGAAACGCCATGTAAATTACTTTACTTTATTGCTAAACGCGTTAGCCATAGTAGTAGAAGTAATAGTTGGCGAGCAACTTCATGAGACACTATGATGGAGATCATGATGATGGAGATCATGGTGTCATGCCGGTGACAAGATGATCATGGAGCCCCAAGATGGAGATCAAAGGGGCTATGTGATATTGGCCATATCATGTCACTGTTATTATTTGATTGCATGTGATGTTTATCATGTTTTTCATCTTGTTTACTTAGAACGACGGTAGTAAATAAGATGATCCCTCATAATAATTTCAAGAAAGTGTTTCCCTAACTGTGCACCGTTGCGACAGTTTGTTGTTTCAAAACACCACGTGATGATCGGGTGTTTGATTCAGACATTCACATACAACGGGTGTAAGACAGATTTACACATGCAAACACTTAGGTTGACTTGACGAGCCTAGCATGTACAGACATGGCCTCGGAACACAGAAGACCGAAAGGTCGAGCATGAATCGTATAGAAGATACGATCAACATGAAGATGTTCACCGATGTTAACTAGACCGTCTCACGTGATGATCGGACATGGCCTAGTCAACTCGGATCATGTTATACTTAGATGACTGGAGGGATGTCTATCTAAGTGGGAGTTCATTGAATAATTTGATTAGATGAACTTTATTATCATGAACATAGTCTAAAATCTTTACAATATGTCTTGTAGATCAAATGGCCAACGTAGTCCTCAACTTCAATGCATTCCTAGAGAAAACCAAGCTGAAAGACGATGGCAGCAACTATACGGACTGGGTCCGGAACCTGAGGATCATCCTCATAGCTGCCAAGAAAGAATATGTCCTACAAGCACCACTAGGTAACCCACCTGTTCCACAGAACCAAGACGTTATGAACGCTTGGCAGACACGTGCTGATGACTACTCCCTCGTTCAGTGCGGCATGCTTTACAGCTTAGAGCCGGGACTCCAAAAGCGTTTTGAGAGACATGGAGCATATGAGATGTTCGAAGAGCTGAAAATGGTTTTTCAAGCTCATGCCCGGGTCGAGAGATATGAAGTCTCCGACAAATTCTTCAGCTGTAAGATGGAGGAAAATAGTTCTGTCAGTGAGCACATACTCACTATGTCTGGGTTACATAACCGCTTGACTCAGCTGGGAGTTAATCTCCCGGATGATGCGGTCATTGACAGAATCCTCCAGTCGCTTCCACTGAGCTACAAGAGCTTTGTGATGAACTTCAATATGCAGGGGATGGAAAAGACCATTCCTGAATTATTTTCGATGCTGAAATCAGCAGAGGTAGAAGTCAAGAAGGAACATCAAGTGTTGATGGTGAATAAAACCGCTAAGTTCAAGAAGGGCAAGGGTAAAAAGAACTTCAAGAAGGATGGCAAGGTAGTTGCCACGCCCGGCAAGCAAGCTGCCGGGAAGAAGCCAAAGAATGGACCCAAGCCCGAGACTGAGTGCTTTTATTGCAAGGGAAGTGGTCACTGGAAGCGGAACTTCCCCAAATACTTAGCGAAAAAGAAGGCCGGCAAAACAAAAGGTATATGTGATATACATGTAATTGATGTGTACCTTACCAGTATCCATAGTAGCTCCTGGGTATTTGATACCGGTGCAGTTGCTCACATTTGTAACTCAAAGCAGGGGCTGCGGGATAAGCGGAGATTGGCAAAGGACGAGGTGACGTTGCGCGTCGGGAATGGTTCCAAGGTCAATGTGATCGTCGTCGGCACGCTACCTCTACATTTACCTTCGGGATTAGTATTAAACCTTAGTAATTGTTATTTAGTGCCAGCTTTGAGCATGAACATTGTATCGGGATCTCGTTTAATTCGAGATGGCTACTCATTTAAATCTGAGAATAATGGTTGTTCTATTTATATGAGAGATATGTTTTATGGTCATGCTCCGATGGTGAATGGTTTATTCTTAATGAATCTTGAGCGTAATGCTACACATGTTCATAGTGTGAGTGCCAAAAGATGTAAGGTTGATAATGATAGTCCCACATACTTGTGGCACTGCCGCCTTGGTCACATAGGTGTCAAATGCATGAAGAAGCTCCATGCAGATGGACTTTTAGAGTCTCTTGATTATGAATCATTTGACACGTGCGAACCATGCCTCATGGGTAAAATGACCAAGACTCCGTTCTCAGGAACAATGGAGCGAGCAACCAACTTATTGGAAATCATACATACTGATGTGTGCGGTCCAATGAGTGTTGAGGCTCGCGGTGGCTATCGTTATGTTCTCACCCTCACTGATGACTTGAGTAGATATGGGTATGTCTACTTAATGAAACACAAGTCTGAAACCTTTGAAAAGTTCAAGGAATTTCAGAGTGAAGTTGAGAATCAACGTGACAGGAAAATCAAGTTTCTACGATCAGATCGTGGAGTAGAATACTTGAGTCACGAATTTGGCACACACTTAAGAAAATGTGGAATAGTTTCACAACTCACGCCGCCTGGAACACCTCAGCGTAATGGTGTGTCCGAACGTCGTAATCGCACTCTATTGGATATGGTGCGATCTATGATGTCTCTTGCCGATTTACCGCTTTCTTTTTGGGGCTATGCTTTAGAGACTGCCGCATTCACTTTAAATAGGGCTCCGCCGAAATCCGTTGAGACGACACCGTATGAATTATGGTTTGGGAAGAAACCTAAGCTGTCGTTTCTGAAAGTTTGGGGATCCGATGCTTATGTCAAGAAACTTCAACCTGAAAAGCTCGAACCCAAGTCGGAAAAATGCGTCTTCATAGGATACCCTAAAGAAACTATTGGGTATACCTTCTACCTCAGATCCAAAGGCAAGATCTTTGTTGCCAAGAATGGATCCTTTCTAGAGAAAGAGTTTCTCTCGTAAGAAGTAAGTGGGAGGAAAGTAGAACTTGATGAAGTATTACCTCTTGAACCGGAAAAGGGCGCAACTCAAGAAAATGTTCCTGAGGTGCCTGCACCGACTAGAGAGGAAGTTAATGATGATGATCAAGATACTTCTGATCAAGCTCCTACTAAAACTCGTAGGTCCACAAGGACACGTTCCGCACCAGAGTGGTACGGCAACCCTGTCTTGGAAATCATGTTGTTAGACAACGGTGAACCTTCGAACTATGAAGAAGTGATGGCGGGCCCGGATTCCGACAAATGGCTAGAAGCCATGAAATCCGAGATAGGATCCATGTATGAAAACGAAGTGTGGACTTTGATTGACTTGCCCGTTGAGCGGCGAGCCATAGAAAATAAATGGATCTTTAAGAAGAAGACAGACGCGGATGGTAATGTGACCATCTATAAAGCTCGGCTTGTCGCTAAGGGTTATCGACAAGTTCAAGGGGTTGACTACGATGAGACTTTCTCACCGGTAGCAAAGCTAAAGTCCGTCCGAATCATGTTAGCAATTGCCGCATTCTACGATTATGAGATATGGCAAATGGACGTCAAAACGGCATTCCTTAATGGTTTCCTTAAGGAAGAATTGTATATGATGCAGCCGGAAGGTTTTGTCGATCCTAAGAATGCTGACAAGGTGTGCAAGCTCCAACGCTCAATTTATGGGCTGGTGCAAGCATCTCAGAGTTGGAACATTCGCTTTGATGAGATGATCAAAGCGTTTGGGTTTACGCAGACTTACGAAGAAGCCTGCGTTTACAAGAAAGTGAGTGGGAGCTCTGTAGCATTTCTCATATTATATGTAGATGACATACTTTTGATGGGAAATGATATAGAACTCTTGGACAGCATCAAGGCCTACTTGAATAAGAGTTTTTCAATGAAGGACCTTGGAGAAGCTGCTTACATATTAGGCATCAAGATCTACAGAGATAGATCAAGACGCCTCATAGGTCTTTCACAAAGCACATACCTTGATAAGATATTGAAGAAGTTCAATATGGATCAGTCTAAGAAGGGGTTCTTGCCTGTATTACAAGGTGTGAAATTACGCTCAGCTTAATGTCCGACCACGGCAGAAGATATAGAAGAGATGAGTGTCATCCCCTATGCCTCGTCCATAGGGTCTATTATGTATGCCATGCTGTGTACCAGACCTGATGTAAACCTTGGCGTAAGTTTGGTAGGAAGGTACCAAAGTAATCCCGGCAAGGAACACTGGACAGCGGTCAAGAATATCCTGAAGTACCTGAAAAGGACTAAGGAAATGTTTCTCGTTTATGGAGGTGACGAAGAGCTCGTCGTAAAGGGTTACGTCGACGCTAGCTTCGACACAGATCTGGATGACTCTAAGTCACAAACCGGATACGTGTATATTTTGAATGGTGGGGCAGTAAGCTGGTGCAGTTGCAAGCAGAGCGTCGTGGCGGGATCTACATGTGAAGCGGAATACATGCAGCCTCGGAGGCAGCACATGAAGCAATTTGGGTGAAGGAGTTCATCACCGACCTAGGAGTCATACCCAATGCGTCGGGGCCGATCAAGCTCTTCTGTGACAACACTGGAGCTATTGCACTTGCCAAGGAGCCCAGGTTTCACAAGAAGACAAGGCACATCAAGCGTCGCTTCAACTCCATTCATGAAAATGTTCAAGATGGAGACATAGAGATTTGTAAAGTACATACAGACCTGAATGTAGCAGATCTGTTGACTAAACCTCTCCCTAGAGCAAAACATGATCAACACCAGAACTCCATGGGTGTTCGATTCATCACAATGTAACTAGATTATTGACTCTAGTGCAAGTGGGAGACTGTTGGAAATATGCCCTAGAGGCAATAATAAAAGCATTATTATTATATTTCCTTTTTCATGATAATTGTCTTTATTCATGCTATAATTGTGTTATCCGGAAATCATAATACATGTGTGAATAATAGACACCAACGTGTCCCTAGTAAGCCTCTAGTTGACTAGCTCATTGATCAACAGATAGTCATGGTTTCCTGACTATGGACATTGGATGTCATTGATAACGAGATCACATCATTAGGAGAATGATGTGATGGACAAGACCCAATCCTAAACATACCATAAGATCGTATAGTTCGTTTGCTAGAGTTTTTCCAATGTCAAAGTATCTTTTCCTTAGACCATGAGATCGTGTAACTCCCGGATACCGTAGGAGTGCTTTGGGTGTACCAAACGTCACAACGTAACTGGGTGACTATAAAGGTAGACTACGGGTATCTCCAAAAGTGTCTGTTGGGTTGACACGGATCAAGACTGGGATTTGTCACTCCGTATGACGGAGAGGTATCACTGGGCCCACTCGGTAATGCATCATCATAATGAGCTCAAAGTGACCAAGTGTCTGGTCACGGGATCATGCATTACGGTACGAGTAAAGTGACTTACCGGTAATGAGATTGAACGAGGTATTGGGATACCACCGATCGAATCTCGGGCAAGTAACATATCGATTGACAAAGGGAATTGTATACGGGGTTGCTTGAATCCTCGACATCGTGGTTCATCCGATGAGATCATCGTGGAGTATGTGGGAGCCAACATGGGTATCCAGATCCCGCTGTTGGTTATTGACCGGAGAGTCGTCTCGGTCATGTCTACATATCTCCCGAACCCGTAGGGTCTACACACTTAAGGTTCGGTGACGCTAGGGTTGTAGGGATATGTATATGCAGTAACCCGAATGTTGTTCGGAGTCCCGGATGAGATCCCGGATGTCACGAGGAGTTCCGGAATGGTCCAGAGGTAAAGAATTATATATAGGAAGTGCTGTTTCGGCCATCGGGACAAGTTTCGGGGTCACCGGTATTATACCGGGACCATCAGAAGGGTCCCGGGGGTCCACCGGGTGGGTCCACCTGCCCCGAGGGGCCACATGGGCTGTAGGGGGTGCGCCTTGGCCTACATGGGCCAAGGGCACCAGCCCCAAGGGGCCCATGCGCCTAGGGTTTCCAAAGGGGAAGAGTCCCACAAGTGGAAGGCACCCCTAGGTGCCTTGGGGGGGGGGGGAGGGAAACCTCCCTTGGCCGCCGCCCCCCTAGGAGATTGGATCTCCTAGGACCGGCGCCCCCCCTAGGCCCTCCTATATATAGTGGGGGAAGGAGGGCTTTTTCACCTATGCCTTTGGTTGCCTCCTTCTCCCTCTCCAACACCTCCTCCTCCTCCATAGCGCTTGGCGAAGCCCTGACGGAGTACTGCAGCTCCATCACCACCACGCCGTCGTGCTGCTGCTGGAGCCATCTTCCTCAACCTCTCCTTCCCTCTTGCTGGATCAAGAAGAAGGATATGTTACGCTGACCGTACGTGTGTTGAACGCGGAGGTGCCATCCGTTCGGTGCTAGGATCTCCGGTGATTTGGATCAGTCGTGTTCGACTACCTCATCCCCGTTCTTTGAACGCTTCCGCGCGTGATCTACAAAGGTATGTAGATGCAATCCAATCACTCATTGCTAGATGAACTCATAGATAGATCTTGGTGAAATCATAGGAAAATTTTTGTTTTCTGCAACGTTCCCCAATAGTGGCATCATGAGCTAGGTCTATGCGTAGTTCTTCTTGCGCGAGTAGAACACAATTTGTTGTGGGTGTAGATGTTGTCAACTTTCTTGCCATTACTAGTCTTATCTTGCTTCAACGGTATTGTGGGATGAAGCGGCCCGGACCAACCTTACACGTACGCTTACGTGAGACCGGTTCCACCGACTAACATGCACTAGTTGCATAAGGTGGCTGGCGGGTGTCTGTCTCTCCTACTTTAGTTGGAGCGGATTCGATTTAAAGGGTCCTTATGAAGGGTAAATAGAAGTTGACAAATCACGTTGTGGCTTTCACGTAGGTAAGAAAATGTTCTTGCTAGAACCCTACTTCAGCCACGTAAAACTTGCAACAACAATTAGAGGACGTCTAACTTGTTTTTGCAGCAAGTGCTTTGTGATATGATATGGCCAAAGTTGTGATGAATGATGAATGATCTATATGTGATGTATGAGATGTTCATGCTAATGTAATAGGAATCACGACTTGCATGTCGATGAGTATGACAACCGGCAGGAGCCATAGGAGTTGTCTATATTTTTTGTATGACCTGCGTGTCATTGAGAAACGCCATGTAAATTACTTTACTTTATTGCTAAACGCGTTAGCCATAGTAGTAGAAGTAATAGTTGGTGAGCAACTTCATGAGACACAATGATGGAGATCATGATGATGGAGATCATGGTGTCATGCCGGTGACAAGATGATCATGGAGCCCCAAGATGGAGATCAAAGGGGCTATGTGATATTGGCCATATCATGTCACTGTTATTATTTGATTGCATGTGATGTTTATCATGTTTTTCATCTTGTTTACTTAGAACGACGGTAGTAAATAAGATGATCCCTCATAATAATTTCAAGAAAGTGTTTCCCTAACTGTGCACCGTTGCGACAGTTTGTTGTTTCAAAACACCACGTGATGATCGGGTGTTTGATTCAGACATTCACATACAACGGGTGTAAGACAGATTTACACATGCAAACACTTAGGTTGACTTGACGAGCCTAGCATGTACAGACATGGCCTCGGAACACAGAAGACTGAAAGGTCGAGCATGAATCGTATAGAAGATACGATCAACATGAAGATGTTCACCGATGTTAACTAGACCGTCTCACGTGATGATCGGACATGGCCTAGTCAACTCGGATCATGTTATACTTAGATGACTGGAGGGATGTCTATCTAAGTGGGAGTTCATTGAATAATTTGATTAGATGAACTTTATTATCATGAACATAGTCTAAAATCTTTACAATATGTCTTGTAGATCAAATGGCCAACGTAGTCCTCAACTTCAATGCATTCCTAGAGAAAACCAAGCTGAAAGACGATGGCAGCAACTATACGGACTGGGTCCGGAACCTGAGGATCATCCTCATAGCTGCCAAGAAAGAATATGTCCTACAAGCACCGCTAGGTAACCCACCTGTTCCACAGAACCAAGACGTTATGAACGCTTGGCAGACACGTGCTGATGACTACTCCCTCGTTCAATGTGGCATGCTTTACAGCTTAGAGCCGGGACTCCAAAAGCGTTTTGAGAGACATGGAGCATATGAGATGTTCGAAGAGCTGAAAATGGTTTTTCAAGCTCATGCCCGGGTCGAGAGATATGAAGTCTCCGACAAATTCTTCAGCTGTAAGATGGAGGAAAATAGTTCTGTCAGTGAGTACATACTCACTATGTCTGGGTTACATAACCGCTTGACTCAGCTGGGAGTTAATCTCCCGGATGATGCGGTCATTGACAGAATCCTCCAGTCGCTTCCACTGAGCTACAAGAGCTTTGTGATGAACTTCAATATGCAGGGGATGGAAAAGACCATTCCTGAATTATTTTCGATGCTGAAATCAGGAGAGGTAGAAGTCAAGAAGGAACATCAAGTGTTGATGGTGAATAAAACCGCTAAGTTCAAGAAGGGCAAGGGTAAAAAGAACTTCAAGAAGGATGGCAAGGTAGTTGCCACGCCCGGCAAGCAAGCTGTCGGGAAGAAGCCTCCCGGATACCGTAGGAGTGCTTAGACCATGAGATCGTGTAACTCCCGGATACCGTAGGAGTGCTTTGGGTGTACCAAACGTCACAACATAACTGGGTGACTATAAAGGTAGACTACGGGTATCTCCGAAAGTGTCTGTTGGGTTGACACGGATCAAGACTGGGATTTGTCACTCCGTATGACGGAGAGGTATCACTGGGCCCACTCGGTAATGCATTATCATAATGAGCTCAAAGTGACCAAGTGTCTGGTCACGGGATCATGCATTACGGTACGAGTAAAGTGACTTGCCGGTAACGAGATTGAACGAGGTATTGGGATACCGACGATCGAATCTCGGGCAAGTAACATATCGATTGACAAAGGGAATTGTATACGGGGTTGCTTGAATCCTCGACATCGTGGTTCATCCGATGAGATCATCGTGGAGTATGTGGGAGCCAACATGGGTATCCAGATCCCGCTGTTGGTTATTGACTGGAGAGTCGTCTCGGTCATGTCTACATATCTCCCGAACCCGTAGGGTCTACACACTTAAGGTTCGGTGACGCCAGGGTTGTAGGGATATGTATATGCAGTAACCCGAATGTTGTTCGGAGTCCCGGATGAGATCCCGGACGTCACGAGGAGTTCCGGAATGGTCCGGAGGTAAAGAATTATATATAGGAAGTGCTGTTTCGGCCATCGGGACAAGTTTCGGGGTCACCGGTATTGTACCGGGACCACCGGAAGGGTCCCGGGGGTCCACCGGGTGGGTCCACCTCCCCCGGGGGGCCACATGGGCTGTAGGGGGTGCGCCTTGGCCTACATGGGCCAAGGGCACCATCCCCAAGGGGCCCATGCGCCTAGGGTTTCCAAAGGGGAAGAGTCCCACAAGTGGAAGGCACCCCTAGGTGCCTTGGGGGGGGGGGGAGGGAAACCTCCCTTGGCCGCCGCCCCCCTAGGAGATTGGATCTCCTAGGGCCGGCGCCCCCCCCCTAGGCCCTCCTATATATAGTGGGGGAAGGAGGGCTTTTTCACCTATGCCTTTGGTTGCCTCCTTCTCCCTCTCCAACACCTCCTCCTCCTCCATAGCGCTTGGCGAAGCCCTGACCGAGTACTGCAGCTCCATCACCACCACGCCATCGTGCTGCTGCTGGAGCCATCTTCCTCAATCTCTCCTTCCTTCTTG
Organism: Triticum dicoccoides; assembly: GCF_002162155.2. Taxonomy (NCBI): domain Eukaryota; kingdom Viridiplantae; phylum Streptophyta; class Magnoliopsida; order Poales; family Poaceae; genus Triticum; species Triticum dicoccoides. The sequence goes on along the minus strand of NC_041390.1, from coordinate 203,294,210 downwards.
CTGGATCAAGAAGAAGGAGACGTTACGCTGACCGTACGTGGGTTGAACGCGGAGGTGCCGTCCGTTCGGTGCTAGGATCTCCGGTGATTTGGATCACGTCGTGTTCGACTACCTCATCCCCGTTCTTTGAACGCTTCCGCGCGTGATCTACAAAGGTATGTAGATGCAATCCAATCACTCGTTGCTAGATGAACTCATAGATGGATCTTGGTGAAACCGTAGGAAAATTTTTGTTTTCTGCAACGTTCCCCAACATTAAGATCATACGTTTCTTCAATAGGCGGTAAATTAAGACCGTGTATTTCTTCAATAGGAGGTAAATTCTTAACATCTTCAGCTTTCATACATTTTTCTTTCATAGATTTCTTTGCCTCTTGCATATCTTCAGGACTGAGAAATAGATCACCTCTCTTCTTCGGAGTTGGTTTAGGAATAGGCTCAGGAAGTGTCCAATTATTTTCATTTATCAACATATTATTCAATAGAATTTCAACTTCATCCGGTGTTCTTTCCCTGAAAACAGAACCAACACAACTATCCAGGTAATCTCTAGAAGCATCGGTTAGTCCATTATAAAATATATCAAGTATTTCATTTTTCTTAATAGGATGATCAGGCAAAGCATTAAGTAACTTGAGAAGCCTCCCCCAAGCTTGTGGGAGACTCTTCTTCAATTTGCACAAAATTATATATATCTATCGGTGTCAAAACCGGCAGATCTCGGGTAGGGGGTCCCAAACTATGCGTCTAGGTGGATGGTAACAGGAGGCAGGAGACACGAAGTTTTACCCAGGTTTGGGCCCTCTTGATGGAGGTAAAACCCTATGTCCTGCTTGATTAATATTGATGATATGGGTAGTACAAGACTAGATCTACCACGAGATCAGAGAGGCTAAACCCTAGAAGCTAGCTTATGGTATGATTGTATGTTCTTGTTGTTGTGTCCTACGGACTAAAACCCTCCGGTTTATATAAACACCGGAGAGGGTTAGGGTTACACAAGTTCGGTTACAAAGGAGGAGATATCCATATCCGTATTGCCTAGGTTGTCTTCCACGCCAAGTAGAGTCCCATCCGGATAGGAGACGAAGTCTTCAATCTTGTATCTTCATAGTCCAATTGTCCGGCCAAAGGATATAATCTGGCTGTTCGGAGAGCCCCTAATCCAGGACTCCCTCAGTAGCCCCTGAACCAGGCTTTCAATGACGATGAGTCCGGCGCGCAGTATTGTCTTCGGCATTGCAAGGCGGGTTCCTCCTCCGAATACCTCATGGAAGAATTTGAATACAAGGATAGTGTCCAACCCTGCAAAATAAGTTCCACATACCACCGTAGAGAGAATAATACTTCCACAAATCTAATCTGCTGACACGTCTTGGCAACACGACATTATGTCATGGCCCGGTGATTATTCGAACCGTCTCCTTTAACTAGCCCCGCACATAACGCGAGGCAGTTTTTGATACGTCTTGTCAAAGCAGAGATCGTGTTCCCCTAATTACGGGATTCTCATCAATACGGTCATGGGTAACCCAACCGTATCTAGAACTCCTAGATCATAGGCAAGTCCCAAACGGCTACGGAGAGGACGCTTGATATTCACCCATTTATAAAGGGACAAGGCTTTTACTCTTTTCTTCCCGTGCTCAATCGAATCCTTCCCCCGCCTCGAGTTCTATCACCCAAAGCCTAGGTCAGGTGCTCCGGACCTTCAATCATGTCCGGATCTAGCCTTCAAGGCTGGTGGATGCCGTCCTCCATTACAGAAGAAGATATCAAGAAGTTGAGGGAGGCCAGATACCTGATCGTCGAGGTTTTGCATCGGCTGCCTGCCCGAGGGCAGGTCGTCCCTACTCCCGAACCCAACGAAGAAGTCGTGTTCATCTCCCACTTCCTCCGAGGTCTAGGCCTCACTCTAGATCCCTTCGTTAGGGGGCTGATGTTTTATTATGGGCTAGATTTCCACGATCTAGCCCCGGACTCCTTTCACCACATCTCAGCATTTATTGTCGTATGTGAGGCCTTCCTACGCATTACCGCTCACTTCGGCCTGTGGCTCAAGACCTTTGACGTGAAGTCAAAGATGATCGAGGGGCAGCATGTAGCGTGCGGAGGTACATTAATAAGCAAGATTTCTGGAGCGCCATGGCCAAAAGGTTCTATTCTAGAGGTGTCCGGATTATGGCAACGAGAGTGGTTTTACATCACAGCTCCCAGAAGTGCCAAGTGGGCGGCTGCCACTGCTTTCCGCTCAGGCCCTCCACCACAACTGATGTCATGGATTAGCAGAGGGCTGAGCTGGGGCCCAGCCAAGGACGTGCCTGTACTGCAAAGCCGCATTCAAAATCTCTTTGAAGGAGATTTCAGTTTGATTATGGTAATGCAAATCATGCTGGTTCGACGAATCCAGCCATGCAAACGCCGGCCTCTTCGCATGTGGGAGTTCAACCCAGAAGGACTGCGCGCTATTCAGAATTTCCTCGGCCTAACGCACGAGGAGATGTATAGATCATTCTTCGGACCCCAAATAGAGTGTCCGGATACTACCGAGGACGTGGGCCTGAGCAACAACTGCACCGCCGACCAAGTAAGTTATCCTCTAGACGAACACACCATCTTTCATTTATCATGACGTTACTCTGAGAAATCGCTCTTTGACCAGGACTGGATAACAAAGGCGAAGATGATTCGATGTTCGGCCCCCCTTCCCGAGGGTTTGGAAAATCCGGTACTGGAAAAGATGCTTGAACTAGCACCTTGCCTGGAGCCCTCAAAGGAAGACAAAGGGGGGAATAATGAGGGCAAGAGCGGGCCTCCACCGCTACCTATTCCGACCGAGGGAACGAGCGCCTCCATGAGGGAGGATAACCGAGGGGAGGAATCTGATATTCTCTCACCCCGGGGAAGGAAGAGGATTTCCTCTGAAGATCCGGAAACCAAGGTTTCTAAGCGGGAGAAGAAATCTCCACCAGAGGGTCCTGCCTTGGAGGGTGCTCTTGCCGCATAAAGTCCGCGCGGGGATCAGCCCTCTAACGAGCTGTAAGCAAATAAAAAGTACTTTAATAGTGAAGATATATTACCTTTCCTCTGAGGAAAATAACCGAAGTATTTATCTTGCAGTTCGGATCTTAGCCCTTCTCAGCAGAGCTCGTCTTCGGGGGATCTTCTTCCGGAGATGATGGAGAGCGAAACACCTCCCCCGGACTCCTCCGCTCAAGAGGCGGGCGACCTTGAAGTGTCGTCATGGAGGGCCTCTCCAGATCCGGTGAGGCCAGAAGATAATCCTATAGTCACCCGAAGTCCCCAGCGTCCGGCTCTCGAAGAGAGCAAACAGAAGAGTCCGACACAGTCTGGTATGCGGTCGGACGTACCGAGAGAGCTGTTGGAGCGAGCGGCCATCTCAGAAGAACACCATACATTGATGGGTACGGTGTTGGAAAGGATTTCATCCGCCGAAAGCGGGTTGCATGATGCCTTTATGAGTCTACTGACGGGCTTTGAGGTACGTAAAATGATGTACATTTGTGATGGTACCGCACATTTTTAGGTGTGCCCTGTGTAGATAGTAGCCCCTAAGACTCTGGTTGTCGCCGAGAACGGCGGCAAACAGAGGATCGTAGTCCCAGGTAATAACCATACCGCTTTAATGTGCAGGTAGTGGGAGCTCCGGTGGCTAGCCGGACTCATGAGTTTGCCGAACTGAAGCGGCAACTGGATGCGGCGGATGCTGACATCGAGCTTGTTAACAAGAGGCTTGACGAGGCACATGGTAAGTGGTATTTTCTAGTGAATGCCACATAATAAGAGCAGCATGATGCCAGTATCTTTAATATGTTGTGACTGCAGATGGAGCTGCCACCGTGGAAACCCTGCGGGCGGAACTTGCCCGAGCCAAAGAACAAGCAAGGATTAGTAATGCGGCTGCTGTGAAGGCGGCCGAAGAGTTGAAAACCGAGAAGGCTGCACATTGCGAGAGCAAAGAGAAGATGGCCAAGATGGCCGTAAAGTTAAAAGACACTGCCGACCGTTGCCAGTTCCTTGAAAAAGAAAACCGAGCGAAGGCAATTGACCTTGAAAAGGCCACGATGGTGAACAAAGACACCCGCTCTGCTATGAGAGCGAAGAAGGAGGAGCTGCGTGAAGCCAGGGATATTGTGGCTGGGAAGCCCTTTATGCTGCAGAGAAATTTGGGAGATCCACGGTATGCCCCTCTGGATCGGCTGTGGAGTTCGGCAGACGCATACATGGACTTGGCGGCGAGCGCTGTCGATGTGGCCAAATACTTCCAAGATCAAACAGATCATGAAGTGGACAAGCTGTTCTGGTCGCAATTTAACGTTCCAGAGCGTCCGCTTCCATTGACTAATCAGCTAGCCGAATGGGCCGAACTCAATAGGTTGTCCGGACTCGCCATGAGGTCTGTCGTGGATCAGCTGTGGCCGGAAAAGCCGAAGCCGAACAGCTATTTCAGCTTAGTGCAGCAGTTCCTTCGTGCGGTGCCGGGCATCAATGCGATGAAGAGGTCGGCATGCATAGAAGGCTCGCGGATGGCCCTTGCCCGTGTTAAAGCATACTGGGCGGAGATGGATGCTACCACTGTTGCGGCGTAGGGTTTGGCCCTAGGCCGAGTGGCTGCCGAGCACTATTTCGAAGAGGTTCTCGAGGGTGCTCGTTTGATAGAGGCCCAGTGCTCGAAGAATATTATGTTTGAGTGACATGTATTCCCATTGTAAACACAATGTTTTTATGAAATTTATTAAGGCTGTGTTTATACTTTTGCCTGAAAGTAATATGATGCCTCCTGTGCGGCCGTTTATGTATACATGTGTATAACCTGAAAGATTGCAGTCGTCGGCTTCAACCCCCACGCATAGAATGCGGGGGTGTTTGCAGAAGACGCGTGTTCACACTTAACCCAATGTCTTGGTCCTATTAAGGAGGTGATAGCGTAGCGAACGAGGCAACCGGACTATAATGCTTTAACACTTTCACTTAGCCATAGGAGTTTGACGGCGGGGCTACTATATAGCCCCTGGTGGCTCCGCACTCTCCCGAATTCGGGGTGCGTACATGCTTGGCTGGGAAACGGCCCTTCGTTAAGGCGGAGAAATTCTGACATTCCGGTAGGTCATCGAGTGGTTGACCAGTCTCACGCTATATCATGAAAGTCAGTTTTCAGCTTTCTCTACTGAGGTGCTCGTCCGGATGACCCGGGGCACAATCACAGTAGTTCTCCTAGTGCTACCTTAGCCGATAGAGCGGAACGTAAGGTACCAAAACATAGGAGCCGGGAAAGCCCAACATTTGTTGAAAGACATGATTTGGAGCTGATGCATATAGAGCCAAACTCGCGACGCCGAACACTCCCTAAGGTATTCGGTCTTTATGGTATGCACCGGGCCTAATTAGTGCCCTTTGTAAGAAGCCCCTGGTGTTCAGGTACGTGCATTATTCTGACGTGGCCACATGCCAAGACGCCAGCATCCTTCTCAATTGTACTCAGAATCCGAGGGATGTGTATCAACAAGAGACAATAAAAAAGGTTGACGCAGGGTCTTAATCTAAAAAGAATCCTTGGAACGGGTCCCTGCTGCACGTCTGCGCCTGTGTCTCCGTTGTGCCGTATCCTAGACGGGTGTAGCACGGTGGTCATCTGTAAAAGAGAGGAACTTAGGTGAAAAGTTGTCATGCAAAAAGTTAGGTATTTTGAAAAAACAACGTATAATTCAAGATGAGTAAAAATTGCCACTTGTCTGCGCGCGTTGAGCCCCTTGTATTTGTGATAGGGGTGTGGCCATCAAACCTGTACGAATTACATACAGCTATGCCGGACTCGTCTAACCGTGTCTGTGGTCTTGACGACCTATCGAATACTTTAGTTGGTGAGGCCGTTTTAGTGTGCGGCTGCACAGGCAACCGCATTCTCTTCGGCGCGTAGGGATCGCTCCATATTTCCATTTATTGCACTGATGCCATGTCGACCGGGCATCTTAAGCGTGAGGGAAGCGTAGTGCGGTATTGCATTAAAGCGAGCGAAAGCTTCGCGTCCATGTAGTGCTTGATAGCCACTTTGGAATGGAGCAATGTGGAAGGTTAAATTTTCGGCGATGAAAGTTATTGGGGAAGCCGAATATAACTTCTAGTAGTAGGGAGCCCGTGCAGTGAGCCCCTGGGCCTGGTGTTACTCCTTTAAAGGTAGTATTGCTGTGGCGAATTTTCATTGGGTCTATCCCCATTTTGCGGATTGTGTCCTGATATATCAGGTTTAGCCTGCTGCCACCGTCCATCAGGACTCGTGTGAAATGGTATCCGTCAATTATTGGGTCTAATACCAAGGCAGCCCATCCTGTATGCCGGATATTTGCTGAGTAATCCCGATGGTCGAAAGTGATCGGTTGAGCCAACCAGTGGCAGGACTCCGCGGTGATAGGCCCTTGGGCATATTTCTCTGGGAATGCCGCTTTATTTCTCCCCTTGATTACGTGTAACATGTTTATTGTTTTGACTTCTGGTGGAAATTTCTTTTGTTCCCCAGTGTCTTGCTTGAGAGGCTCATCCTCGTCTTCGCTTGGTGTATCCTCCCCCTTGTGTACGGCATTCTGCTTGCCGGACTGCTTGAAGACCCAACATTCTCTGTGGTATGATTAGCGGGTTTACCAGGGGTGCTATGGATCTGGCATATTTGGTCCAGAATTTTGTTCAAGCTGGACAGTTCATCCCTGGTGCCTTTAGGGGGCGGCTTTTGCTGACCTGGCCAAGAGCTTCTGAATCCGGCGTTTACTGCCGTGCTCTTTGGGCTGTCTTCTTTATTCCAGCGCTTATTATTTTTGCTGCATCGTGATTTCCCATTTTCATCTCTAACTTTGGATGTACTTGGATCGCTGGTGCTGCATCTGGCTAGCCAGCTATCCTCACCCGCGCAAAAGGGGGTCATGAGGCTTGTTAATGCTGCCATTGTTCTCGGCTTTTCTTGGCCGAGGTGTCTGGCAAGCCATTTATCACGGACGCTATGCTTAAAAGCTGCCAAGGCTTCGGCGTCCGGACAGTCGACTATTTGGTTCTTTTTAGTAAGAAACTTGTTCCAAAGCTTTCGGGCTGACTCTCTGGGCTGTTGAGTTATATGACTCAGCTCGTCCGCATCTGGAGGTCGGACATAAGTCCCTTGAAAATTTGCCCGAAAAGCATCTTCGAGCTCTTCCCAGCTTCCGATGGAGTCTTTGGGGAGGCTTTTAAGCCAGTGCCGAGCTGGCCCTTTGATCTTGAGGGGTAAGTACTTGATGGCGTGGAGATCATCTCCTCAAGCCATATGGATATGGAGGATATAGTCCTTGATCCAGACCCCAGGGTCTGTTGTTCCGTCGTATGCCTCTATGTTTACGGGTTTGAATCCCTCTGGAAATTCATGGTCCAGCACCTCATCGATGAAACATAGGGGGTGTGCGGCACCCCTGTATCTGGGTGTACCGCGTTGTACGGATGTTTGTTGTGTTGCATCGTATGCTGGAGCGCGCTTGCGTGGTCCATAGATGGATCTAGTTGCGCCATCCTTTTTATGCAAGCCCTCGTGTGGATCGCGTATTGGCTTATGTGTGGCGTTGTTTGCCGTTCTTTGTTGGCCGTGAGGTCGTCTATCTGGCCAGGTGGCTGTTTGAATTTTTGGTTGCGGGGGATCTAAGGCCTCCTCATCGAATTCAGGTAGCAACTTCCGCTTCGGGTAGCTCTTGGTGGGGCAATTACCACCATACTTCGCTGCTGTATTGAGTACTTTACTCCATCTGATTTTAAGTGTGTCTTGTGCAGCCTTGAGCCTTTGCTTCTGCTTTTTTAGACTCCTCGCGGTGGCAATGAGCCTTTGACGGGCATTCTGTTGCTCCGGGTGTCTGTCCGGTGTGATGTCATCCGGACTGTTATCTTTGACAGAATTGGGTTGTTCGGTTTGATTCTCCGTGTTGCCGTGGTCCGGAGATGGTTCACCCTGCTCTAACACTGGGTCTGTATGATCGTTGTTTCTGCCGAGGCGGGATTTGGAGCGGCTCTTACGCCGCCGCTTTGACTGCTTCTCGAGGGGACAACCCTTCATTGCATCCTTCTGTTCCTCGTGGTCGTTTTCTTTTGGTGTGTCCACCATGTATATGTCATGTGATGTAGTGGGCGTCCAGTGCCCTGCGGGTAGTGGTTCCTGTTCGTCTCCTGCATCGTCGTCCATACCGTCGATGTCTTCGGAGTCGAAGTCGAGCATGTCGGTTAGGTCATCAACAGTGGCTACTAAGTGGGTGGTGGGTGGGCGGTGAATTTTGACGCCATCCGCATCCCAATCCTACCGGACATAGTTCGGCCAAGATTCTCCTAACAAGGAGAGAGACCTCAATGAGTTCAGTATGTCGCCAAGGGGCGAGTGCTGAAAAATATCCGCGGAGGTAAACTCCATGATCGGTGCCCAATTGGATTCAATAGGGACGGGCGCAGGAGGTTCGAAGTCCGTGGCCGGAGAGAGATCTGGCAGTTTGTCAACGCGGCTCTCGTGTAGAGTAAGGTCGATGTTCGGCTCCATCGCCGATGAGGGTAAGGCCTCCGTGGCGGGGTCCATCCACCCGTCCATGGACGGCGTAATTGGCTCCGAATTGAGGGTCGGAGCGGCTCCCGGTGCAATCTCCTGAACACTGTCGGATGGTAGAGCTAAATCGTACTCATCATGACCGCGTGACGCACAAGGCAGAGGCTCGAATCCGTCGAAGATCAAGTCTCCACGGATATCGGCCATGTAGTTCAAGCTTCCAAACCTGACCTGATGGCCACGGGCGTAGCTTTCAATCTGCTCTAGATGGCCAAGCGAATTGGCCCACAGTGCAAAGCCGTCGAATACAAAAATCTGTTCGGGGAGAAAAGTCTCTCCCTGGACTACATCGCTAACGATGATAGAAGGAGCCATCAAGCCCAATGTCGGTGTCAAAACCGGCAGATCTCGGGTAGGGGGTCCCAAACTGTGCATCTAGGCGGATGGTAACAGGAGGCAGGGGACACGAAGTTTTACCCAGGTTTGGGCCCTCTTGATGGAGGTAAAACCCTACGTCCTGCTTGATTAATATTGATGATATGGGTAGTACAAGAGTAGATCTACCACGAGATCAGAGAGGCTAAACCCTAGAAGCTAGCCTATGGTATGATTGTATGTTCTTGTTGTTGTGTCCTACGGACTAAAACCCTCCGGTTTATATAGACACCGGAGAGGGTTAGGGTTACACAAGGTCGGTTACAAAGGAGGAGATATCCATATCCGTATTGCCTAGCTTCCCTTCCACGCCAAGTAGAGTCCCATCCGGACACGAGACGAAGTCTTCAATCTTGTATCTTCATAGTCCAACAGTCTGGCCAAAGGATATAATCCGGCTGTCCGGAGACCCCCTAATTCAGGACTCCCTCAATATCCCTCAAAGCAGCTTGTTTCTTATGAGCAGGGAAATATTTAGCAGAGAAGTAATAAATCATATCCTGGGGACTACGCACACAACCAGGATCAAGAGAATTAAACCATATCTTAGCATGACCCTTTAATGAGAACGGAAATATTTTAAGGATATAAAAGTAGCGAGTTCTCTCATCTTTAGTGAACAGAGCGGCAATATCATTTAATTTAGTAAGATGTGCCACAATAGTTTCAGATTCATAGCCATGAAAAGGATCAGATTCAACCAAAGTAATTATATCAAGATCAACCGAGAATTCATAATCCTTATCGGTAACACAGATAGGTGAAGTAGCAAAAGCAGGGTCAGGTTTCATTCTAGCATTAAGAGATTGCTGCTTCCATTTAGCTAATAACCTATTGAGTTCGTATCTATCTTTGGAAGCTAAAATAGCTAAAGCAGCTTCTTTTTCAAAAACATAACCCTTAGGAATAACAGGTAATTCATATTTATTAGGGGAAGAGTCTTCATCATCACTTCCATCAATATTATCAAATTCAATATTTTCACTCTCTCTAACCCTAGCAAGTTGTTCATCAAGAAATTCACCAAGTGATACAGTAGTATCAAGCATAGAAGTAGTTTCATCATAAGTATCATGCATAGCATAAGTGGCATCATCAATAACATGCGACATATCAGAACGAATAGCAGAAGCAGGTTTAGGTGTCGCAAGCTTACTCAAAACAGAAGGTGAATCAAGTGCAGTGCTAGATAGCAGTTCCTTACCTCCCCTCGTAGTTGAGGGATAAATCTTGGTTTTTGGATCTCTCAAGTTCTTCATAATGATAAGCAGATATAAATCCCAAGTGACTCAAAGAATAGAGCTATGCTCCCCGACAACGGTGCTAGAAAATAGTCTTGATAACCCACAAGTATAGGGGATCGCAACAATTTTCGAGGGTAGAGTATTCAACCCAAATTTATTGATTCGGCACAAGGGGAGCCAAAGAATATTCTCAAGTATTAGCAGCTGAGTTGTCAATTCAACCACACCTAGAAACTTAATATCTGCAGCAAAGTATTTAGTAGTAAAGTAATATGATAGAAGTGGTAATGGTAGCAAAAGGTAACGGTAGCAAAAGTAATGTTTTTGGTATTTTGTCGTGATGATAGAAATAGCAATGGAAAAGTAAATAAGCAAAGAACAATATATGGAAAGCTCATAGGCAATGGATCAGTGATGGAGAATTATGCCAGATGCGGTTCATCATGTAACATTCATAACCTAGGGTGATACAGAACTTGCTACAATTCATCAATGTAATGTAGGCATGTATTTCGAATATAGTCACACATCTTCTAGCGTACCACTGAAAGAGGTCACACAACATACTCAACTATGCCAGAGCCCATAATGGCTTATGGCTGCACACAGAAGTTTCCAGCATGAATAATCTTATGATCCCTTTGAGCCTGGGTGGCAAACCATAGGATGATCACACGGGTACTCCGGGATATACCAGGACAACACTGGATTGCTCTAGGTGCCTAGACAACCACTGGGTGCTCCAGGGTGTCTCAACCAATCCACCCAGATGTGTATTAAAGCAGCCGCCTTAAGTTTAACCATTAATTAAAACTCTCACATCTGCCATGGATCACTCAAACCAAACCACGTCTACGAGCATAGCATAGCAGTATAAGCACAACGTAGAAGTAACTCCCAGGGTTTGAAATAAAGACAATAGGTACTACCTCATCACTACTTCCCAGTACCCACAAATATTCAAGTCCTGTCACATCCCTAGCTGTTGGTAGTGCTCTAGGCTAGCTTCATGTGTGCATCATGTTTAAATTATTGAAACCTGAACTGAGGAATTTTGGAAGCCTCAAAAACTTAAATAAAACAGGGGAAAAAACCCTAGAAATCTCATTCATTGCTCCAAAATGCTCTTCTTAAATGTTTGATAATTTTTGGTAAGGGTTCTGGTCCCAACCAAAATATTGAACATTTTTAAGGAATTATTTTTGGGACTTTGGATTTAATTCATTAGCTATTTGAATTTGAATTATATTCATATAATTAGAATATAATTTCAAATACCCCTGAAATATTTTATAAGCTTTTGGAAAAGTCCATCTAGCAATATAAAATATTCAGAGGAGTTTTGGCATTGTTTGAATTATTTTAAATTCAAAACAGTGGAAAAATAAATTAAATAAAAATAAACAGAACAGAAAAAAAAACAGAGCAGAGGACTACCTGGCGCTCACCTCAGCCCACTTACCTGGCCCAGCTCCTCCAGCGCGGCCCAGCCGGCCCAGCCCATCTCCACTTCCTCCCCTGTCGTCTTCCTCCCTGCCAGGAGGACGGGCACGCGCCCGGCGCGCGCGGCCACGCGCCCCGGCCACCTCCTGCTTCCCGGCCACCTCCTGCTTCCCCCCCGGCCTCCCTAGCGACGCCACGACGAGGCCTCGTGTCCCCTCGCTCCTCTTCCTCCCCCGCTGCATCCCCTCTCTCCTCTGCTCCCTCTCTCTCGCCCGGACCGAACGGAGCCGCCGCCACCGACGAGCTCCCTCGCGGCCACCGCCACCCCCTCTCCTCCCCGACATGCTCCCGAGCTCCTGCACCTCGTCGCCAACCCCCTCACCGAGCCACGTGACCGGAAGAGCCCCGAAGCACCGCCCCGACGCTTTTTCCCCTCCTCGGCCACCGAGGATCGCCGTCGTCAAATTCGTCGCCGTCCGGCCTCCCTCAAGCTCGTCGTCCACCTCTACAGGGTCTATGTGAGCTCCTCTTCCATTTCCCCTCCTCCCCGCGCTCGTTCCCGCACGCTAGCCGCCCTTTCCACCGGGGCCGTGAGCTCCTCGCCGCCGGCAATGACGCGGACAAGGCCAGAGCCACCGGAGCTAGCTACCGAGCACGGCAACGTGCTCCACACCTCACCAGGAACCTAACACACACACTAGCTTCCCCTCCCGTGCCCCCTAACGCCAACCCCGACCTCGCCCGAACTCCGGCCGCCGCCTCCCTCGCCGCTGCCGACGCCACAGCCAACCCCAACTCCTCTGGCTTGCTCCATTGGATGCGCACGAGCTCGAGCTCCCTGTAGAACCCCTCCGCGCGTCGAATGGGCGCCGGAGCAGCCATTCCGGCGAGCCACCGCCGCGTCTGGTCGTTGCCGGCGGTTAGACGCCGGTGGATTAGCCGGGTTGACCAGGGATTTGACCCCCCTGGGTCACTGACGTGTGGGCCCGTCCCCTGCTAACCTTTGGTTAAATTAATAACTAAGTTTAATTAAGCCACTGACTCACTGACATGCGGGCCCGGGCCGACTAATTAAACTAGGTTAGGTTTAAATTATATTAGGATTAGCCGTAGTCACTGACCAGTGGGCCCCACTGGTCAGGTTTGACCCGAGCCGGCCCCTGTTGACTTGCTGACGTCATGCCAACGTCATGCTGACGCAGTAATGTTTTCTGGATTTAATTTAATTCTGAAATTCCAGAAAATGCCTATAACTTCTAAAAATCATAGAAAATTAACCGTAACTCCAAATGAAATAAATTATATATGAAAAATTATCAGAAAAATTCAAGGAATCCATCTATACCATTTTCATGCATGTTAGAACAACTTATAGCTGCTGTTTAGCACAAATCATATAAAGGGCATTTAAATATCCACATATGGAGTTTGAATTTGAATCTTGGATTCAAACCAACTTCATTTAATCTGTTGCTAGTTGCATTAGCCCAAAACACATTCATATTGCCATGTCATGATCATGCATCATATTGTGCATTGCATTGATTGTGTTCCCTTCTGTGTTGCCGGTATTTGTCCCCTCTCGATAGACGTGATACCGATGATGTGATCGTTGACACTGATGAAGACTCAATGTTATCTTCAGAAGTGCCAGGCAAGCAAAACCCCCCTTGTTCATTCCGATACAATCCTACTCTCTCGCTCCTGCTCTCTTTTACTGCATTAGGACAACACCAATTCATCTGTTACTTGCTGCGGTAGCTGAACCCCTTTATCCTTTGCATGACCTGTCATTGCCACAGTAAATAGATGAAACCCTTTAGCATGAGTAGGAGTTGTTTGAGCCCTGTTGTGCCTACTCATTCATGCCTGTTTGTCATGCCTGCTACTGCTTAGAGTTGAGTCAGGTCTGATTCATCGGGGATGAATCAGAGGCGTGTGAACATGTCCTACTGTGTGTGAGCTAAGTGTGTGAACACAATTTGGTAAAGGTAGCGGTGAGAGGCCATGTAGGAGTACATGGTGGGTTGTCTCATTGCAGCCGTCCTCAGGAACTGAGTTCTGTGTTTGTGATCCATGATTCAGCTACTACCATACATTGGGCCCTGAAATATGACCCCGCTCGACTTCTTATTCACCCTAGTCCTCTGTCCAGGAGTTGCAAGTAGTTTCTGGTGTTTGTAGCTTACTGGAGGCCGTGGACAGCGCTGACCGTAGGGGTGGGCTGTGATGCGGTAGGTACGTGGCACGGTGTACCGGATGCCCGTTTGGTATCTCGGGAACCCTGTTCACATTGTTTGGGGCTGTGAGCGAAACTCCGGCCGGATCTCCTCATGGATGGAACCCGAATAGGCGATAAACCTGGACTAGAGACTTGAGTGTTTAGGTAGGTCGTGGTCTACACCCACGTCGGCTTTCGCTTGAAGTCTGCCGAGCACATGTCGTGTGCAGACGCTAAGTGGTGGAAACAAGTATGAAGAAGTACACCCCTGCAGGGTTAACATCATCTATTCGAATAGCCGTGTCCGCGGAAAAGGACTTCTGGGTTGCTTATATCAGTTCATAGACAAGTGAAAGTGGATACCCTAAAATACGCAAGATAAGCGTGAGTGCTATGGATGGCGTTCTCGTAGGGAGACGGGAGCGGATCCATAGTGGTGTATTGATATGGTGAATATGTGGACTCGTGTGCGCCACCTCAAAAGAGTTACTTGCAGTCGTAGTTCAGGATAGCCACCGAGTCAAAGATGGCTTGCTGCAGTTAAACCCCACCATTCCCTTGTTGATAATGATGCATATGTAGTTAGTTCTGATGTAAGTCTTGCTGGGTACATTTGTACTCACGTTTGCCTATTTTATGTTTTGTGCAGAGAGACTTCAGTCTCACTAGTAGTTCCGCGTGGACTTCGACGTTTAGCTTGTTACCTCAGCTACGATCTTGTGCCCTCGGCAGGATCTGGTAGATAGTCAGGCTTCTCAGCCTTTTTCATTTATAGATGTCTGTACCCAGACATGATAGCTTCCGCTTGTGCTTTGACTTGTATGCTCTGAGTGTTGGGTCATGAGACCCATGTTTGTAATATCTCGCTCCTCGGAGCCTATTGATTAAATACTTGAGTCGTAGAGTCATGTTGTGATGCCATGTTGTATTTGCACATATCGAGCATATTGTGTGTATGTTATTGAAATGCTTGGTATGTGTGGGATCTGACCATCTAGTTGTTTATCTTTAGTAGCCTCTCCTACCGGGAAATGTCTCCTAGTGTTTCCATTGAGCCTTGGTAGCTTGCTACTGCTCCGGAACACTTAGGCTGGCCGGCATGTGTCCTTCTTCGTTCCTGTGTCTGTCCCTTCGGGGAAATGTCACGCGATGAATACCGGGGTCCTGTTAGCCCGCTACAGCCCGGTTCACCGGAGTCCTGCTAGCCCAGTGCTACAGCCTGGATTCACTCGCTGATGACCGACACGTTCGATGCTGGGTCATGGATGCCTGTCCCTGTAAGTCTGTGCCACTTTGGGTTTACGACTAGCCATGTCAGCCCGGGCTCCTTATCATATGGATGCTAGCGACACTGTCATATACGTGTGCCAAAAAGGCGCAAACGGTCCCGGGCAAAGGTAAGGCGACACCCGTGGGAATACCGTGCGTGAGGCCGCAAAGTGATATGAGGTGTTACATGCTAGGTCGATGTGGCATTGAGTCGGGGTCCTGACAGTGTTGGTATCAGAGCTTGACTGCCTGTAGGATTACCAAGCCAAACTGGTCGAAGTTGAGTCTAGAAATTCTTTAGTTATATAAGGGAATTGATTGTGGGATGGAACGTAAGGCTCTTTTTACTCCTTATACCTTATGCCTTCTGATCTGAGTCATCTTATCTTTCCTATGGGGATTAAGAACTAGGCTATCTCTTCCTTCTATCAGGATCACGTGTTACTAATCCGTAGACTTATAGATTGTTGGATTTAAGCTTGAGTTCAGTTTCTACTACTTCCGTACGTTAACTGTTGATCTCGAAACCTTGATATTGTGCTTCTGAGTGGTTATGCCATCATTTTTGTGAAATGTCTCAAATCTTTTCTGAGCATTTACAGCCGTTATGCTGTCCGAGTCATTCCAGGTTTCTAAATAGTCTGATGCATTTGCAAAATCCTTTCCCTCTGGTTTCGATGTTCCTTTATGCCAGCTCAATCACACTAATTGTTGAGTTGAGGTATTCTATTGCCTTGACATTATGTTGGAGTTACTATTATGACCCTAGGTGTCTCAGGGGATCATCTAGTAGTCTAGCCATGATTTATGTTCCAGTGTGATGACTCTGGCCGTCATTATCGAAAGCATCCCGTGATGCCATTTAATAGTAGGTATTCTATCCCTGGGTTTTGAACCCGAGATTCACCCTACTTGCTTCATGTTGATAGTTTTGCTCGTTCCTTTAGGTTATTAGTAACCTTTGCATTAGTCCTCGATGTTCGTGGTATTCCTTTCTTCCAAATACTATGAACCGCTTATGGCAGATGTTCCTCGCTGATCGAAAGATCACAATCAGAGTGCTCTCGATGGGTTCTCGATTCTACACTGTGACTCTGCCAGTTCTACCTTTCTGCATGGGTTATCCGGAAGAAATATGTGGAATTCGTTCGACATGCTAAACCATGCACCCACAACTCAGAAAATCGTGTGTTCCTTGAGTTGTCCCTCTTTAGTTGTCTTCTGACCCTCGTCTATCAATTGATAGTCAAGATTATGTGTGCATTCGTTCATCGATGCCTATTACTCTTGTGGTCCGTCAAGCCATTCTATCGCGGAATGACTAGGAGAAACAAACTCCAGTACCTCTTCCATATCTAGGATTGGGTCAAAACAATTGTACTCCGCAGATCAAAATGCCAATCCAGCTTTTGCTCTGTTCTACCTTGGAGTATTACCATCTTTTATATCGGGATTGTTATAGGAATTGCACACCATCCTATGAACTCTTGGTACAGTGATACTTCTTGCCATCATTGTTCATTCCTCGGTTCCTGTGTTATTGTAACCGGAATGTCGAAAAGTGAATCGTGATGTGTGAAATCAATACTCCCAGCAACCTCGTTGCTTGGTAGTTAAGGGACAATAATTTCATTCTTAGCGTGTTGGTTTTTGAATCATCCTTCTAAGACTGATCGTGCTACCTAGTCCTTATTTCGGTGCACCCTTCGATTGATGAGTTAGGATCTTGTCAAGTCCTCACTCATTTGATCATATCGTCTTGCCCTCAAAAGCGAGATTGTTCTCGAGCTTAGTAACATATCGGTGGTTCGTGATTTTCCGAATATCTTCTCGAAAGTATCACCAGGCTATCACCTGACTGTTATGTTGAGCTCGTGATCAAGTTGGTTTCTTGCGAACCACCTTCTCTCCAAGAATCGGTGTTAGATACCCCTGAGCTAGCTGGTTAAGCTATACAACAACCTGGAGAATTGGAAGATAAAAGCTTGCCTGACTTAGTTCGTCCCAAAGGGATATTCTTGTGTAGTGTGTGTTGAAGAAGATGATATCTTCATCGATTGGTCCCTGTGATCAGTTGCTGGACCTATTGTCTTATCAATCCTTTGATTTGAGTATGGGCTATCGTCAAATCAAATCAGTACCAACGATGCTCGTAATGTTGTCTTATTCGTGGTTGATCCCTCGAGCATACACCATTACATCTCTGGTCTGACCAATGCTATCACCGTGTTCACTTAACTATGGAATTCCTTTTAAAAGGAAACCCGGATGAATTGTTGTTGAGCCCATTGACAACATCCTTATCTCCTCCATGATTTTGTTGAACATTAAGCTAGTGTTGGAAACTTTTGAAAGCATTTTCTTCATGCTAGCTCATGAAGTATTTGTTTGATGAAAGGAGTGACTTCCTCTTATACACGTGCATTTGGTGAAAGTTGCCGCCGTGAATTTGAGAAAGATTGTTTTGTTTCCTTTGGAATCATCCCAAATCAGTCATGCACACGTGCGAAAGTATTCTGTGGTTCGGAGACTTGCAACCTCCATTCTATATGTGTTCCGTAGCACCCCAAGCCACTGACTGATTTGTTCGAGAAAAGGAGTTAAGTGTTAATCCATGGTAATGCACAAGACTTCGATACCCTCATTGATGGTTCCCCCTCCTGAACTCGGTAGTGTTTTATTGTAAGACTACCATGAGGGCATGCTTGTCTGGGACAACGTGTTCACATGTTTGTAGCAGAACCAGCTCATGTTTTGGAGCTTGCTATCGTAGTTCATTCCCCGAGAATCTCGCAACGTCATCTCGTCGATTTGTGTTGCAAACTTCCGTTTTCTTCCTAGACTCGATGAGTCTGGAATATCCTGACACCAACCAGATCTGAATCTCAGGCAGATATGATGGTTGGAACATTTCCCAAGAATTATAATATTGGTCTCTCAATAACCGGCAAGGTGGATGTCGTGGCCAACACACCCATCCGGTAGACCTATTATTATAGTATCTTGTTTGAGGAAGTTGGCCACCTCCCCATAGGGATTTCGTAGGATTACTCCCTAGTTGCCCCTATGGATTTCTGTGTTCCGAAGTCCGACCTTTTTTTACTTGATGTTCTAGATATCAAACCATATCTATGGGTGGATTACGCTAGCACATCAAGGAGAACATTAGAAGCGGAGTGCTAAATGTCTCTCGGTCGATCATCCAGATTTTATTTGCTTGGCCTCGCTAAGGTGAAATCTGAGAAAGTGTTATCCTCCTTCGCATCTGCATCGTCCATCGCTATTCATCATGGTAGTATGTTGTGTTGTCAGCACACTTGACGCGGTTGTTGATAAAACCTTGATGATTGTGGAAATGCTCAAGTTCTTGAGAGCACGCACAAGCGCTACGTGTTATCATCGGCTCTAATTGGGATGCTCTCAGTTCCCTCGGCAATGCTATGACCTTCTCAAACAGTGAATTCACTCTCTATTGTTGGGTTCTTCCCCAGTTACCAGAATCATTCCCAGCATTTGCATTTTGTTCCCAGCTTGCACCGCCAATGTGCCATTCTACCATGGGTCTCTTCCATTTCCGGTGATAAGCAAATTCATCCATTACGTTGTCTTCAACAAGGTAATCCACATCATCCAAGTCCGAGTATGCCATTCTACCGACCCCCTCCAAATGATCGCTCGAGAATTGCCGTAGGTTGGTATAAAAGATTTTCGATGATCTCTGAATCAAAGGTAATTCTTTTTGCCACTTAAGGAGATATTTCTACGAGTCACCATCCCTAAGGTGCCTCGCTGTGGTATCATGGCAACTCAACTCCTTGCTACGTTGACAATCGTTTACCACCTTCTTAAGTGTGGAATTATTGTCCACCTAGTGAACCTTCGTCATCCGTTTCTTTCCACCCCTCTTGATGTGTATCTCGTGTCTCAACCCGAGAGATGGTTCTAAGTCTCATTCCGTGAGTTAATCCTGAGTTGTTCGACCTTCGAGAAGACCGATCCTTCTAGAGTTTTCCTTTCCACTTCTTGTCATGATTAGCTGAAGTTCTCAGAGCAAGACGACAAGACAAAGATGGTGTTCAAATCAACGTTCATTTGAAGTGCAACCTGGATCGTGAAGATTGTACTAGTTTGCATTTCCCCTTCACCTTACCCTACGCTTGAATCTCGAGACGAGATTCTTGTTTAGTGGGGGTGAGTTGTCACATCCCTAGCTGTTGGTAGTGCTCTAGGCTAGCTTCATGTGTGCATCATGTTTAAATTATTGAAACCTGAACTGAGGAATTTTGGAAGCCTCAAAAACTTAAATAAAACAGGGGCAAAAACCCTAGAAATCTCATTCATTGCTCCAAAATGCTCTTCTTAAATGTTTGATAATTTTTGGTAAGGGTTCTGGTCCCAACCAAAATATTGAACATTTTTAAGGAATTATTTTTGGGACTTTGGATTTAATTCATTAGCTATTTGAATTTGAATTATATTCATATAATTAGAATCTAATTTCAAATACCCCTGAAATATTTTATAAGCTTTTGGAAAAGTCCATCTAGCAATATAAAATATTCAGAGGAGTTTTGGCATTGTTTGAATTATTTTAAATTCAAAACAGTGGCAAAATAAATTAAATAAAAAATAAACAGAACAGAAAAAAAAACAGAGAAGAGGACTACCTGGCGCTCACCTCAGCCCACTTACCTGGCCCAGCACCTCCAGCGCGGCCCAGCCGGCCCAGCCCATCTCCACTTCCTCCCCTGTCGTCTTCCTCCCTGCCAGGAGGACGGGCACGCGCCCGGCGCGCGCGGCCACGCGCCCCGGCCACCTCCTGCTTCCCGGCCACCTCCTGCTTCCCCCCCGGCCTCCCTAGCGACGCCACGACGAGGCCTCGTGTCCCCTCGCTCCTCTTCCTCCCCCGCTGCATCCCCTCTCTCCTCTGCTCCCTCTCTCTCGCCCGGACCGAACGGAGCCGCCGCCACCGACGAGCTCCCTCGCGGCCACCGCCACCCCCTCTCCTCCCCGACATGCTCCCGAGCTCCTGCACCTCGTCGCCAACCCCCTCACCGAGCCACGTGACCGGAAGAGCCCCGAAGCACCGCCCCGACGCTTTTTCCCCTCCTCGGCCACCGAGGATCGCCGTCGTCAAATTCGTCGCCGTCCGGCCTCCCTCAAGCTCGCCGTCCACCTCTACAGGGTCTATGTGAGCTCCTCTTCCATTTCCCCTCCTCCCCGCGCTCGTTCCCGCATGCTAGCCGCCCTTTCCACCGGGGCCGTGAGCTCCTCGCCGCCGGCGATGACGCGGACAAGGCCAGAGCCACCGGAGCTAGCTACCGAGCACGGCAACGTGCTCCACACCTCACCAGGAACCTAACACACACACTAGCTTCCCCTCCCGTGCCCCCTAACGCCAACCCCGACCTCGCCCGAACTCCGGCCGCCGCCTCCCTCGCCGCTGCCGACGCCACAGCCAACCCCAACTCCTCTGGCTTGCTCCATTGGATGCGCACGAGCTCGAGCTCCCTGTAGAACCCCTCCGCGCGTCGAATGGGCGCCGGAGCAGCCATTCCGGCGAGCCACCGCCGCGTCTGGTCGTTGCCGGCGGTTAGACGCCGGTGGATTAGCCGGGTTGACCAGGGATTTGACCCCCCTGGGTCACTGACGTGTGGGCCCGTCCCCTGCTAACCTTTGGTTAAATTAATAACTAAGTTTAATTAAGCCACTGACTCACTGACATGCGGGCCCGGGCCGACTAATTAAACTAGGTTAGGTTTAAATTATATTAGGATTAGCCGTAGTCACTGACCAGTGGGCCCCACTGGTCAGGTTTGACCCGAGCCGGCCCCTGTTGACTTGCTGATGTCATGCCAACGTCATGCTGACGCAGTAATGTTTTCTGGATTTAATTTAATTCTGAAATTCCAGAAAATGCCTATAAATTCTAAAAATCATAGAAAATTAACCGTAACTCCAAATGAAATAAATTATATATGAAAAATTATCAGAAAAATTCAAGGAATCCATCTGTACCATTTTCATGCATGTTAGAACAACTTATAGCTGCTGTTTAGCACAAATCATATAAAGGGCATTTAAATATCCACATATGGAGTTTGAATTTGAATCTTGGATTCAAACCAACTTCATTTAATCTGTTGCTAGTTGCATTAGCCCAAAACACATTCATATTGCCATGTCATGATCATGCATCATATTGTGCATTGCATTGATTGTGTTCCCTTCTGTGTTGCCGGTATTTGTCCCCTCTCGATAGACGTGATACCGATGATGTGATCGTTGACACTAATGAAGACTCAATGTTATCTTCAGAAGTGCTAGGCAAGCAAAACCCCCCTTGTTCATTCCGATACAATCCTACTCTCTCGCTCCTGCTCTCTTTTACTGCATTAGGACAACACCAATTCATCTGTTACTTGCTGCGGTAGCTGAACCCCTTTATCCTTTGCATGACCTGTCATTGCCACAGTAAATAGATGAAACCCTTTAGCATGAGTAGGAGTTGTTTGAGCCCTGTTGTGCCTACTCATTCATGCCTGTTTGTCATGCCTGCTACTGCTTAGAGTTGAGTCAGGTCTGATTCATCGGGGATGAATCAGAGGCGTGTGAACATGTCCTACTGTGTGTGAGCTAAGTGTGTGAACACAATTTGGTAAAGGTAGCGGTGAGAGGCCATGTAGGAGTACATGGTGGGTTGTCTCATTGCAGCCGTCCTCAGGAACTGAGTTCTGTGTTTGTGATCCATGATTCAGCTACTACCATACATTGGGCCCTGAAATATGACCCCGCTCGACTTCTTATTCACCCTAGTCCTCTGTCCAGGAGTTGCAAGTAGTTTCTGGTGTTTGTAGCTTACTGGAGGCCGTGGACAGCGCTGACCGTAGGGGTGGGCTGTGATGCGGTAGGTACGTGGCACGGTGTACCGGATGCCCGTTTGGTATCTCGGGAACCCTGTTCACATTGTTTGGGGCTGTGAGCAAAACTCCGGCCGGATCTCCTCATGGATGGAACCCGAATAGGCGATAAACCTGGACTAGAGACTTGAGTGTTTAGGTAGGTCGTGGTCTACACCCACGTCGGCTTTCGCTTGAAGTCTGCCGAGCACATGTCGTGTGCAGACGCTAAGTGGTGGAAACATGTATGAAGAAGTACACCCCTGCAGGGTTAACATCATCTATTCGAATAGCCGTGTCCGCGGAAAAGGACTTCTGGGTTGCTTATATCAGTTCATAGACAAGTGAAAGTGGATACTCTAAAATACGCAAGATAAGCATGAGTGCTATGGATGGCGTTCTCGTAGGGAGACGGGAGCGGATCCATAGTGGTGTATTGATATGGTGAATATGTGGACTCGTGTGCGCCACCTCAAAAAAGTTACTCGCAGTCGTAGTTCAGGATAGCCACCGAGTCAAAGCTGGCTTGCTGTAGTTAAACCCCACCATCCCTTTGTTGATAATGATGCATATGTAGATAGTTCTGATGTAAGTCTTGCTGGGTACATTTGTACTCACGTTTGCCTATTTTATGTTTTTGCAGAGAGACTTCAGTCTCACTAGTATTTCCGCGTGGTCTTCGACGTTTAGCTTGTTACCTCAGCTACGATCTTGTGCCTCGGCAGGATTTGGTAGATAGTCAGGCTTCTCAGCCTTTTTCATTTATAGATGTCTGTACTCAGACATGATAGCTTCCGCTTGTGCTTGATTTGTATGCTCTGAATGTTGGGTCATGAGACCCCTGTTTGTAATATCTCGCTCCTCGGAGCCTATTGATTAAATACTTGAGTCGTAGAGTCATGTTGTGATGCCATGTTGTATTTGCACATATCGAGCATATTGTGTGTATGTTATTGAAATGCTTGGTATGTGTGGGATCTGACCATCTAGTTGTTTATCTTTAGTAGCCTCTCTTACCGGGAAATGTCTCCTAGTGTTTCCATTGAGCCTTGGTAGCTTGCTACTGCTCCGGAACACTTAGGCTGGCCGGCATGTGTCCTTCTTCGTTCCTGTGTCTGTCCCTTCGGGGAAATGTCACGCGATGAATACCGGAGTCCTGTTAGCCCGCTACAGCCCGGTTCACCGGAGTCCTGCTAGCCCAGTGCTACAGCCTGGATTCACTCGCTGATGACCGACACATTCGATGCTGGGTCATGGATGCCTGTCCCTGTCAGTCTGTGCCACTTTGGGTTTACGACTAGTCATGTCAGCCCGGACTCTTTATCATATGGATGCTAGCGACATCATCATATACGTGAGCCAAAAGGCGCAAACGGTCCCGGGCAAAGGTAAGGCGACACCCGTGGGAATACCATGCGTGAGGCCGCAAAGTGATATGAGGTGTTACATGCTAGATCGATGTGGCATTGAGTCGGGGTCCTGACAAGTCCTAACCATGCAATGTTTGAGGATTGAACTAATGCATAAAAACTGGGTAATAAGGGGTATGATCAAAGTATTACTTGCCTTGCTGACGATCTAAAAACCCTAGTGACTCGTAGTAGCACGCTTCGCACTCCGGAAACTCTATGGCAAACAAACAATAACATACATAAGCACTCAAGCAATAGATGCAAGGGTAAAACTCAAGAGATAAGATCCAAATTAAAATTTCAACTAAAGAGCTTCGGTTTGCAAAAAGAATCAACCAAATCGGAGCTACGAAACTCAAACTATGATCAAAAGAAGTTTGAATTCAAATCTTCTTGCAACCAAATTTTAAATTGTTAAAGCCATGTTCAAGTTGGTTACTGGAAAGAGGGGAACAAGACGAAGATTTTGGCGTTGGTTTCAATGGATTTGGACAAGCGAGCAAAAAGTTGTGAGGGTTTCAAGATCAAGGGTTAATCTGCGATAAAAATAATCGCAGATAGGCCCCTAATCGAAAATAGAATAAAAGAAAAAGGCTATCGAACAAACATTCGCTATCAGGACAGAGAGAGTTCACTAAATAGATTCGTTTAAAAAACCGAGAAAAACCCTAACCCTAAACCGAGAACCGAAAAAACCGAAAATAAACCGGTGAACCAGGGCGGTTTGTACTGGTTCATGACGACGGCTAAACGGCGGCGGTGAACTCCGGCGGGTGGCGAGGCAAGGCGGCGGCGCGGGCGAGGCGGCGCTGTGGGGCGGCGGCAGCGCGGCTCAGCGGCGCAAAGGTGGCGGCGACGTGGCTCGACGACGGTGGTGCGATAGCTCGGGGTAAGGGAGGAGGCGGCGGGGGTGGTGGTTATAAAGGCCAGGGGGTCGGCCTTGGGCGAGGGGGCGGCGGGGGGTGGAGTCCGGCTCGGACTCCCCTCGGCGCCGTGCGGCGGCGGGTCTCCTCCCTGCGCGGGAGGAAGGCGACGGCGAGGTGGGCTGCTGGGCCGCTCGGCTGGGCCTTCGGCCCAGTCGGGCGAGGGAAGGATTTTTTTATATATAAAAATTCCGCCCGAATAAAATCCTAATAAAATATGATTTTTTTCTAAAAATTCCAAAACAATTTCACCATCTAAACCTATTATTTAGAACAAGGTGAACATTTTTCTAGCCTAAAAATGTAATTTTCAAAAATGCCTATTTTTCTCATTCAGATAAAATATAAATTTGATTTTAAAATGTCTCCTCCAATATTCCTCTTTTTTTGAAGAAGTCATATTATCTTCTCTCTTTTAATTCAAATATTGGAAATAGTTGGAGAGAAAAATATTAAAGCCAAATGGATCCTCTTTTCAAATTTGAGAAAAATTCAAATATGAAAATTTATGAAATCCCCAACTCTCTTTGTGGGTCCTTGAGTTGCTTAAGATTTCTAGGATCACAACCAAATATGCAAATAAAATATGATATGCATATGATGACCTATGTATAACATCCAAATTGGAAATTGGGATGTTACACTGCTAATGCATCTCATCTGAAGACAAAGTTATGAGAAGGTGTACACATAAAGAAAAATATATAATTGATCGATGTTGTTCATAGGCATGGCTCCATTTCCTGGGCACGGTATTCATTGGTTGGTAGCTAGTTTCACCCAATTCTGTAGCCAAAAAAGAGGTGTATGGAGCACATCACAATCTGATCATTTTGTGCAGCTCCACTAAAATCAAGCTGACCTTCCCGGTTTGCAAAGATATCCAGTCAGTGTGATTACAATAATAGTGGAACTAGATGATGAAACATAACACACACAAATAGAAGCCGATCACCTCTGCGATCTCTCTTTAGGACTAACTACTTGTTGGAGAAGATTAGGCACGGAGTTGGATGAGGAGGATAGAAAAACCAATCTCCCTTTCTACTGTCCCGCAGAAATGTAAATATGTTGCTTGTGTGGCATTTTGGTGGAACTACACAAAACACTCTTAAGAAAAAAGTGATTTGTGTAGTTCACCAAAAGGTCGCAATAGCAACGAGGTGAAATGGATAGCCTTGTTTGCAAAAGGAGGTAGAAAGGAGACAATTACTGCCCAATAAACATGAGTTGTAGACACATACGCTGACAAAAAAGAAGCATATTCC
The DNA here is from genome assembly GCF_002162155.2 of Triticum dicoccoides. Taxonomy (NCBI): domain Eukaryota; kingdom Viridiplantae; phylum Streptophyta; class Magnoliopsida; order Poales; family Poaceae; genus Triticum; species Triticum dicoccoides. Next base: position 203,268,542 of record NC_041390.1, on the reverse strand, counting down.
ATGTAATAAGGGAAAGATAGCATCATGATGGTTTATCAAAAATGGTTTGAGGACGAGATTGCAAGATGGAAAGTACGCCGACCGAGATACGTTTTAAGCAAACAACTAAAGAAGATCCACATGAAGGATTTTCCACATCAGCAACGTGGGAAGATGGGCAGTGGAGAAAGGCCAGAGGAAGCTGTACCTAAGGGTCGTCGGGATGTAACTAGGAGGGGGCCAGCGGCCGGGAACTGCCCATACTACGGCAGCGAGCAAATGGCGAAGGCCCTACCGCGCTGGAGCTTGGTCAGAGAGAACGGCGGGTACCGCAGATCAGGACGTGCTGCCTCAACACCGTCGAACGGAGAAACGATGCACATCCTCCCTTTCCGCTGGCGGACGGGACGCGGCCGGATCAGTGACCAATGGTGAGAGAGAGAAGCCACCGCCGCCTTGTGTGAGATGGTGTGATGAGAGACAAACCCCGGCAGGCAAGCTCCATTGTATATAGTGGAGTGGATTTTTATTTTTTCCCGACTACAATCATTTTATATTCTGTACGTCCACTGAGTAATATAACTTTATTTAATAATAACAGGTCAAGTCAAACTTTGTTCCGTCTATGCATGGTACAGGACCCTCCTTCGAGTAAACAACCGCTACACACGTCAAATTATCACGTGGGCTGCCTTTTCGTACAAAAATGAACTCCACTTTGTACCCGCGCGGGTGTGGCCGGGAACGAGACGTTGATGTCTACTACACAACCTTCTTCTTGAAGACGTTGTTGGGCCTCCAAGTGCATAGGTTTGTAGGACAGTAGCAAATTTCCCTCAAGTGGATGACCTAAGGTTTATCAGTCCGTAGGATGTGTAGGATGAAGATGGTCTCTCTCAAGCAACCCTGCAACCAAATAACAAAGAGTCTCTTGTGTCCCCAACACACCCAATACAATGGTAAATTGCATAGGTGCACTAGTTCGGCGAAGAGATGGTGATACAGGTGGTATATGGATGGTAGATAATGGTTTTTGTAATCTGAAAATATAAAAACAACAAGGTAACTAATGATAAAAGTGAGCGTAAACGGTATTGCAATGTGTTGAAACAAGGCCTAGGGTTCATACTTTCACTAGTGCAAGTTCTCTCAACAATAATAACATACTTAGATCATATAACTATCCCTCAACATGCAACAAAGAGTCACTCCAAAGCCACTAATAGCAGAGAACAAACGAAGAGATTATTGTAGGGTACGAAACCACCTCAAAGTTATTCTTTCCAATCAATCCGTTGGGCTATTCCTATAAGTGTCACAAACAACCCTAGAGTTCGTAGTAGAATAACACCTTAAGACACAAATCAACCAAAACCCTAATGTCACCTAGATACTCCAATGTCACCTCAAGTATCTGTGGGTATGATTATACGATATGCATCACACAATCTCAGATTCATCCATTCAACCAACACAAAAGTACTTCAAAGAGTGCCCCAAAGTTTATACCGGAGAGTCAAGACGAAAACGTGTGCCAACCCCTATGCATAGGTTCCCAAGGTCACGGAACCAGCAAGTTGATCACCAAAACATACATCAAGTGGATCAATAGAATACCCCATTGTCACCACGGGTATCCCACACAAGACATACATCAAGTGCTCTTAAATCATTAAAGACTCAATCCGATAAGATAACTTCAAAGGGAAAACTCAATCCATTACAAGCGAGTAGAGGGGGAGAAACACCATAAGATCCAACTATAATAGCAAAGATCGCAATACATCAAGATTGTACCACCTCAAGAACATGAGAGAGAGAGAGAGATCAAACACATAGCTACTGGTACATACCCTCAGCCCCGAGGGAGAACTACTCCCTCCTCGTCATGGAGAGAACTGGGATGATGAAGATGGCCACCGGAGAGGGATTCCCCCCTCCGACAGGGTGCCGGAACGGGTCTAGATTGGTTTTCGATGGCTACGGAGGCTTCTGGCGGCGGAACTCCCGATCTATTGTGCTCCCCGAAGTTTTTAGGGTATATGGGTATATATGGGAGGAAGAAATACGTCGGTGGACCTCCGGGCTGTCCACACCCTCGTGGGCAGCCGGGACTCTCCTGGTCCATCTTTGATACTCCGTGGGCTTCTTTTGGTCCAAAAATAAGTTCCGTGAAGTTTCAGGTCAATTGGACTCCGTTTGATTTTCCTTTTCTGCGATACTCTAAAACAAGGAAAAAACAGAAACTGGCACTAGGCTCTGGGTTAATAGGTTAGTCCCAAAAATAATATAAAAGTGTATAATAAAGCCCATAAACATCCAAAATAGATAATATAATAGCATGGAACAATAAAAAATTATGGATACGTTGGAGACGTATCAGACGTGAGTACGTGCGTCCTGTGTGCACCTCTTCTTTTGGTGCAGGTATGTACGTGGGTGGGTGTGAGAGAGATGTTTTGTGCGAAACAGAGGCAATGTGTCGATGATATCTCAAACAAAAAATGTAACATATGAATTGTGTGTCAAACAGAGTCATGGATATATCATATATAGAGGGAGCGATCCACGAGAAGAGAGTGGAGGGATCATCGAGGTGAGATATCGATAGAATTGAAAACAGGGATGAAGTGTGTGGCTGCGCGATCGATTAAGAGTGCCGTCGAATTTGTGTTTTCCCACGTCAAAGATATAGGGCGGCTGGCCTACTGGAATTTGAGAGGGCAGAGGTGCAGTTTTTCTCTGTGGCATGGATACCTACCTACAACATTCGATTATCGATGTGTGTGTGGGGGGGGGGGCAGAGACCTAACTATAAAGAGGTAGATCGAATAGTATATGTGTGGAGAAGGAGAGAGACCTAGCTATGTATTAAGGGAGATCGATCGACATCCATGCATATGTGTAGCAGAGGAATAAGGTTGGGAGAAAGACAAAGGTAAAGTGTCGGAGGGTTGGTAGTGTAGTTGCTTCTCACAAATGGTGGGAGAGGCCTGTTAGACAAATGGAGGGTACGAGTGCAATATCAATAAGAGAGGGCCGGGGATGTCTGCTTGTCTATGCATGTGCGTGTGAGAGATGGGTCGGGAGGTATGCAAGGATGAAGAGGGGGGACGATATGGTTGTGGTAAGTAGACGTAACTACATAGGAAGATCAATCATCGTGTGTCTGAGAAAGGGAAAGACATAACTAGTGAGGTAAGCCTATGAGTGCGTGGGGAAAAAGAATTATAGTCGACCTAGCTATATGTAGGGAGATCAGTACGTATACATGCATGCATGTGTTAGAAGAAAATAAGGTCTGGAGAGACGGACAGGGGGAGAGGGGTGCGACTAGGAGGTGGTGCGAGAGGCCTACTATGTTGAGGGGGGAGGAGTGTGCGAGTATGAGATCGATGAAAAGAGGGGCGGGAGTGTGCACCTTCGTGGAACCGTATTGGACATAGGGGGCCATGGACGGTGAGAACAGAAGATGGGAAGTGTGTGTTTGTGGTAGGCACCCTTGGCTAGAGAGGTATATCGATCGGTGTGTGCCAGAAAGAAGGAGCCGGGGGCCTACACACACCATGGGTGAACGACCTAAAGAGAAATAACGAATGTGAGCGATGGAGGGGATGCCGAGGGAAGGTGAGAGGGGGCGGGCGTGTGCATGCATGTTAGAAAGTTAGCGCTAGCTAGCTACCAAGAGAATAGGATTGTGAAGGCGTAAAAGACGAACAGAGATCATAATTCATTATAAAAAATTTGATACAGATATTTGAAGAAGATGTCATAATGTAGAACATTGATTATAATTAGGGACAATGTGTGGATTTTGCAGCTCAGGGCTAAATACTTGTCATAATGTAGGGGCCCGGACACTATACTTTGTGTGAACACGGTGTACGTGTGGAACATGGTTTAGATTATGAATATCTAGTTAGTACATCAAATGTACTATTATTTGGAATCAACATCAAGTGTATTCAAAAAATTAAATTCAAGTTCATATAGTACACATAGTTCATGTCTATCTCTATAGTAATCATGCGGTGTGTTGTTAAGGTAATACACGAATGATGGTTGAAGTTGGCAACAATCGTGATTGTAGATTCTTATTCAAATAGAGAAACAAATTCAAATTTGGTTCGAATTGCAGTGGTAGTATAGACATTTGGAATGCACTAAAATGTTGGTATGAGTAGGTTACATGCATCATACGAAAAAATGTAATTGGACATAACATGGATTCATAGCTTTGAATAGCATTTGTATAGTAAAACGGGACAAGGCTCTCTCTTTGTGTGGTGTGAATAGTTCTATTTTTTGTTTTTTCATTGAGGGAAGTGCAAATTGATTTGGTACGTACAAGTACAATATTACATGTTAGGCTCGTCCCTAAAATTCAACCCGTGCCTTGTTATATCCCTAAAATTCAGATATCGTGCTCCCAAAACCCGCGCTTTCACAACCCGCGCCTTGATATCCCGAGATTACAATGCGCGCGACAACTCCCTCCAGCTGCCAAATCCCAACACGTGAAATCCCCCTTCTAACCCTAAGCCGAAAGGGCCGCTAGTTCAAATCCGTGGGGGTACTTTTGTAACACACCTACATTTTGGACAAGCGCGTCCCTAAGTCATCGTTCCCCCTCTCATCGCCTCCATTTCGCCATTCGAAATCCCAGGACGCCATAACCTCTCTGCTCAAGGGGGTACTTTCACAGTTCAATATGTACTCCAGATTATGTACACGGACTCCAACAATGCAGCTGAATATGAGGCCCTTTTACATGGTCTCCGGATGGCAGTATCCATGGGCATTCAACGCCTAGAGGTGCGCGGGGACTCGAACCTCGCAATATCCCAAATAAATGGAGACTTCGATGCCAAGGATCCAAAAATGGCAGCTTACCGTAACGCCGTCCTAAAAATGTCAGCTCGGTTCGAGGGGCTTGAATTTCACCATATAGCCCGAGAAAATAATCAGGCGGCAGATGTCCTGGCACGCATCGGCGCAAAACGCGATGTAGTCCCCCCCAACATCTTCTTGGAAAGGCTGTTCAAGCCATCCGTAGTATGGGAAGGGGAGACGAACAATAACACCTCGGACCCAACCGCACTGCCCGACACCGAACATTCTGACACAATCGGAGGCTCTGCCAATGAAATAACACCTTCAGCCCACGTAATAATGGCCGTCATCGCCCCGTGGACAGAACCATTCCTCACCTACCTCACTAGGCAGGAACTCCCCTGAGGACCAAAATGAGGCACGCTGCATAGTGCGGCGATCCAAAGCCTACAGAGTCCATGAGGGAGAGCTTTCTAAGAAAAGCACTACCGGAGTCCTTCAAAGGTGCATCTCCGAAGAGGAGGAGCGGAACCTCCTGGCTGAAATTCATGCCGGACTGGGCGGTCATCATGCTGCAGCTCGATCCCTTGTAAGCAAGGCCTTCCGTACAGGCTTTTATTGGCCGACAGCCCGGGCAGATGCTCAGGACTTAGTCCAACGATGCACCGGTTGCCAGCTCTTTGCAAACCAAAGCCATATGCCACCCACCGCCCTCCGAACTATCCCCATTACTTGGCCCTTCGCGGTCTGGGGGCTTGACATGGTTGGACCGCTTAAAGGTGGAACCCACAAGCAAAAATACTTATTGGTCATGGTGGATAAATTCACCAAATGGATAGAAGCCAAGCCTGTTAAGACGGCCGAATCCGGACTGGTGATAGACTTTATATCCGGGGTCGTACACCGTTACAGCGTTCCCCACAACATCATCACTGATAACGACACGAACTTCACGACCGACGAGGTAAAACTCTAGTGCGAAAACATGGGCATCAAGCTCGATTATGCTTCCGTCTATCACCCACAAACTAACGGCCAGGTCGAACGTGCAAATGGTCTTATCATGAGCGGCATTAAACCCAGATTAGTGCGGTCCCTCAAGGAATCTAACATGCACTGGGTAGAGGAGCTCGACTCCGTACTCTGGGGGCTGCGTACCATGCCGAATCGCACCACCGGATACACACCATTCTTTATGGTGTACGGCGCAGAGGCAGTTCTGCCCTGCGACATAATTCATGACTCACCTCGAGTGCGCATGTATGAAGAAAGAGAAGCCGAGCTCGATCGGCAGGACAGCTTAGACGCATTGGAGGAGGAGCGTGACGTGGCAAAAGCCCGTTCCGCATTCTATCAATAACAGGCTTGAAGATACCAAAGCAGAGAAATACGGGCCAAAAACTACAACGTTGGCGAATTAGTTCTACGACTACCGGACAAGAAAAAGGACAAACTCAAGCCCAAGTGGGAAGGTTCCTTCATAATTGACCAAGTCCTAACTGGTGGAGCATACCGCCTACGAGATGCATCGGATAACCGACTCGAGCCGAACCCATGGAACGCAGCCCGTCTTCGAAGATTCTATGCCTAGCGCCGGACTCTATGTTCGTCTCCTTCCTATGTCCATTTTTTATATATTTCCTGTCTTACATTTCTCTTCTTCTCTCTCCCTCTCTTTCTTATAGCCTTTAAAGGCTCATAAAGTGACGCGCTATCCACGCTCATTAAACCTTGCGGCTTCTTTAAATAGAAGTTTATTTATACGGGCTTCATACCCAACACATGTGTCACACTTCCGCATGTACCTTTTATTCACCATTATATGCATCGATATGACTTGAGTTTTGGCCAAGCTGGGTTACCTGGCTCCTGTGCTTACCCCTACGTTCCCGATTGTTCGGCTAGGTGGTAAAGGGAGAACCTCTGCGGTTGTTACTGCCGGGTCAGCCGGATGTGTACCTCAGACTGGGTGAAGCCGAAAGCTAGCGTTCTTAAGGGAATATTCGGTCGGTGAACTAAAGATGATCTTTTTATTTTATTTATCTATATGCCCCCAGATGTTTTTCCTGCGTTTCTTTTCGCAGCATGGACATGCACTTTAGGGCATGCCTCCCAGGGAAAGGAACCCCTAACGGAACTATTCTCCCTGGAAGATGTTTCTTACTAACCATGTAATATAACATAACTAGTCGGGCACTTGTCTGTTCACGCACTAATGACCCCTACGCCTGGTCTCCATGCATTCCCCGGTTCGTATATAACCGCATAGGAATTCAGACACACTCCGGACCGTCAGGTCCCGATGCTGAAGCGAAAAGGTCGGCCATGAAAAATGATCTACAATACGGCTAGAAGGCATCATAAATGTCAATTACATTACATAGTTATTTTGACTGATTGTATTCCTCTTCAATACCATCCAGCAGGCTGTCTAATTTACAGTCCTGCTGGGAATACTTCACGACCAACTCTACTTGGCCGTATACTAAGCTTACATGGATCTCCTTCCCATCGGGCCCTACAGGACCGACCTCGGCCATATGGTTGGGGTCAGCCTTTGCGTACCGCGTCTTCACCATGGCCCAGGCCTCCCTAGTGCCTTGACGGCAGGCTGATATCTTCCACAACCGGACGCGCCGCCGTGCTCCCTTTAGCTTCTCGGCAAGCTCTCCAAGACCTTCGGGCATGGAGATGGATGGCCACAGGGCCTGGGCGACGCCTCGCATCGCCTGCCGAACTCGATCGAGCAGTTGCGAGAGCTTGGGAAGAAGGTCACCCGTAGAACCGGGCATCTCCTCTGCAGGACGACCTATCAGCACACCTATAGACATTGCTCTGTTAGTCGACTTCCCCGCCGAACTTTCTTTCAAAAGGTTCGTTCAAGCACTTACTAAATATGTCATGCCAAAGCCGCTGATTCTCCTTCACGGAGTCTGACAGCTGGGCACGAACATCCTTCAGCTCGACGCCCAGCTTGGTGTTGGCATCTCGGAGATCGTTCTTCTCCCCCATCACCTTTAATAGCACCCTCTCACCAGCCTTTAGCTGGCGTAGGAGGTATTGCCTTTCCGGATTCAATCCGGCGCCATTTGCAATTTCATTTGTCAGATTCGCACCAAAGCCGTGCTTCGCAAAATACTTATCTTTCGAAGTGTATATTACCAGAGGGGGTCTCATTAGGCTCCCCTGCCGCGGCTAGTGCAGCCTCAAGTTGGGGTTTGTACTCTTCAAGCTCCTTAGACAATAGGGAATTCTTTTCCGTAAGAACCTGCATAACAAATGATCCTTAAATCAGTTATTTTAACTGTTTCAAGTCTCGGGGGCTACTGGTATATATACAATTACCAAATTTTTCTTACCCGTATGTCTTTTACATATTGCTCTGTGGCTTTGGTGAGACCATTTTGAGCGGCACGGAGGTACGCATCTCCCGACTTAAAGGCATCTAACGCCTCTTGGGAGAAACAAACGTCGCGAAGAATTGTCCGGCGATGCCTGTGGTTCATGGCACTCTCCACCTCAGAGTTGGTGGCAGACAACTTGTCCACATCCTCCATCGGAGGAGTGTCCGGGGCGCGCCTTGTGTTCGGCACCGCTTCTGGGCCAGGCTTTGGAGCCTGGCTGGTGGAGGCGCGATTGGCGGTCTCTCCGAATATAGTTCGGCGAGGTCTTTTTGTCCTGAAGAGAGCACAAGTGTTAATATGCCCTGAAAGTACGGCACCTGCGATAAGGAGGTGCGCCATACCTTTGCGCTGACGCCCCGGTCTGGACTGCACCTCTTTTCTGCCCACGGGGCTCTGTGGCCCCTCGTTGGCTTGTCGCCATAGGTTCGGCCTCCCGTTTCTGGGAGGCCGGGATTAGCCCTGGATAATCGGCCATAATGGCCACCAGGGCATTGTCCTTGCTCAATTGATGGAACACTACATCAATCAGATCCACCGAAAACTCCGGATCCTCTTGCGAGTCCGGGTCGAGGGACCGTCCTGGGTCCTCGGGTTGTGGAGGAGGGCTGTTTATTTCTTTAACAGCCTGGCACAGTTCCTGTGTCGAAATCACTAAGATTAAATATTTAACAGTGGGGATATAAAATGGATGGGGAAGATGTGATCTCTCACCCAGCTTGGAGGATTTTACATGGAAAATCCACCCTTTGGGTCAACACGGAGAAAATCCTCCTCTTCTCCCTTGTACAAAGCGGACATGGTCTTTATTAGAGCCGCAGCCGAATCCGGCCCCTTATGGCCGTAGCGGGTGGTGTCGTCCTCCCCATTGAAATCCCACATGGGGTGGCCTCTATACTGTAGCGGCTGCACCCCTCGCATGATGCATGCGGCCATGACCCCGATCATGGTTAGTCCAGAATGAGCTAACAATCTTATCCAACCCATCAGGTAAACAACGCCCCTGTCACTTTCCCTCTGAGGGCTCCGTGGGCGCCAGCTTAGGCGCTTCTTTAAGGGAGCACTGTTGAATTCAGGGAGGCCAATCCGGACAGGATCCGGCAGCGGGTCGTCTTCTATGTAAAACCATTACGAGGGCCAGTCTTCAGACGCCTTCTTTGGGGTTCCGGACAGATAGCCGGTCCCGGCGATGCGCCATACTTCGGCTCTGCCCACTTGATACATAGACCCCTTCTTGGAGGGGGGCACAAGGCAAAATAGCTCCCTCCACAGTCCGAAATGAGCTTCAACACCCAAGAACAGCTCGCAGAGGGATACAAAGCCCGCGATATGCAATACTGAGGCGGGCGTGAGATGATGTAGCTGGAGGCCGTAGAACTCCAACAGCCCTCAGAGAAATGGATGGATTGGAAATTCGAGCCCCCTTATTAAATAAGGGACGAGGCACACCCGCTCTCCTTTGGAGGGATTAGGGGCGCTCTCCGCTTGCTCTCCGCCGTTGTAGACGGCAAGACCGGCTCGAACCGGGATCATATAGGCCAGGGGGAGAAATCCCTTGGTCTGGAGCATCACTAACTCGCTATGTGGGACGGAGCATCTTTCCCAATATCCAGGCTTAGGGCTGGAAGGGCGGGAGGAGGAGTCGCGATGGCTGGCCATGGTGGAATGGATCTTTGTCGAATGCGCTCTGATGAACACTTGCGGAGGGGGAAGGTGTGGTTTGGATCTAAATCCTCGTCTCCTTAAATAGGTCAGCTTGTTTGTGCGGCTAGGGGTGTGAATGTAAAAATGCTCAGACCTTTTATATTCGTTTGACACGTGGGGAGCAACCATTATTGGGCGCAGAAGCCAGGGAGCGCAACATCTACAAGAAACCGGACTTTATTCAATAAGTACATGGAATTTGGAGGAGAACCCGCCTTGCAATGCCGAAGACAATCTACGCGCCGGACTCATCATCATTGAAGCCTTGTTCGGGGGCTACTGAGGGAGTCCTGGATTAGGGGTTGTCATAGTTAAGGAAGAACCACCCGCAGTAGGCAGGGGGGCTTGCTGGAGAGGTACCCCACTATCAATCTTAGGGTTCAGGGTGGGGGCGGTGGTCGCCGTGGTGGGGGGCACGGTGGTGGGGTGGTGGCGTGGGGATCGCCGGAGAAAAATCTCAGTGCGGGGGGCCTAGAGGACTGGCCGGGGCGGCAGTGGACCATCGGTGGGGAGTGCTTTCGGGGCGGCGAGGCGGCGCGAGAGCGCCGCCGGTCGCGGGCGGCGGGGGCCGACGGTTCGGTCAGCGGTGGCTGGCGGCTCAGGGGGGTGTAGGTTGAAGATGAACTGCATGCCCTCCCTAAACTACATGTGAAGTGCCTCTCTGCTACCATTGAGTTCAGTTTCGATAGTAACATTCAGATTCTACAGTAAATTTCAGTTTCGAAAGTTAAGTTAAGAATCAACAATTTTTACCTCATCTATTGTAGTCAGGTGGTTTTTGGTGATGTAAATTTTACGTCTATTACTTTTTGGTAATGTATTTTACATCATCTATTGGAGATGCTATTAGAATCCCACTTGAGATTAACGATGTCTGTCTTGTACTGCTTCAGCCTCGACGTCTTACGGCTCGCCGGAGCTGCTCCAACGACAGAACCATCAACCTGTGACGCCCCCGATTCAATCATACACTATTCATACACGCAAATGTGTACGATCAAGATCAAATACTCACGGGAAGATATCACAACACAACTCTAAAGACAAATTAAAATAATACAAGCTTCATATCACAAGCCAGGGGGGCTCGAGGGCTCGAATACATAGCTCGATACACAAGAGTCAGCGGAAGCAACAATATCTGAGTACAAACATAAGTTAAACAAGACTGCCTTAAGAAGGCAAGCAGAAACATCAACGATCGAAGAGGCAAGGCCTCCTGCCTGGGACCTCCTAACTACTCCTGGTCGTCGGTGGTCTCCATGAAGTAGTAGACGAAGAGGTGGCATCTGGCTCCTGGGATCCACCAACTGGTTGCAACAACCGGAAAGAAGAAAGAAGGGGGAAAAGGGGTAGCAAAGCAACCGTGAGTACTCATTCAAACTACTCGCAAGCATCAGATCTATACTAAGTATGCATTGGTATCAAATGGAAGGGTTGTATCCGTGGACTGAACTGCAGAATGCAAGAATATAGGGGAAGGCCTAGCTTATCGAAGACTAGCATCTTCAAGCAGCTCCAAGCATCTTGCAGCATGTAGAAGAGTAAAGAATAGCAGTTTATATTTAACAAACATGGTGTAGCATTAATGCCAGAGATCCTTCCTCGACCCCCTGCGAGAAAGCAATCCCGAAGCCACATATATCATGTATCCATTTCTAGTTGTAATAGGTCAAGATATAAGTCCGAACGTCCGTTACCATGGAGACGACTATTAATAGATAATCTTCCCTGCAGGGGTGCACCACATTTTCCAACACGCTTGATTAGTCTGGCCGGACACACTTTTCTGGGTCAATGCCCGGCCTCGGAAGATCAACGTCGTAGCCCTACCTAGGCTCAGCACAGAGGTCCCCGTCGGTCTACATCCTAAGCACTCCGAGGTCTGGGCCCATCGCCCACTGCACTCCGGGTCGTTGCGTGCAGGGTGGGTACAGGCTCCACGTCTACATGGATGGTGCCGGCCCAGTCGTGTCGCAATGCTGAACTGGACGTCTAACAAAGCTTCAACTGATACTAAGTTGTCGAGGCCCATAACTATTATCGTGTGGTGGTTAGTGCGTAAAGGCCAAAGGCCAACTCAAAACAAATACCCAAACCATAGTGTATTATTAGCTTGTGGAGACGAGTAGAGACTCACGATAATATGACCCCGTCGCCCTGTCTTGAGGAAATATGGCAAAGACTAGCCCAGCCCACTCGGGGGTGGCCTGCTTGTCTGGCCGTGCCTCGTAACCATCTTGCGAGTGCTCTCCGGGCCCGCCCAACTTTCACCAAGGTCTCTAATAAATTAAATGTAACCGTGTGTCCAAACATCAAGGGGAAAATGCAAGGAATCACCCTCGAAGGATTCCACTCGATGTAATCATCAAGGTGAACGTAAGAGGAACCACCCTCGAGGTTCACACTTGAGGTGTTGCACAATAGAGCCGTATCGGGAATGGTGAAGGAGGAACCACCCTCGTTGACCACGACCGAATAGCTACACTATAGAGATCTCATCAGGAGTGATGTATGAGGTTCCACCCTCGGCACTCGATGGTAACTCTGCAGAGTCGAGCAACAAAAGGGGGCGATGTGATGTGAGGTGTCAGGCTCTGGTCGTCGATCACATTGATCGAGTCATCGATGATGAAGCAGGGGCAACAAGGACAAGGTGGGGGTCACTGATGGATCACTAACCAACCTATACTAAACAGTTTAGGATAAGCAGGTAGGTAACAATTAATCGGACTAATTAGGTTAGGTTAATTAACATGATTAATTAAATTAATTAATTGCTAATTAATTAATATTTATTTTTAACAAATTTTATTTTTCGTTTTTTAACTAATGGGCATGGGCCCCATCTGTCATAGGCCCAGACCATAGTGGGGCGGGCACATGCACATGGGTGCTAGGGCGCGAGCGCCCATGGGCAGCCGGCGGAGGCCACGGCGAGGCCTGGTCGGGCGCGCGTGGCTGGGCAGGGCTGCAGGGCAGGGGGAGCTCGGCGCGAGGGCAAGGTCGGCGTGGGGCTGCGGGCAAGGGCATGCGTAGGCGCCCAGCGAGCAGGTATGTGGCAGGTGTGCGTGGCCGGCGCGGGCCGTGCAGCAGTTGGTGTTGGCCGGGCGCGGCCAGGCCAGGTGCTGGCGCGCGTGGGCGCGACCCGATGCGACCAAGGGCCAGGGGAGGCCGCGGTGACCACACGAGAGCAGGGAAAGGGGCACAGGGCTCACCCCCGTTACAGGGGAGTTGGCGAAGGCGCAGTGGCGCCAGTGGGGAGGAGGATGGGGACGGTCTAGCGAAGGGGGGAGGTTTGGCAACGGTGTGGCGTCGGTTGGCAGCGGGATCAAGGCTGTGGCGCCTGGGGCATCGCGGAGAGGGGGCTTCGGGAAGGAGGGGGAGGCGTCGGGCAGTAGGTTCTCCTAGTGGCGGGCGCTGGCTGGAGTGCTGCGGGTCGAGCCCCTGATCTGGATCGAGGGGGGAGGGAGAGTGAGCGACATGGGGAGAGTGGGGGGATCGGTTGGGGTTAGGTTTCGATGAGTGGGGATTAGGTAGGCGCGGCTGGGCTGACCTAGGGGTCACCTGGGCCGAGGCCCAGTGGGCGGCAGGGCCTCTCCCCTTTTCTGGTTTTTTTGCCTTCTCTTTTTCTTTTATATACTTTTGCCTTTTCTTTTTACTTATTTTAATTTGAATTTGAACCGACTTTGAATCAATGGGAGCTTAACAACAGTAAAAAACAAGGACATGGCACCATTAGCATGATTGCTATTGCATAATTATTCGGGCGTTACAATTCTCCTCCACCACAAGAAATCTCATCCCGAGATTTAGGAGGTAGAAGGAAACAAAGCGGGGTATTTATCATGCAGGCTATCCTCGCGTTCCCAAGTGGCTTCATCTTCAGAGTGATGTGACCACTGGACCTTGAGGAACTTGATGGCCTTTTGACGTGTGTGGCATTCAGCTCGGTCGAGAATGCGGACCAGATGCTCTTTATAGGAGAGGTCATGTTGCAACTCGAGCACTTCATGATCCACTGCTCGGATTGGGTCCTTGAAGCAGCGACGGAGTTGGGACACGTGGAACACATCGTGAACCTGAGAAAGGTTTGGCGGAAGTTCCAGCTAATATGCCACTTTTCCACGCCTTTCGAGAATAGTGAAAGGACCAACATAGAGAGGAGCTAGCTTGCCCTTGATCCCGAAGCGGTGTGCACCTTTCATCGGTGTGACTCTAAGATAAGCCTTTTCACTAGGTTGATAGACCATGTCTTTATGATGATGGTCATACTGACTTTTCTGACGCGACTAAGCAGTCTTGAGATTCTCGCGAATAATGCGGACTTGTTCTTTGGAGTGTTGGATAATATCCAGACCAAAGAGTGGACGTTCCCTAGTTTCAGACTAGTTCAGAGGGGTTCGGCACTTTCGTGCACATAACACCTCAAAGGGGGCCATCTTCAGACTAGCCTGATAGCTATTGTTGTAGGAGAACTCAGCATACAGGAGAGATTCCTCCCATTTCTTGCCGAAGGAAATAACGCAAGCTCAAAGCATGTCTTCGAGAACTTGATTGACTCGTTCAACTTGTCCCTGCGACTAAGGGTGAAAAGCAGTACTGAAAGACAGATGAGTTCCCATAGCTTCTTGGAAACTTGCCCATAATCTTGAAGTGAATAAGCTGCCACGGTCTGAGCTGATTACCAGTGGAATATCGTGAAGTGAAACAGTTCTGGACATATAGAGGGTTGCCAGCTGGCTGGCAGTTATGGTTTCTTTGACGGCCAGAAAATATGCAACTTTTGACAGCCGGTCAATGATGACAAGTATAGGATCATTACCTTTCAGTGATTTGGGAAATCCAGTGAAGAAGTCCATTTCAACATGGTCCCATTTCCATTCAGGAATATAGATAGGTTGCAAAGTTCCAGCAAGCCTTTGATGTTCTGCCTTGATATGACGGCAAACGTCACATTTAGCAACATAACAAGCAATATCTTTCTTCATATTTGACCACCAGAATCTCTGACGAATGTCTTAGTACATCTTGGTGCTACCGGGATGAATAGACAACAGAGTGTCACGAGCTTCTTTCATAACTCCCTGAACCATATCCAGGTTGTCTTTTAAAGGAACCACTAGGCGACCTTTAGAGAACAAGGTGTCATCATCTTCAATAGTGAAGAATGAGGGCCTTCCTTCTGCGCGTTAGTGCTTAATCTTCTCAACTTGTGGGTCATACTTCTGTAGTCTCTTGATGCTCTCCACGAGATCTGGTTCGACAACCAGGGTATTGAGGGAACCCTGAGGTACAACATGGAGGTTCATCTTGCGGAACTCCTTAGGAGGGGGAGCGAGTGCACCCGGAGGAACAATATGGAGGTTCAGCTTTCTGAATTCTTCAACAAGTGAGGGCTGAACTTTGCGAACCTCGAGATGGTTGAAATATGACTTGCGGCTCAAGGCATCAGCCATTACATTAGCCTTACATGGTGTATAAGAAATACCCAAGTCAGAATCTGCTACCATCTCCATCTATCTTTGCTGACGGAGGTTCGGGTCTGGTTGGGTAAACAGATACTTCAGACTTTGGTGGTCGGTGTAGATCTCACAATGATTACCGAGAAGGTAATGTCGCCACTGTTTGAGTGCATGTATGACTGCAGCCAGCTCGAGTTCATGAACTGGGTAGTTCTCTTCGTGAGGGCGTAATTGACGAGAGGCATAAGCAATCACTCTGCGCTCTTGCATTAGGACACCACCTAATCCTTGACGTGAAGCATCGCAGTAAATGACAAAGTCCTTCTTAGTATCAAGAGGAGCAAGCACTGGAGTGGAAGTCAGCTTGTCCTTGAGTGTGTGCAAACTTTCCTGACACTTTTCTATCCACTCGAACTTGACGCCTTTGTGAAGCAGACCAGTCAGGGGTTTGGCGATCTTGGAGAAGTTCTCGACAAATCGACGGCAATAGTTGGCGAGTCCGAGAAAACTTCTGACTTGTTTGACATTCTTCGGAGGAGTCCAATTGAGAATTGCCTGAACTCGCTCTGGGTTGATGGCAATACCATCCTTGGAGATGACATGCCCAAGGTAGGTCACTTTGGGTAGCCAGAATTCACACTTGGAATACTTAGCATATAGTTGATGTTCTTGAAGCTTTTCTAGAACAAGTCGAAGGTGTTCAGCATGTTCTTCTTTATTCTTGGAATATACAAGGATATCATCCAGATAAACCACAATGAACTGGTCGAGGTATTCCATGAATATATAGTTCATCATACGAGAAAATGTCGCTGGAGCGTTTGTCAAACCAAAGGACATGATGGTGTACTCGTATGAACTGTAGCGAGTAACGAATGCGGTCTTAGGAATATCCTCTTCACGAACCCGAATCTGATGGTAACCCAACCTCAAATCAAGTTTAGAGAATACTGAGGAACCAACAAGTTGATCATACAAATCGTTGATTCTGGGGAGCGGACATTTGTTCTGAATTGTTGCCTGATTGATAGGACGGTAATATTGGACCAAACGATTAGTTCCATCTTTCTTCTTGACAAAGAGAGAAGGTGCTCCCCAAGTAAAGGAATTTGGACGAATGAAACCCTTGCCAAGAGATTTGTCAATTTCCTCCTTAAGCTCAAGGAGTTTATGCGGCGGCATCTTGTAGGGTCGCTTGGCAATAGGAATAGTGCCCGGCTTCAAGTCTATGATGAATTCAATAACTCTAGCAGGGGGTATTCCTGGAAGTTCTTCTGGAAAGACATCTTCAAAATCATGAACGACTGGAATGCTCTCTATTTCCTCAAGAGGTGAAGCATTCAATGCATTCAGAACATATATCTGATTCTCGGCATCCTGGACCATCTGAGTTGAGTAGTTGATCAACTGGCCAAAAGTGTGAGTGAGCTGGACTGTCTTGGCGGCACAATCAATCCTAGCTTTATGGGTTGTCAACCAATCCATACCAAGAATGATGTCTATGTTGGAAGGTCCAAGCACAATGAGAGAAGCCGGAAATAGTAGACCTCCGATCTCGATTTGGTTGCGAGGGCATAACATTGTGGTTTGCCACTTGGAACTCGGGGATTGAACTGCTAAAGGAGTGGGTAACTTTTCCATATATAAATCATGTGCCTAAGAAAAATTTTGGGACACAAAAGCATGTGATGCTCCTGAATCAAAGAGAACAGACGCTGGCACTGAATTAACGCGAAGGGTACCCATCACAATTTTTGGGGACTCACGAGCTTCTTCAATCTTGACATGGGTGACTTGACCACCACTCATAGCAGGCGGTTCGGCACTACAACTACTAATATGATGGTTTCGTCGGCCCTTCATACGACCCACAGTAGAACGTGGTGCCCTTTTAGGCCGATCCTGGCGATAGTTGTGAGCACGGTGTCCAGGCTGTCCACATTTGTGGCATAAACCATCATTATGGAGAGGAGCCACAACATTGGACTGTCCACCCTGAATATTTAGTTGTCTCGGCGGCGGAGGCAGACAAGGTGCAACATAAGACGGCCTTGGTGTTGGAGCAGGTCGATGATGAACATTGTGAGGGATCCAGACTCGACGTTTCTGAGAAGGCTGACTCGAGGATGGGGCAGCATCTCGAGTGTGCTTGAGCGACTCCTGGTACTCAGTCAGGCCAATTTTAGTTCAGAAAGATTGGCTGACAAGCGTCGCAAAGTCTGTGCAATCATGAGCAACAAGTGCGAGCTTTATATCAGGATGCAGTCCTTCACGGAATTTCTCCTACTTGCGAGCGTCAGTGTAGACGTCATCCGCAGCATAGCGAGATAATTCAAGGAATTTCCTCTGATATTCATCCACGGCCATTGTGCCCTATGAGAGTTTTGTGAAACTCATTCTTCTTCTAGTCCATCAGACCTTGATGAATGTGTCGTGCATGGAAGGCTAACTGAAATTCCTGCCAAGTGGTAACAGACTCTGCAGGCAGCATACCCCTGTGGCTTTCCCACCATTGAGTAGCTGGACCCTTCAAGTGGAATGTCGCAAAGGTGACGTAACTGGTAGGGGCAACATTAGCTGACTCCATCTCAAACAGGATGCCACGAAGCCAATCATCAACATCCATAGGATTGGTGGAGTTGCGGAAAACAGACGAGTTGAGGCACAAATTTTGGTAGTGTTATTGGGGCAGGCTATTGATGAGCATTCTGGTTTGGAAACTGAGCCATTACCCCAGTCATAAACTGGTGATTCAATTCAAACTGCTGCATCATTGCGGCAAAATAAGGTGGAGGTGGAGAATCGTCAGCCATCCTGCTAAAAACATCAGGGAGCAGTTTTAACAAGAGGCCGCAACAGGTGTATGGAGTCATTCATGGTGTAACTTGAACAATGAGCAAGGGCGCAGTATGTACAAGGCAGTAGTCATTAAAGACATACAGATACATATACAGAGCCAATTACACATTGTTAGTATGAGCTCGGACAAGAGAATCATCCTATACATACTAGGCGGCATGTATGCACACGAAGGAGGGATACAACAACAGGACATAGCAAAGGCTACATCCACATCGGAGAAAACCACTAGAGCGAGGAATCTGCAGGAGACAACACAGGGTGCCCTCGATAAACGGATCCTGCGGCCCGTGAACAATGTGAAGCAGATCCTGGCTCTCAATTCAAGAAAGGCGTATTACAAATCTCCGGATGGATGTGATCACAAGAACCTAGGGTAGAGTTAGCAAAATCATTTAACCCGAATAGAAGAGAGATCAGAGTCCCAGAGTATAGACGAGGAGTAGAAGATCCTAATACCACATAATGGCGACGTGGGCTCGTAAGCCACACAGCCATGTTAGTAAAATAGTTTTTCAAAGACTAGACTCAACTTCGGCCAAGGAGTTGGAAAGGGGATTCCTAGAGGTAGTCGGCTCTGATACCAACTTTTCATGCCCCCGATTCAATCGTGCACTAATCATAGACGCAAATGTGTACGATCAAGATCAGGGACTCACACGAAGATATCACAACACAACTCTAAACACAAATTAAAACAATACAAGCTTCATATTACAAGCCAGGGGCTTCGAGGGCTCGAATACATAGCTCGATACACAAGAGTCAGCGGAAGCAACAATATCTGAGTGCAGACATAAGGTAAACAAGATTGCCTTAAGAAGGCCAGCACAAACATCAACGATCAAAGAGGCAAGGCCTCTTGCCTAGGACCTCCTAACTAGTCCCGGTCGTCGGTGGTCTTCAAAAGTAGTAGACGAAGGGTGGCATCTGGCTCCTGGGATCCACCAACTGGTTGCAACAACCGAAAATAAGAAAGAAGGGGAAAAAGGGTAGCAAAGCAACCGTGAGTACTCATCCAAAGTACTCGCAAGCATCAAATCTATACTAAGTATGCATTGGTATCAAATGGAAGGGTTGCATCTGTGGACTGAACTGCATAATGCAAGAATAGAGGGGAAGGCCTAGCCTATCGAAGACTAGCATCTTCAAGCAGCTCCAAGCATCTTGCAGCATGTAGAAGAGTAAAGAATAGCAGTTTATATTTAACAAACATGTTGTAGCATTAATGCCCAGAGATCCTTCCTTGACTCCCTGCAAGAAAGAAATCCCGGAGCCAGATATCTCAAGTATCCATTTCTAGTTGTAATAGATCAGGATATAAGTCTGAACGTCCGTTACTGTGGACACGACTATTAATAGATAATCTTCCCTGGAGGGGTGCACCACGTTTTCCAACATGCTTGATTACTCTGGCTGGACACACTTTTTTGGGTCAATGCCCGGCCTTGGAAGATCAACCCGTCGTAGCCTACCTAGGCTCAGCAGAGAGGTCCCTGCTGGTCTACATCCTAACCACTCCGGGGTCTGGGCCCATAGCCCGTTCCACTTCGGGTCGTTGCGTGCAGGGCGGGTCCAGGCTCCACCTCCACATGGATGGTGCCGGCCCAGCTGTGCCGCAATGCTGAACTGGACGTCTGACAAAGCTTCGGCTGATACTACGTCGTCGAGGCCCATAACTAATCTCACGTGGTGGTTAGTGCGTAGGGGCCAAAGGCCAACTCAGAACAAATACCCAAACCATATTGTATTATTAGCTTGCGGAGACGAGCATAGACTCACGATATTGTGACCCTATCACCCCGTCTCAAGGAAATACGACAAGGACTTGCCTAGCCCACTCGGGGGCGGCTTGCCTGCCCGTCCGTGCCTCGTAACCATCTTGCGGGTGCTCTCCGAGCCCGCCAACTTTCACCAAGGTCTGTAGTAAAGTCAATGTAACCGTGTGTCCAAACATCAAGGGGAAAACCCAAGGAATCACCCTCAGAGGATTCCACTCGATGTAATAATAAAGGTGAACGTAAGAGGAAACACCCTCGAGGTTCACACTTGAGGTGTTGCACAACAGAGCCATATCAGGAATGGTGAAGGAGGAACCACCCTCGTTGACCACGACCGAATAGCTACACTACAGAGATGTCATCAGGAGTGATGTATGAGGTTCCACCCTCGGCACTCGATGGTAACTCTGCAGAGTCAAGCAACAAAAGGGGGCGTGATGTGATGTGAGGTGTCGGGCTCTGGTCGTCGATCACGTTGATAGAGTCGTCGATGATGAAGCAAGGGCAACAAGGACAAGGTGGGGGTCACTGATGGATCACTAACAACCTATACTAATCAGTTTAGGATAAGTAGGTAGGTAACAATAGCAGGTTACAAGAGCAGGCTATGCATCAGAATAGGAGCAATCAATTATAGTAGCAAAATCTAATGCAAGCATGAGAGAATGGAATGGGCGATATCGGGATGATCAAAGGGGGGGGGGCTTTCCTGGAAGCTCCGCTGAAAGGGAAGAAGGGTCGTCGGTTACGTAGTCAATCACAGGGACATCAACAATGGTCTCGGGGTCTACCGGATAGAAGAGGGGGAAGAAACAGTAAATACATAGCAAGCAAGTGCATAACAGGACAACAAACAGACCTAGACGTGTTCTAACGCGATGCTACACGTTACCAACGAAGGGGGAAAACATTCAGGAATGCTTTCCAAAAGTTTGGCATTTTCGGACAGACAAAACGGAGGGGGACGGTTGCAGGTTCTCTATGTTAGGGATGTCTAGCAGAAGAACAGAGAGCGTATCCGGATTCTTCTTGTCGTTTTGAGCAACTTTCATGTACAAAATATTTTCATCCGAGTTACGGTTATTTTTCTATGAATTATTAAAGTTTTAGCAATATTCTGAAATTATTATTAAAACTAAAATGGGTTTATTGCATCAGCATGACATCATCATGATGTCAGCAGTCAACAGTCAACTCTGACCGGATTGACAGGTCAAAGGGACAGTGGGGCCCAAATGTCATTGACTGCTTAATTAATTAACAGTTAATTAGCTAAATAATCGGACTAATTAGGTTAGGTAAATTAACAGGATTAATTGAATTAATTAGTTACTAATTAATCAATATTTATTTTGAACAATTTAATTTTTGTTTTTAAACTACTGGGCATGGGCCCGATCTGTCATAGGCCCAGGCCATAGTGGGGCGGGCACAAGCACGCGGGTGCCAGGGCGCGAGCGCCCGTGGGCAGCCGGCGGAAGCCACGGCGAGGCCTGGCCGGGCGTGCGCGGCCGAGCATGGCTAGGCGGCATCGGCGATCGGGGCTGCACGGCAGGGGGAGCGCAGTGCTACGGCAAGGCCGGCGCGCAGGCGCCCAGCGAGCGACTATGCGGCGACGTGTGCGTGGCCGGTGATAACCCACAAGTATAGGGGATCGCAACAGTTTTCGAGGGTAGAGTATTCAACCCAAATTTATTGATTCGACACAAGGGGAGCCAAAGAATATTCTCAAGTATAAGCAGCTGAGTTGTCAATTCAACCACACCTGGAAACTTAATACCTGTAGCAAACTGTTTAGTAGCAAAGTAATATGATAGTAGTGGTAACGGTAGAAAAAGGTAATGATAGCAAAAGTAATGTTTTTGGTATTTTGTAGTGGTTGTAACAATGGCAACGGAAAAGTAAATAAGCGAAGAACAATATATGAAAAGCTCGTAGGCAATGGATCGGTGATAGAGAATTATGCCGGATGCGGTTCATCATGTAACAGTCATAACCTAGGGTGACACAGAACTTGCTCCAATTCATCAATGTAATGTAGGCACGTATTCCGAATATAGTCATACGTGCTTATGGAAAAGAACTTGCATGACATCTTTTGTCCTACCCTCCTGTGGTAGCGGGGTCCTAGCGGAAACTAAGGGATACTAAGGCCTCCTTTTAATAGAGTACCGGACCAAAGCATTAACACATAGTGAATACATGAACTCCTCAAACTACGGTCATCACCGGGAGTGGTCCCGATTATTGTCACTTCGGGGTTGCCGGATCATAACACATAGTAGGTGACTATAGACTTGCAAGATAGGATCAAGAACTCTCATATATTGATGAAAACATAATAGGTTCAGATCTGAAATCATGGCACTCGGGCCCTAGTGACAAGCATTAAGCATAGCAAAGTCATAGCAACATCAATCCCAGAACATAGTGGATACTAGGGATCAAACCCTAACAAAACTAACTCGATTACATGATAAATCTCATCCAACCCATCATCGTCCAGCAAGCTTACGATGGAATTACTCACGCATGGCGGTGAGCATCATGAAATTGGTGATGGAGGATGGTTGATGATGACGATGGCGACGGATTCCCCTCTCCGGAGCCCCGAACGGACTCCAGATCAGCCCTCCCGAGAGGTTTTAGGGATTGGCGGTGGCTCCGTATTGTAAAACATGATGAATCCTTCTCTTTGATTTTTTTCTCCTCGAAAGTGAATATATAGAGTTGGAGTTGAGGTCGGAGGAGCTCCAGGGGGTCCACGAGGTAGGGAGGCGCGCCCAGGGGGGCAGGCGCGCCCCCACCCTCGTGGCTAGGGTGTAGGCCCCCTGGTCTTCATCTTTTAAAAGGATTTTTTATTATTTCCAAAAATACGTTCTGTGAAGTTTCAGGTCATTCCGAGAACTTTTGTTTCTGCACATAAATAACACCATGGCAATTCTGTTGAAAACAACGTCAATCTAGGTTAGTTCCATTCAAATCATGGAAGTTAGAGTCCAAAACAAGGGCAAATGTGTTTGTAAAAGTAGATACGACGGAGACGTATCAACTCCCCCAAGCTTAAACCTGTGCTTGTCCTCAAGCAATTCAGTTGATAAACTGAAAGTGATAAAGAAAAACTTTTACAAACTCTATTTGCTCTTTTTGTTGTAAATATGTAAAGCCAACATTCAAGTTTTCACAAAGGATTATAAACTAACCATACTCACAATAACGATTAGGTCTCATGTTTACTCATATCAATGGCATAATCAACTAGCGAGCAATAATAATAAATCTCGGATGACAACACTTTCTCAAAACAATCATAATATGATATAACAAGATGGTATCTCGCTAGCCCTTTCTGAGACCGCAAAACATAAATGCAGAGCACCTTTAAAGATCAAGGACTGACTAGACATTGTAATTCAGGGTAAAAGAGATCCAGTCAAGGCATACTCAATGTAAACTAACAGTAATGAATGCAAATCATAGTGGTGCTCTCCAACTGGTGCTTTTAATAAGAGGATGATGACTCAACATGAAAGTAAATTGATAGGCCCTTCGCAGAGGGAAGCAGGGATTTGTAGAGGTGCCAGAGCTCGGCTTTAAAATAGAGATGAATAATATTTTGAGCGGTATACTGTCATTGTCAACGTAACAACCAAGAGATGGCGATATCTTCCATGCTACACACATTATAGGCGGTTCCCAAACAGAATGGTAAAGTCTATACTCCCCCTCCACCAACAAGCATCAATCCATGGCTTGCTGGAAACAATGAGTGCCTCTAACTATCAAGAGTCCCAAGGGGAGTTTTGTTTGCAATTATTTTGATTTAGTTTGCATAAAGCATGGGACTGGGCATCCCGGTGACCGGCCATTTTCTCGTGAGTGAGGAGCAGAGTCCACTCCTCTTGAGAATAACCCGCCTAACATGGAACATACGGACAACCCTAGTTGATACATGAGCTATTCGAGCATACAAAACAGGATATTTATTTGAAGGTTTAGTGTTTGGCACATACAAATTTACTTGGAACGGCAGGTAGATATCGTATATAGGTAGGTATGGTGGACTCATATGGAACAACTTTGGGGTTTATGGGATTGGATGCACAAGCAGTATTCCCGCTTAGTAAAAGTGAAGGCTAGCAAAAGACTGGGAAGCGACCAGCTAGAGAGCGGCAACAGTCATAAACATGCATTAAAATTAATCAACAGTGAATGCAAGCATGAGTAGGATATAATTCACCATGAACATAAATATCGTGAAGGCTATGTTGATTTTGTTTCAACTACATGCGTGAACATGTGCCAAGTCAAGTCACTTAAATCATTCAAAGGAGGATACCACCCTATCATACCACATCACAACCATTTTAATAGCATGTTGGCCCACAAGATAAACTATTATAAGCTCCTAGCTAATCAAGCATGGCACAGGAAACTATGATCTGTAGTTGTCATTGTAAACATGTTTATTCATAACAGGCTGAATCAGGAATGATGAACTAATCATATTTACAAAAACAAGAGAGGTCGAGTTCATACCAGCTTTTGTCATCTCAGTCAGTCCATCATATATCTTCACAATTGCCTTTCACTTGCACGACCGAATGATGTGGATAATAATAATAGTGCACGTGCATTGGACTAAGCTGGAATCTGCAAGCATTCAATAAATAGGAGAAGACAAGGCAATATGGGCTCTTTTGTTAGATCAACAATAATGCATATAAGAGCCACCTCAGCAATTTAATCATGGTCTTCTCCTATCGACCCCCAAAGAAAAGAAAAGAAATAAAACTATTTACACGGGAAAGCTCCCAACAAGCAAAAGAAGAACATGAAATCTTTTTGTGTTTTCTTTTTAATTACTACTACAAGCATGGAAAGTAAACTAATTAAAGCTACAACTAATTTTTTTGGTTTTTATTAAGGCTTATTAAACACACAAGTAGAAAGCATAAAAAGGAAAATAAACTAGCATGGATATTACAATGAAAAAGTATGATCACCAACATCTAACAATGAGTGTGTGAACATAAATGTAATGTTGGTGAGAAATACGTACTCCCCCAAGCTTAGGCTTTTGGCCTAAGTTGGTCTATGGCCATGGCTAGCCTGGCGGATATCCATAATAATAGTTGGGTTCATACTACGATGCAGCGGCTATTGCCTCCTGAGCTGCAGCATGGCGGCGAGCTGCCTCCGCCCTCCTCTCGTACTCATATGCCCCCTCTCTGGTAATAAAATGTCTTCCTTTTGCCTGATAATCAAAGAAGGCAGGAGCAGGGAGAGTAATACAGACAGCATGACGTCTGTCAAAGATTAAGCGATACTAGAGAGGTGATTCATTCCTCTCAACAAACTAGTGGTGAACCATAGCATTAAAGTCTAGGTAAGTAGGAGGCAATTCAATATCATCATTACGTATGGTTACACCAAGAAAATCAGCTAAGCGGGTTGCATAAATTCCACCAAAGAAATATCCATTAAATATATTATTATGCAACCTACGTGCAACAATAGCTCCCAGATTATAAGACTTGTCTCCTAACACAGCACTCCTAAGAATACTGAGGTCGGGAACACACATATGACATGCTTCATCTTTACCATTTATGCACCTACCTGTGAAGAGAGCAAAATAATGTATAGAAGGAAAATGAATGCTCCCTATGGTAGCTTGTGCTATATCTCTAGATTCCCCCATAGTTATGCTAGCAAGAAAATTTCTAAATTCAGATTTGTGGGGTTCACTAGCACTACCCCATTGCGGAAGTTTGCAAGCAGTGGTAAAATCCTCTAAGTCCATCGTATAAGATTTTTCATAAAGATCAAACAGGACAGTTGGAGAATTACGTGAAGATGAAAATTCAAACCTCCTCACAAAGGAACTAGTGAGATAGTGGTACTGGCGGCATTTTTCTGCCTCGAAGCTCACAAGATCAGCGTTACGCAAATATGCGTTAAATTCTTCCTTAATTCCCGCTCGATCCATAAAGTTTTCTGAAGGCCATTCACAGGGCCGCACTGGAGCGTCCCTTGGTGGCTTATCGTCAGCATCACACATTGCAAGCCTAGGTCCTTGCTTCCTTGAAGAACCACCTTGGTACATTTTCCTAAGCATATTTATTCCTCTGAAAAATTTCTTAAATTTTTAGTAACTTCAGACAAAAGTGAACCAAGCTCAATAAAATCGATAGCAACTACTCCTACAAGTGCCTAGAGCCTACATCATGCATTAGAACTACTTGGAACCATATAAATTTGACATGCAAGCTCAAGAACATGGTCACCTAGGCAACACAAATTTTCAATGAATAGAGCACTAGAACAAAAACTAATTGGACCAATGGAGGAGTCACATACCAAGGAACAATCTCCCCAAGCAGTTTTGTGAGAGGTGCTTTGAGCAAGGAGATCGAAAATCACAGCAAAATGAGCTGGAACTCGTGCTTGAGCTGGATATTGGTGTTTGTGAGAGGAAGAAGAAGTGTGTGGGTGCAGGAATAAGTGGAGGGGAGGCACCGTGGGCCCATGAGGCAGGGGGCGCACCTTGGACTCTCGTGGCCAAGTGCTTGCTCCCTTGCTGTGTTCTTAGTGCCAGATATTCTCAAATATTCCAGAAAAAACATATTTAAATTTCAGGGCATTTGGAGAACTTTTATTTTCGGGGTATTTTTATATTGCACGGATAATTCAGATAACAGACAGAAAATACTATTTTTATTTTATTTAAAATAAATAACAGAAAATAAAAGGAGGGTACATAAGGTTGTTCCTTCTAGTTTCATCCATCTCATGCTCATCAAAATGAATCCACTAACAAGGTTGATCAAGTCTTGTTAACGAACTCATTCCGAATAACATGGAACCAGAGAAATTTCGAATAACACTATGTTACCTCAACGGGGATATGCACATCCGTAATAATAAGAATATCATATTTCTTCTTGAAAATAGGAAGAGGAAATTCAAAACCTCCAAAAATAATCGATGTAACTTTTCCAATAGAATTGATACTGTGGACTTGAGGTTGTTTCCTCGGAAAGAGTACCATATGCTCATTACCATTAACTTGAAAAGTGACATTGCCTTTGTTGCAATCAATAACAGCCCTTGCAGTATTCAAAAAGGGTCTTCCAAGAATAATAGACATACTATCGTCCTCGAGAATATCAAGAATAACAAAGTCCGTTAAAATAGTAACGTTTGCAACTACAACAGGCACATCCTCACAAATACCGATAGGTATAGCAGTTGATTTATCAGCCATTTGCAAAGATATTTCAGTAGGTGTCAACTTATTCAAATCAAGTCTACGATATAAAGAGAGAGGCATAACACTAACACCGGCTCCAAGATCACATAAAGCAGTTTTAACATAGTTTCTTTTAATGGAGCATGGTATAGTGGGTACTCCTGGATCTCCATGTTTCTTTGGTCTTCCACCCTTAAAAGTATAATTAGCAAGCATGGTGGAAATTTCAGCTTCCGGTATCTTCCTTTTATTAGTGACAATTTCTTTCATGTACTTAGCATAAGGATTCATTTTAAGCTTATTAGTTAATCGCATACGCAAAAAGATAGGTCTAATCATTTCAGCAAAGCACTCAAAATCCTCATCATCCTCTTTCTTGGATGGTTTGGGAGGAAAAGGCATGGGTTTCTGAACCCAAGGCTCTCTTTGCTTTCCGTGTTTCCTAGAAACAAAGTCTTCCTTATCATAACGTTGATTCTTTGATTGTGGGTTATCAAGATCAACATCAGGTTCAATTTCTATATCATTATCATTACTAGGTAGAGCATCATCATGAACATTATCATTAACATTATCACTAGTTTCAGGTTCATTACTAGATTGTGTTTCAGCATCAAAAATAGAAATTTCATTTGGATTCTCAGGTGTTTCAGCAATAGGTTCACTAGAAGCATGCAAAGTCCTATCATTTTTCTTTTTCTTCCTTTTAGAAGGACTAGGTGTATCTATATTATTTCTCTGAGAATCTTGCTCAATTCTCTTAGGATGGCCTTCAGGATACAAAGGTTCCTGAGTCATTCTACCAGTTCTAGTAGCCACTCTAATAGCATAATCATTATTTGTACTATTCAATTCATTGAACAAATCATTTTGAGCCTTAAGTACTTGTTCTACTTGAGTGGTAAACATAGAAGCATGTTTACTAATAAGTTTAAGTTCACGTTTGACATTAGCCATATAATCACCCAAGTGTTCAAGCATATTTGAATTGTAGTTAATATACGCTGATTCACACAAATCAAAAATAAGAGACAGTCTTTTTCGATACTGTATGCTGGGACAGACCTGTAGGTGAGCACAAGCACAACCAGCCTTTATTTCAATTGTCTACCAAAGTAAGCATTAAAATCTTCTTGATTCACCATAAAATTATCAAACTCATCTAAGCACTGGCTAGCAAACTTAGTAAGAGGGATTTCAGCTTTATCATATCTATAGAGAGAATTTACCTTTACTGCCTGTGTCGGGTTATCAAGACCATGTATTTCTTCAATAGGTAATGGATTGAGATCATATGTTTCTTCAACATGCGGTAAATTAAGACCGTGTATTTCTTCAATAGGAGGTAAATTCTTAACATCTTCAGCTTTAATACCTTTTTCTTTCATAGATTTCTTTGCTTCTTGCATATCTTCAGGACTGATAAATAGAACACCTCTTTTCTTCGGAGTTGGTTTAGGAATAGGCTCTGGAGCTGGCTCAGGAAGTGTCCAATTATTTTCATTTGTCAACATATTATTCAATAGAATTTCAGCTTCATCCGGTGTTCTTTCCTTGAAAACAGAACCAGCACAACTATCCAGGTAATCTCTGGAAGCATCGGTTAGTCCATTATAAAAGATATCAAGTATTTCATTTTTATTAAGTGGATGATCAGGCAAAGCATTAAGTAACTTGAGAAGCCTCCCCCAAGCTTGTGGGAGACTCTCTTCTTCAATTTGCAAAAATATATATATATATCCCTCAAAGCAGCTTGTTTCTTACGAGCAGGGAAATATTTAGCAGAGAAGTAATAAATCATATCCTGGGGACTACGTACACAACCAGGATCCAGAGAATTAAACCATATCTTCGCATCACTCTTTAATGAGAATGGAAATATTTTAAGGATATAAAGGTAGCCAGATTTCTCATCATTAGTGAATAGGGTGGCTATATCATTTAATTTAGTAAGATGTGCCGCAACAGTTTCAAATTCATAGCCATGAAAAGGATCAGATTCAACCAAAGTAATTATATTAGGATCAATATAGAATTCATAATCCTTATCAGTAACACAGATAGGTGAAGTAGCAAAAGCAGGTCCAGGTTTCATTCTAGCATTAAGAGATTGCTGCTTACATTTAGCTAATAACCTCTTGAGCTCGTATCTATCTTTGCAAGCTAAAATAACTAAAGCAGCTTCTTTTTCCAAAAACTAACCCTCAGGAATAACAGGCGATTCATATTTATTAGGGGGAGAGTCTTCATCATCACTTTCATCAATGTTATCAGTTTCAATAATTTCATTCTCTCTAACCCTAGCAAGTTGTTCATCAAGAAATTGACCAAGTGGCACAGTAGTATCAAGCATAGTAGTAGTTTCATCATAAGTATCATGCATAGAAGAAGTGGCATCATCAATAACATGCGACATATTAGAACGAATAGCAGAAGCAGGTTTAGGTGTCGCAAGCTTACTCAAAACAGAAGGTGAATCAAGTGCAGAGCTAGATGGCAGTTCCTTACCTCCCCTCGTAGTTGAGGGATAAATCTTGGTTTTTGGATCTCTCAAGTTCTTCATAGTGATAAGCAGATATAAATCCCAAGTGACTCAAAGAATAGAGCTATGCTCCCTGGCAACGGCGCCAGAAAATAGTCGTGATAACCCACAAGTATAGGGGATCGCAATAGTTTTCGAGGGTAGAGTATTCAACCCAAATTTATTGATTCGACACAAGGGGAGCCAAAGAATATTCTCAAGTATTAGCAGCTGAGTTGTCAATTCAACCACACCTGGAAACTTAATATCCATAGCAAAGTGTTTAGTAGCAAAGTAATATGATAGTAGTGGTAACGGTAGCAAAAGGTATGATAGCAAAAGTAATGTTTTTGGTATTTTGTAGTGGTTGTAACAATAGCAACAGAAAAGTAAATAAGCGAAGAACAATATATGAAAAGCTCGTAGGCAATGGATCGGTGATAGAGAATTATGCCGGAAGCGGTTCATCATGTAACAGTCATAACCTAGGGTGACATAGAACTAGCTCCAATTCATCAATGTAATGTAGGCATTTATTCCGAATATAGTCATACGTGCTTATGGAAAAGAACTTGCATGACATCTTTTGTCCTACCCTCCCATGGCAGCAGGGTCCTAGCGGAAACTAAGGGATATTAAGGCCTCCTTTTTATAGAGTACCGGACCAAAGCATTAACACATAGTGAATACATGAACTCCTCAAACTACAGTCATCACCGGGAGTGGTCCCGATTATTGTCACTTCGGGGTTGCCGGATCATAACACATAGTAGGTGACTATAAACTTGCAAGATAGGATCAAGAACTCTCATATATTGATGAAAACATAATAGGTTCAGATCTGAAATCATGGCACTCGGGCCCTAGTGACAAGCATTAAGCATAGCAAAGTCATAGCAACATCAATCTCAGAACATAGTGGATACTAGGGATCAAACCCTAACAAAACTAACTCGATTACATGATAAATCTCATCCAACCCATCACCGTCCAGCAAGCCTATGATGGAATTACTCACGCACGATGGTGAGCATCATGAAATTGGTGATGGAGGATGGTCGATGATGACAATGGCGACGGATTCCCCTCTCCGGAGCCCCGAACAGACTCCAGATCAGCCCTCCCGAGAGGTCTTGGGCTTGGCGGTGGCTCCGTATCGTAAAACGTGATGAATCCTTCTCTTTGATTTTTTTCTCCCCAAAAGTGAATATATAGAGTTGGAGTTGAGGTCGGAGGAGCTCCAAGGGGCCCACGAGGTAGGGAGGCGCGCCCCCACCCTCGTGGCTAGGGTGTGGGCCCCTGGTCTTCATGTTTCGCAAGGATTTTTTTATTATTTCCAAAAAGACGTTCCGTGAAGTTTCAGCTCATTCCGAGAACTTTTGTTTCTGCTCATAAATAACACCATGGCAATTCTGCTAAAAACAGCGTCAGTCCGGGTTAGTTCCATTCAAATCATGCAAGTTAGAGTCCAAAACAAGGGAAAAAGTGTTTGGAAATTAGATACGACGGAGACGTACCAGCCGGTGCGGGCCGTGCAGCCCGCCGTCGTTGGTCGGGCGCGGCCAGGCTAGGTGCTGGCGCGCGAAGGCACGGCCCGATGCGGCCAAGGGCCAGGGGTGGCCGCGGTGACCACACGAGAGCGGAGAAAGGGGAAGAGGGCTCACCCCCGTTGTAGGGGAGTTGGCGAAGGCGCGGTGGCGTAGGTGGGGAGGAGGACGGGGAAGGTCTGGCGAAGGGGGGAGGTCCGGCGATGGTGTGGCGTCGATTGGCAGCTTGATCGAGGCAGCGGCGCCTGGGGCGTCGCGGCGAGGGGGCTTTGGGAAGGAGGGGGAGGCATCGGGCAGGGGCATTCTCCTAGCGGCGGGTGGCGGCTGAAGCGCAGCGGGGTCGAGCCCCTGATCTGGATCGAGGGGGGAGGGAGAGTGAGCGATGTGGGGAGAGTGGGGGGATCGGTTGGGGTTATGTTTCGGGGAGTGGGGATTAGCTAGGCGCAGCTGGGCCGGCCTGGGGGTTACCGGGGCCGAGGCCCAGTGAGGAGCAGGGCCTCTCCCCTTTTCTGGTTTTTTTGCCTTCTCTTTTTCTTTTATATACTTTTGCCTTTTCTTTTACTTATTTTAATTTGAATTTGGAACTGATTTTGAATCAACGTGAGTTTAACAACAGTAAAAAAACAATGCCATGGCACCATTAGCATGATTGTTGTTGCATAATTATTCGGGCGTTACACAATCACAACAGAGCAGTGCCCTGGATGCCATCTACAGATTCGTCAGATCTTCCTCCACATCTTCGATAGACACCTCTGCCTCAACTTCTTCAGCGACCAACCCAATGATGCTGAGGTCGACACGGCTACGTGTAAGTGCATCTAGTGCCACCCCTAGTTGGTTTTGGAGTATTGACGACAAACCTGGTTGAGGGACTAATGTGTTTGTGAGAATTGCAGGATAACACATGTAGTAGTCCCTCATTGATTCAGTTTACCTACCGGAGATGACCCCTAAAAATGTGTGAAGACATTGAAGACAATGGTGGTATGTGAAGATAATCACAATGAAGATTGTGACTCGAGAAGACATTCACATGAAGACTATGGAGTGCGAAGACATAGTTGTTCCGTAGTTTCCTTTTCTTCTTTGTTGAGTCATAGGAACCACCGTACTGTTAAGTGTGGTCCAAGTGAACAAAGTCAGAGTGACTAAAGTGATGCTCAACCAAATCCTAAGTCTTTGAGCGAAGACAATGAGAGCAAATCTTATCCAGAGCTGGATGAGTCGGCTTTACTTGTAGCCCAAGTTAAGCTGCCGCGTGTGTTTGAAATCTTGCCGTTGGAACACGTGTTAGTTCCTTAGTGACCCAGGGCCATTTCAGACAAATCAGGTCGGGTTGCCGAGTGGCTATAAATAGCCCACCCCCTACACCATAAATTGGTGGCTGCTCAGAATTAGTGCACGGCTTTTCTCATTTGAGAGCAAACCACCTCGAAGCCTTTGAGAGAGAAATCCTTGCGAGGACAAAGCCCTAAACACCGAGAGCCAAAGAGTGTTAGGCATCACTGAAGTCTTTCTGTTTGTGTGATCTGAAGACTTGTTACACTTGAGGACTGTGAATCCTCCAGCCGGTTAGGCATCACGTTCTACGCATCCAAGAGTCATTGTGGATCGCCGGTGAACAAAGTCTGTGAAGGTTTGGAAGTCTACCTTGAAGACTTACCAGAGTGATTGCGCGAGGACCGTGTGTCCTTAGCTCAAGGGGAATAAGGTGAAGACGCGGTCTTCTGAGTTAAATCTCAGCCTCCCTAACCAGACGTACAGTTTTCACAGCAACTGGAACTGGTCCAACAAATACCTGTCCTCACCGAGCAACTGGTTCTATCTCTTACCTCTCTTTGCTTACTGTTTGTGTTCGTGAAGTCATTGCCTGCTTGCATGATCTGATTGACTTCACTATGTGAAGACTGTTGTTGATTGGCTTCATACTATCTTCCATCATGATCCATACTACCTAGCTATTGATAGTCTTCATGCTTTCACTTCATTGCCTACTTGACTATGGCTTGTCTAGTGTAGTCTACCTTCCGCTGCATATCAATAGGTTCATTGCTTCTGTTTGTCTTCAAAGCCCCCATGTTTTGAAGACTTTCATAAAAATCGCCTATTCACCCCCCCTCTAGTCGATAACTAGCACTTTCATTACGGCAAAGAGGTTGTACACTTGTCACATCACTTATTACTTTACATTCATGTCGATCCTTTAGGGCTATTTTTGTTCTAAGGAAAAATATAGCAGTAGGAAATTTTCCTATGGCACTCTACTATTCAATTATTGATGCATTTTGTTGAAAGGAATGGAGCAAAACATCCACCTAGACCTACTTTTCAAGATCCTATGCATGAAAACAAGACCAAGTGCATTAGTGGCAGAATAACATTCTAATTGTACATGCTTTCATATGGTTTCACTTTAATTTGGCCATGTTTCTTTGCATTCCTCTGCTCTTCCAATTCCTGTGAACCAAACACCCAAGTTGACAGAAATCCTGTGTTTACAAATGCTCTGTTTGCCATGTGCATTCCTATCCTATTTCGGTATTTTTCCTATCCCTGCATTTTTAGAATCATGCAAGCCAAAGGAGCCCTTACAGAATTACTTCAGTTATAGGTAGGTGTCCAAGAAAACTTTGTGTGGTTTGTCCTGCTCCTACCGCGACGTCGTCCACCTCACCTGAGCTGCTCCATCGACAGAAGCATCCACCAAACCAGACATCACGACTCCTGACCGTCTTTCACCGCCTCAGATCTCCTTCCCTGCCTCCGGCACCCACCACAATGTCATAACCATCGTCGGACTCAGCAGATGAACCTAAGGAGTACACGGGTCCACAAGAGAGGTCGCACTCTTTTTTTTCTGCCTATGTTATGCATTGTTTAATATTACATGCTACTTTATCATCCTGCTCAGCTCTTAGACTCCAAGTCAGGTCCAAATTAATGTTCAAACTTGAGTTCTAAATAAGTTGTGGGGCACATATTGAGGCAACAATGAATAGTATATTTGTCTAATGTCTGGTTCACCTAGGGTATGCCTATGTTGTTCATCTTGGGTGGGAAACAAATTGTAAGGCAATCATC
Source organism: Triticum dicoccoides (assembly GCF_002162155.2). Classification (NCBI taxonomy): domain Eukaryota; kingdom Viridiplantae; phylum Streptophyta; class Magnoliopsida; order Poales; family Poaceae; genus Triticum; species Triticum dicoccoides. The sequence goes on along the minus strand of NC_041390.1, from coordinate 203,234,113 downwards.
ACCTGTCTTTTTATTGAATTAAAGCAATCATCAGCCTGCTATCATTATTTTTGGATCCATCCACTGGTTGTTACCATCACTCTAGATTTCTGCATGCCCTCCTTACATAGTCTCACTATATTTTTTTCGTATGCATGTCAGATATTGTACACAGTCATACTGAACATGTAGAGAAAAAGAGAAGAGTTTTGCGCGGCAATGCAATGTCATGCAGACATCGCTCCATGCTGGGTTCAATGGCAAACCCTCCCCCTTTCTAGATTGTAATCCAGAGGAAGATATCTGTTCTGAGGCGGATTCATATGCAGCTAGCCACTCCTATTTACCCCCAAGGTGTTTGCTCGAACTTGGCATGATGATGTTAGTCATATCATGCATATGTTGCCTTGCAGTGCCTACTTTCGACATCATATATGTCATCTGCTTAGTATAGACATGTTCTGTAATGCCACGTGTTTAGTTTCTATATCATATATGGGAATTATGTAGTCCCATGTCTTTTAGCCATCCATAATATATGTGAAATGTGCAATGCCATTCTGTTTAACCGGACATCATATATTTGAATGATATCTTGCCCATCCTTTTCTTCATTACATTTCCATTTGTCGACAATGTTTGTACATTAAACTACTCTTCCTGTGAATCAGCCATTTGAGTGGGTGATGGAAAAATCTGGAGTGAAAGCAAGGCCTTCAGAGCAGACAGTGCTACCTGTCGAAGCAGGTCTCTTGTTGGGTCCCGATAGCTCCTCGGAGATGGATTCAGAGACAGATGACCATTCCTATTCCCCTACCGAGGTGTATGCTCTAACTTGGCATGGTTATACTGCTCATATCATGCATATGGTGCCTTGCATTGCATAGTTTAGACATCATATACACAATATTCAACATCATGTTCTTAGTTCAGACATCATATATGCGAATGCCCTTTGCTTAGCATATAAATCACATATGTGAATTAAATCATGCAATCCTGATTACTTAGATAACATGTATGTGAATTATGTCATGCGATCCTATGTAGTTAGTCATCATATCTTTGAATTATGTTATGCTATGCTATCCAGTTTAGATAGACATCATATATGTGAAATTATGTCATGCTATCCGTTTTAGTTAAACAATATACATGTCAACTATTTCATGCCCTCTTTTTTCCACACTATTTATTGCATCTACCTCTCATACAATGTGTGTACATTCAACTATATTTCCTGTTTATCAGCCATTTGAATTGGAGCGGGTGATGGCAGTATCTAGCGGAGTAAAAACACGGTCTTCAAATAAAACAGTGCAACCTCTTGGTGGAGATAGCACCCCGTTTGTACATGCACGAGAACCAACCCTACCACACATAACCCAGACTCTCGCAGATTGTACCCCTACTGCGATGGACGAAGAACCAGCTCCACCCAATCTAACCCCAACCCCAGCATATAGTAACCCAGTTCCTGTTGACACAACACCATCTCCACCACAGAGCTCCCAAACAAGAGTAGTTAGTAAGGCAGCTCGAGTGCCCAAAGCGCCAGTACTACCACAGTGAACCCCAACTCCACCAGTTAGTACACCTATTCCTGTGGAGGAAGCACAACCAGCCAGTCGTAGTTTATCATCTATTGCATTTGATGTTGTTAAATCCTATGTGTGTATCTACCCATCACGGAAATATTATACTGAAGATGAAGGAAAATGCCAGTTGCAGGTGTTTATCCAGGAGTTAAGTGTAAGTAATGTTATTCATGGCAATTACTTTGCTTTCTCCCATACATTCTACCTCCATGATGGTTATAATACAGCAATTTTTCCCATTTTTCTCTATAGAGAAGGACCAATTTGGAAACTCAGGATGAGGTAACCTGTGCTAATACCTCTGCTATCTTCAAGAATGCTTGGTGGTAGTATCGGAATTACCTGAAGAAAACGTACTTCACTGGCAAAGAAACTCATCAAATTCCCTTACATTCTCTCGAGACAAATTTACTGGACGATGACTGGAAACGCCTTGTTCTGTACTGGTCCCGAACCAAAAATGTGGTAAGGTCTATGAGCTCATTTTCGACTTTAAGTACTATATTCTTGCGTCTTACTGTACTCTGTTCATGTAGAACAATTGCTTAAACCTGAATAACAATTGTTCTCATTTAATATTCCATTGCTATCATGCATACTGCTTTGCTCTTGTATCACTGTATTTACAAACTTATTTTTAAATTGAAGGATCCAATCGAAACTCCAATGGCACAACAGGTATGTTTATGCATGTTTCTTTAACATGTTTTCTCTTATAAATAGCTCTGTTGATTTCAATTTCAATCGTGTATACAGTTGACTTCTCATATCATGCACATTACTAGCATCACGACAGAGCTAATAGTGTTGTTGTACATGTAGACCCGTGGTACCCATCTGAAATCTTGTTGTGCCATATAGTTTCCCACACTTTGTATTCTTTCAGTGCTGCTTTGTCTTGAACTGATATGATTTGAACCGTGTCTCTATTTTGATTTGGCAAGACAATGTAGTGACCATAGAACATACATATATGTTTGTTTGATGCTTTTATTATGTACTACTTGGCAATAGAAGACTTTGTAGTTTAATCCTGTCCACCTTACTAATGAACTAGTTCACCGAAATGAGTTTCATATACTAGCACATGCTAAACCTGTTATGTGTCTGCTTGTTTCTTCTTTTAGAATGCTGACATAATATTGGGGAAGAGTGCCTTATTAAGCAATGGTAAAGGAAGTAATGCAGATAAGGTTTAGGATAGTGAGACATCCTTGTTGGTCTCCAACAAAGCTGATAAAACAACTAAGGAAAACTATCTTGAAGACAGTGAGACACCCCCAAAGTCCTGTCTTGGTTTAGTGTTTGAGTTACTGGTCACTACCGCTTGCACAAGCTATTCAAACTCATTGTCTGAATCCGTTCGATTTCTTGAGTCTCAACTACAAGATGAAAGACATTGATTAGCTGTGCTGCGACAAGAAGCGGAAGGACCGCGGAAGTCACTGGAGCATTCAGATGCATACTTTCTGGTGGAACAACAAGCTTGGAGGATTTTAGCGCCAAATAGGACAAAGCTAATAAGATTGCTAAGCTTATCGCCAGCATGGTGGATACCTAGGATAACATTTCTTTAGATCTTCTGAAGTTGTTTCAGTTATGGACTTGTTTTGCTGCCACGTTTATTTGCACTGGTGGCCAATTTAGATGGGCAATGTATGTAATATGCTGCTTTGTTCCCTATATTTGCACTGGTGGCAAACTTTGATGCCCAGTGGATGTAATACATGTAATAGCCGTAATAGCCCAGCGTTAGTTGCTTACTTATTTATTTATTTCCTGATTGTCTTGTTTAGTTGTTTGCTTGTAGTCACTGTAGTTCTTTTTCCACATTTTTCTAGTGGCCACAATAACCTATTTTTATAACTAGGCCACAATAAACATGGCAACACATGGACTGTTGTGACCATGGTCCTGCTACCTGCTGTAGTGACCATGGCCCTCCATGGGCTGTACGATCCATGAGCCTTCTACGAGTCGTAGGATCCATGGGCCTTCTACGTGTCGTCTCATCTATGGGCCTTCTATGGGCCGTATAATCGTTTCGCCAAACATGGGCCGTACTATTCGTGGACCAATAACGGACCGTAAAATGGGCCGTAAATGGGCTAGAGTTGAAATTGTATGTTTTATGGCCTGACCATAACGGGCCGTTAATAGGCTGTAATTGGTGACACTATGAAAACATCCCAACGGGTTAACGGGCCACAAACAGACCGACTGTAACCTCAGGCTGAATTTGGCCTACAAGCGGAACAGGTCAGTAACGGACCGTAAGTAATCGAATTCTCAAAATGAGCCTAAGAATAAATGGTCCCTTAGAAGGCCGAAAGTTAACACGGGCTGGAAACGGACGACGAACTAATGGGCTGTTAATGGTTATAAAGTGATACACTGTTCATTACGTGCCAGTTTCACCACGGGCCTTTAATGGGCCAAGAGTTACAAAGGGCCTCATATGGGTCGGAAGTTATATTGGGCTGGAATCATATTGGACGGCTTAGATGACGCTACTGGGCCTAATTCGGATAAGCCATAACGGGTCGTGACTTTGTGGGCTGTAAATGGGCTATATGCGAACATGCCATTAACAGGCTTTCCGTGGGCCGGCCCGCTACCTTTTTACCAAGTCAAATGGGCCCGCCTTTTCACCAGAATGGGCCTCTGTTGGGCCGTGCCATGTGTCGACGTATCATAGGCGCCGTCGGTCCAATGAGTGGATGACATCTGTCACAATGGTGAGCCAGCACGTGGTTCCTCTGGCCATTGAGAATTTTACACGTGGAAAATCCCCATTCGTCCGGGCTATTAATGGGTTGGATCGAAAACGGAACCCGATAGCTTAACGGCAACCTATTACGGTGGATGCCACGTGTCGGTTACCCTTGACGAAAGAAATTCTATGGCGCACAATTTATCGTCATGGAGGTGGACACTTCCGTGATGATAATTTTGGTAATGACATGGAACACTTCTACGACAACACATGTATGACTATGTTGATTCTGTCATAAACTCATCATGGATGTACATGCATGACAGAAAACATGACCTACTGTGACAAACACATATCATCACGGAAGTGTATTTTTTGTTAGTGAAGCTGGAGTCCAGAAACTATGAGCCTAGGCGTGATTGGGACTATCTCTGCCGAAGTCTTGACGTATACTCCAAGACATCTCCAACCGCTTCTGTGCGATCCCCTAGATACTGATTGTGTAACCCTAGATGCCCTACATGGCGTGTATATAAGCCAAGGGGTTTAGCCCATAGAGGGGACTGAATCACAATCACATTCTCCTAGCCCTAGAGGTAGAACACAACTTCCGATCTCGAGGTAGATCAATTCTGTACTTGATACACCTCCATCAATATAAACAAGAGCAGGACGTAGGGTTTTACCTCCATCAACAGGGCCCGAAATCGAGTAAATATCGTCTCCCCTGTTCCTACTACCACCAATACGAAATCCACAGCTCGGGACCCCTTATCCCGATGTCTATCATATTTCACACCGACACTGGTCCTTTCATTTAGAGTTCCGCTGTGAAGATCAACAAAGGATCGATGGGTTCGTCGTTCAACAAGTCTAACCTCCGAAACACGATCTCCGCACTCGAAACCACCATCGCGGAGGCACTCCTTCTCCCTTACGAGCAAGGAGTGATCCATGACTGGCCGAACTTCCAGTAAAAGGTGAAGGGCCAAGGTACTTCTTGGAAAGTGATTCCAACATCACCCCCCAGAAACAACCGACGAGTCAGATATTCAAATGAGCTCGGTCGATCTAGCGGCTACGCGCCCTTGACGGGATAAGAGAGACATGGCGTCAAGCCCACGGTCCATCAAGATCGAAACAAATCCCCTGCCCACCTCCCACATCACGTATTGCCCCGACAATTCGGGCCCTCCCGATGTCTGGGATCTCGTCTACATGCAGGAACTACTTGACGAATCAATTAGGCAATTCTGGGATAGGTTCTCGTTTGTCACAGACGACATACCAGACTATCAGGACTATGACATAATAGCATATTTTCAGCGTGAATGCAAGGATACAGGCGTTTCGAACTCCCTCACCCGTCGCTGCGTTCAAACACTACGGAGTTATCCGATCTTGTGTCAAGATTTTGCGATATTGAAGATGCCTGTCTGGCACAGAGAAAGGCAGATTCGGTCTACAACAACAAATTGAAGCGTTTCCGGCTCGCACCTTGGCATGAACCCCATGCACAACATACATAAGTTGATTGACCTAGGAAAAAGAAGAAAATCACTGGCCGATCTGCGGCAACCCTCGATAGCTTCTTGGATAAACCATGCCTGATACACCCCGTCTTGCTAAATTCCTGCCCCACTCATAGCCTCCGCGGCTGCTGGGTGGAGAGGCTGGCTAAAGGAGGCCTAGCGCTCCTCACTAGTATGCCGCAGTGTGTCAAGGAGTCGTCGGGTGATGACGATGTCTTGATGATTTACGAGACGTTCACATCTAATAACTAGAACAAGAGGGCTCTATAGGAAGTTAATTATATTAGGCAAGTGCCACCTAGGGGCGCGTGGATAGACACGCTAATTACCTCTGATCATAAAGATCAGCTGAGGTCCACCCCGAATAGGTGCCCCGCCGCGCTAGTGCTAGACCGAGTCGTGGGTAGATGCCGCCTTTGGAAGGTACTCATGGACGGACGTAGCTGAAGGAAATATGCCCTAGAGGCAATGATAAAGTTATTATTTATTTCCTTATATCATGATAAATGTTTATTATTCATGCTAGAATTGTATTAACCAGAAACATAATACATGTGTGAATACATAGACAAACAGAGTGTCACTAGTATGCCTCTACTTAACTAGCTCGTTGATCAAAGATGGTTATGTTTCCTAACCATAGACATGAGTTGTCATTTGATTAACGGGATCACATCATTAGGAGAATGATGTGATTGACTTGACCCATTCCGTTAGCATAGCACTTGATCGTTTAGTTTGTTCCTATTGCTTGCTTCATGACTTATACATGTTCCTATGACTATGAGATTATGCAACTCCCGTTTACTGGAGGAACACTTTGTGTGCTACCAAACGTCGTAACTGGGTGATTATAAAGGTGCTCTACAGGTGTCTCCGAAGGTACATGTTGGGTTGGCGTATTTCGAGATTAGGATTTGTCACTCCGATTGTCGGAGAGGTATCTCTAGGCCCTCTCGGTAATGCACATCACCTAAGCCTTGCAAGCATTGCAACTAATGAGTTAGTTGTGGGATGATGTATTACGGAACGAGTAAAGAGACTTGCCAGTAACGAGATTGAACTAGGTATTGAGATGCCGACGATCGAATCTCGGGCAAGTAACATACCGATGACAAAGGGAACAACGTATGTTGTTATGCGGTCTGACCGATAAAGATCTTCGTAGAATATGTAGGAGCCAATATGAGCATCTAGGTTCCGCTATTGGTTATTGACCGGAGATGTGTCTCGGTCGTGTCTACATAGTTCTCGAACACATAGGGTCCGCACGCTTAACGCTACGATGATAGTTATATTATGAGTTTATATGTTTTGATGTACCGAAGGAGTTCGGAGTCCTGGATGAGATCGGGGACATGACGAGGAGTCTCGAAATGGTCCAGACATAAAGATCAATATATTGCACGACTATATTCGGACTTCGGAAAGGTTCCGAGTGATTCGGGTATTTTTCGGAGTACCGGAGAGTTACGGGAATTCGCCGGGGAGTATATGGGCCTTATTGGGCCATACGGGAATAGAGGAGAGAAGCCAAAAGGAAAGAGGCGCGCGCCCCCCTCTGGTCCGAATTGGACAAGGGGTGCAGCCCACTTTTCCTTGTTCCTCTCCCCCTCTTTCCTTCTCTCCTACTCCAACAAGGGAAGGAGGAGTCCTACTCCCGGTGGGAGTAGGACTCGCCCCTTGGCGCGCCCTCCTCCTAGGCCGGCCACCTCTCCCCTTGCTCCTTTATATACAGGGGCAGGGGGCACCTCTAGTCAAACAAGTTGATCAAATTGATCTCTTGATCTCTTAGCCGTGTGCGGTGCCCCTCTCCACCATAATCCACCTCGATCATATCGTAGCGGTGCTTAGGCGAAGCCATGCGTCGGTAGAACATCATCATCGTCACCAAGCCGTCGTGCTGACGGAACTCTCCCTCAAAGCTTGGCTGGATCAGAGTTCAAGGGACGTCATCGAGTTGAACGTGTGCAGAACTCGGAGGTGCCGTGCGTTCGGTACTTGATCGGCCGGATCGTGAAGACGTACAACTACATCAACCGCGTTGTGCTAACGCTTATGCTTACGGTCTACGAGGGTACGTGGACAACACTTTCCCCTCTCGTTGCTATGCATCACCATGATCTTGCATGTGCGTAGGAAATTTTTGAAATTACTATGTTCCCCAACAGTGGTATCAGAGCCTAGGTTTTATGCGTTGATGTTGTGCACAAGTAGAACACAAGTGAGTTGTGGGCGATATAAGTCATACTGCTTACCAGCATGTCACACTTTGGTTCAGCGGTATTGTTGGATGAAGCGGCCCGAACCGACATTACGCGTACGCTTACGCGAGACTGGTTCTACCGACGTGCTTTGCACATAGGTGGCTGGCGGGTGTTAGTTTCTCCAACTTTAGTTGAACCGGGTGTGGCTACGCCCAGTCCTTGCGAAGGTTAAAACAACACCAACTTGACAAACTATCGTTGTGGTTTTGATGCATAGGTAAGAACGGTTCTTGCTAAGCCCGTAGCAGCCACGTCAAACTTGCAACAACAAAGTAGAGGATGTCTAACTTGTTTTTGTAGGGCATGTTGTGATGTGATATGGTCAAGACATGATGCTAAATTTTATTGTATGAGATGATCATGTTTTGTAACCGAGTTATTGGCAACTGGCAGGAGCCATATGGTTGTCGCTTTATTGTATGCAATGCAATTGCACTGTAATGCTTTACTTTATCACTAAGCGGTAGCGATAGTCGTGGAAGCATAAGATTGGCGAGACGACAACGATGCTACGATGGAGATCAAGGTGTCGCGCCGGTGCCGATGGTGATCATGATGGTGCTTCGGAGATGGAGATCACAAGCACAAGATGATGATGGCCATATCATATCACTTATATTGATTGCATGTGATGTTTATCTTTTATGCATCTTATCTTGCTTTGATTGACGGTAGCATTATAAGATGATCTCTCACTAAATTTCAAGATAAAAGTGTTCTCCCTGAGTATGCACCGTTGCCAAAGTTCGTCGTGCCCAGACACCACGTGATGATCGGGTGTGATAAGCTCTACGTCCATCTACAACGGGTGCAAGCTAGTTTTGCACACGCAGAATACTTAGGTTAAACTTGACGAGCCTAGCATATGCAGATATGGCCTCGGAACACTGAGGCCGAAAGGTCGAGCGTGAATCATATAGTAGATATGATCAACATATTGATGTTCACCATTGAAAGCAACTCCATTTCACGCAATGATCGGTTATGGTTTAGTTGATTTGGATCACGTGATCACTTAAAAGATTAGAGGGATGTCTTTCTAAGTGGGAGTTCTTAAGTAATATGATTAATTAAACTTTAATTTATCATGAACTTAGTCCTGGTAGTATTAGCATATCTATGTTGTAGATCAATAGCTTGTGATGTTGCTCCCCGTTTATTTTTTATATGTTCCTGGAGAAAACTAAGTTGAAAAATGTTAGTAGCAATGATGCGGATTGGATCCGTGATCTGAGGATTATCCTCATTGCTGCACAGAAGAATTATGTCCTTGATGCACCACTAGGTGACAGACCTATTGCAGGAGTAGATGCAGACATTCTAAACGTTTGGCTGGCTCAATATGATGACTACTTGATAGTTTAGTGCACCATGCTTAACGACTTAGAATCGGGACTTCAAAGACGTTTTGAAACGCCATGGACCATATGAGATGTTCTAGGAGTTTAAGTTAATATTTCAAGCAAATACCCGAGTTGAGAGTTATGAAGTCTCCAACAAGTTCTATAGCTAAAAGATGTAGGAGAATAGCTCAAGCAGTGAGCATGTTCTCAGATTGTCTGGGTACTACAATCGCTTGAATCAAGTGGGAGTTAATCTTCCAGATAAAATAGTGATTGACAGAATTCTCTAGTCACCATCACCAAGTTAGTAGAACTTCGTGATGAACTATAATATGCAAGGGATAACGGAAACGATTCCCAAGCTCTTCGTGATGCTGAAATCAACGAAGGTAGAAATCAAGAAAAATATCAAGTGTTGATGGTAGACAAGACCACTAGTTTCAAGAAAATGGCAAAGGGAAGAAGGGGAACTTCAAGAAGAATGGCAAGCAAGTTGTTGCTCAAGTGAAGAAGCCCAAGTCTGGTCCTAAGCCTGAGACTAAGTGCTTCTACTGCAAAGGGACTGGTCACTGGAAGCGGAACTGCCCAAGTATTTGGCGGATAAGAAGGATGGCAAAGTGAACAAAGGTATATTTAATATACAGATTATTGATGTGTATTTTACTAGTGTTCGTAGCAACCCCTCGGTATTTGATACTGGTTCAGTTGCTAAGAGTAGTAACTCGAAATGGGAGTTGCAGAATGAACAAAGACTAGTTAAGGGTGAAGTGACGATGTGTATTGGAAATGGTTCCAAGATTGATATGATCATCATCGCACACTCCCTATACTTTCGGGATTAGTGTTAAACCTAAAATAAATGTTATTTGGTGTTTGCGTTGAGCATGAATATGATTTGATCATGTTTATTGCAATACGGTTCTTCATTTAAGTAAGAGAATAAATTGTTGTTCTGTTTACATGAATAAAACCTTATATGGTTACACACCGAATGAAAATGGTTCGTTGGATCTCGATCGTAGTGATACACATATTCATAATATTGAAACCAAAAGATGCAAAGTTAATAATGATAGTGCAACTTATTTGTGGCACTGCCGTTTAGGTCATATTGGTATGAAGCGCATGAAGAAACTCCATGCTGATGGACTTTTGGAATCACTTGATTATGAATCAGTTGATGCTCGCGAACCATGCCTCATGGGCAAGATGACTAAGACTCTGTTCTCCGGAACAATGCAGCAAGCAACAGATTTGTTGGAAATCATACATACTAATGTATGTGGTTCGATGAATATTGAGGCTCGCAGCAGGTATCATTATTTTCTGATCTTCACAGATGATTTGAGCAGATATGAGTATATCTACTTGATGAAACAAAAGTCTGAAATATTTGAAAAGTTCAAACAATTTTAGAGTGAAGTGGAGAATCATCGTAACAAAAATAAAAGTTTCTATGATATGATCACAGAAGTAAAATATTTGAGTTACGAGTTTGGCCTTCAGTTAAAACAATGTGAAATAGTTTCACTACTCACGCCACCTGGGACACCATAGTGTAATGGTGTGTCCGAACGTCGTAACCATGCTTTATTAGATATGGTGCAATCTATGATGTCTCTTACCGATTACCACTATCGTTTTGGGGTTATGCATTAGAGACAGCTACATTCACGTTAAATAGGGCACCATCTAAATCCATTGAGACGACGCCATATGAACGGTGGTTTGGCGAGAAACCTAAGTTGTCTTTTCTTAAAGTTTGGGACTGCGATGCTTATGTGAAAAAGTTCCAACTTGATAAGCTCGAACCCAAATTGGAGAACTAAATCTTCATAGGATACCCAAAAGAAAATGTTGGGTACACCTTCTATCACAGATCCGAAGGCAAGATATTCATTGGTGAGAATGGATCCTTTCTAGAGAAGGAGTTTCTCTCAAAAGAAGTGAGTGGGAGGAAAGTAGAACTTCATGAGGTAACTGTACCTGCTCCCTTATTGGAAAGTAGTTCATCACAGAAATCTGTTCCTGTGACTACTACACCAATTAGTGAGGAAGCTAATGATGACGATCATGTAACTTCAGATAAAGTTACTACCGAACCTCGTAGGTAAACCAGAGTGAGATCCGCACTAGAGTGGTGCGGTAATCCTATTCTGGAGGTCATGTTACTTGACCATGACGAACCTATGAACTATGAGGAAGTGATGATGAGCCTAGATTCCATGAAATGGTTTGAGGCCATGAAATCTGAGATGAGATCCATGTATGAGAACAAAGCATGGACTTTGATTGACTTGCCCAATGATCGGCAAGTCATTGAGATTAAATGGATCTCCAAGAGGAAGACGGACGCTGATAGTAGTGTTACTGTCTACAAAGCTAGAATTGTCGCAAAAGGTTTTCGACAAGTTCAAGGTGTTGACTACGATGAGAGTTTCTCACTCATATCTATGCTTAAGTCTATCCGAATCATGTTAGCAATTGCGCATTTTATGAAATCTGGCAAGTAGATAAACAAAACTGCATTCCTTAATGGATTTATTAAAGAAGAGTTTTATATGATGCAACCAGAAGGTTTTTTCAATCCTAAAGGTACTAACAAAATATGCAAGATCCAGCGATCCATCTATGGACTGGTGCAAGCATCTCGGAGTTGGAATATACGCTTTGATAAGTTGATCGAAGCATATAGTTTTATACAGACTTGCGGTGAAGTCTGTATTTACAAGAAAGTGAGTGGGAGCACTACAACATTTCTGATAAGTATATGTGTATAACATATTGTTGATCGGAAATAATGTAGAATTATTCTGCAAAGCATAAAGGAGCGTTTGAAAGGAGTTTTTCAAAGAAAGACCTCGGTGAAGCTGATTACATATTGAGCATCAAGATCTATAGAGATAGATCAAGACGCTTGATAAGTTTTCAATGAGTACATACCTTGACAAGTTTTTGAAGTAGTTCAAAATGGAACAGTCAAAGAGACAGTTCTTGCCTGTGTTACAAGGTGTGAAATTGAGTAAGACTGAAAGCCCGACCACGGCAGAAGATAGAGAGAGAATGAAAGTCATTCCCTATGCCTCAGCCATAGGTTCTATAAAGTATGCCATGTTATGTACCAGACCTATTGTATACCCTACCTTGAGTTTGGCAAGGGAGTACAATAGTGATCTAGGAGTAGATCACTGGACATTGGCCAAAATTATCCTTAGTGAAATAAGGATATGTTTCTCGATTATGGAGGTGACAAAAGGTTTGTCGTAAAGGGTTACATCGATGCAAGTTTTGACACTAATCCAGATGACTCTAAGTCTCAATCTGGATACATATTGAAAGTGGGAGCAATTAGCTAGAGTAGCTCCGTGTAGAGCATTGTTGACACAGAAATTTGAAAAATACGTACGGATCTGATTATGGCAAACCCGTTGACTAAACTTCTCTCACAAGCAAAACATGATCACACCTTAGTACCCTTTGGGTGTTAATCACATAGCAATGTGAACTAGATTATTGACTCTAGTAAACCCTTTGGGTGTTGGTCACATGTCGATGTGAACTATGGGTGTTAATCACATGGTGATGTGAACTATTGGTATTAAATCACATGGTGATGTGAACTAGATTATTGACTCTAGTGCAAGTGGGAGACTAAAGGAAATATGCCCTAGAGGCAATGATAAAGTTATTATTTATTTCCTTATATCATAATAAATGTTTATTATTCATGCTAGAATTGTATTAACTGGAAACATAATACATGTGTGAATGCATAGACAAACAGAGTGTCACTAGTATGCCTCTACTTGACTAGCTCGTTGATCAAAGATGGTTATGTTTCCTAACCATAGACATGAGTTGTCATTTTATTAACGGGATCACATCATTAGGAGAATGATGTGATTGACTTGACCGATTCCGTTAGCATAGCACTTGATCGTTTAGTTTGTTGCTATTTCTTTCTTCATGACTTATACATGTTCCTATGACTATGAGATTATGCAACTCCCGTTTACCGGAGGAACACTTTGTGTGCTACCAAACGTCACAACATAATTGGGTGATTATAAAGGTGCTCTACAGGTGTCTTCGAAGGTACTTGTTGGGTTGGCGTATTTCGAGATTAGGATTTGTCACTCCGATTGTGGGAGAGGTATCTCTGGGCCCTCTCGATAATGCACGTCACCTAAGCCTTGCAAGCATTGCAACTAATGAGTTAGTTGCGGGATGATGTATTATGAAACGAGTAAAGAGACTTGCCGGTAACGAGATTGAACTAGGTATTGAGATGCCGACGATCGAATCTCGGGCAAGTAACATACCGATGACAAAGGGAACAACGTATGTTGTTATGCGGTCTGACTGATAAAGATCTTCGTAGAATATGTCGGAGCCAATACGAGCATCTAGGTTCCGCTATTGGTTATTGACCGTAGACGTGTCTCGGTCATGTCTACATAGTTCTCGAACCCGTAGGGTCCACATGCTTAACGCTACGATGGCAGTTATATTATGAGTTTATATGTTTTGATGTACCGAAGGAGTTCGGAGTCTCGGATGAGATCGGGGACATGACGAGGAGTCTCGAAATGGTCGAGACGTAAAGATCGATCTATTGGACGACTATATTCGGACTTTGGAAAGGTTCTGAGTGATTCGGGTATTTTTTGGAGTACTGGAGAGTTACAGGAATTCGCCAGGGAGTATATGGGCCTTATTGGGCCATACGAGAATAGAGGAGAGAGGCCAAAAGGAAAGAGGTGCGCGCCCCCTCTGGTCCGAATTGGACAAGGGATACAGCCCACTTTTCCTTGTTCCTCTCCCCCTCTTTCCTTCTCTCCTACTCCAACAAGGAAAGGAGTCCTACTCCCGGTGGGAGTAGGACTACGCCCTTGGCACGCCCTCCTCCTAGGCCGGGCACCTCTCCCCTTGCTCCTTTATATACAGGGGCAGGGGGCACCTCTAGAAAAACAAGTTGATCAAATTGATCTCTTGATCTCTTAGCCGTGTGCGGTGCCCCTCTCCACCATAATCCACCTCGGTCATATCGTAGCGGTGCTTAGGCAAAGCCCTGCGTCGGTAGAACATCATCATCGTCACCATGCCGTCGTGCTGACGGAACTCTCCCTCAAAGCTCGGCTGGATCGGAGTTCGAGGGACGTCATCGAGTTGAACGTGTGCAGAACTCGGAGGTGACGTGCGTTCGGTACTTGATCGGCCGGATCGTGAAGACGTACGACTACATCAACCGCGTTGTGCTAACGCTTCCGCTTACGGTCTACGAGGGTACGTGGACAACACTCTCCCCTCTCGTTGCTATGCATCACCATGATCTTGCATGTGCGTAGGAAATTTTTGAAATTACTACGTTCCCCAATAGCAGCATCCTCTACCTGATATACATAGATACTCTAGAAAAGATTGATACGTCTCTATCGTATCTACTTTTCCAAACATTTCTGCTCTTGTTTTGGACTTTAATTTGCATGATTTGAATGAAACTAACCCGGACTGACGTTGTTTTCAGTAGAATTGACATGGTGTTGTTTTTGTGCAGAAATCAAAGTTCTCGGATTGACCTGAAAATTTACGGACAATTTTTATGGAATACATAAAAATACTGGCAGAAACATATACCAGAGGGCGGGCCACCCAGGAGCCACAAGCTCAGGGGGCACGCCCTATGAGCTTTTGGGCCCCCTTGACCTCTTGCAACCCTAATTCCAACTCCATATATACCTATTCGCCAAGAAAAAAATCAGAGAGAAGGATTCATCGTGTTTTATGATACAGAGCCGCCGCCACTCCTATTCTTGATCGGGAGGGCTAATCTAGAGTCATTCAGGGCTCCGAAGGGTGGAATCTGTCATCGTCATCACCAACCCATCTTCACCGCCAATTTCATGATGCTCACCGCCGGGAGTGAGTAATTCCTTCATAGGTTTGCTAGACGGTGATGGGTTGGATGAGATTTATCATGCAATTGAGTTAGTTTTGTTAGGGCTTGATCCCTGGTATCCACTATGTTCTGGTATTGATGTTGCTATGACTTTGCTATGCTTAATATGATTGTCACTAGGGCTTGAGTGCCATGATTTGATATCTGAACCTATTATGTTTTCATGAATATATGTGTGTTCTTGATCCTATCTTGAAAGTTATATGCACCTATTGCGTGTTATGATCCACATACCTCAAGGTGACAATAATTGGGATTCTTTCTGGTGATTACCGTAGTTTGAGGAGTTCATGTATTCACTTGGTGCTAATGCTTTGTTCCGGTTCTCTATTAAAAGGAGGCATTAATATCCCTTAGTTTCCTTATGGACACCGTTGCCACGGGAGGGTAGGACAAAAGATGCCATGCAAGTTCTTTTCCATAAGCACGTATGACTATATACAGAATACATGCCTACATTATATTGATGAATTGGAGCTAGTTCTATGTCGCTCTAGGTTATAACTATTACATGATGAATGCCATCCAACATAATTATCCATCACTGATCCAATGCCTATGATTTTCATATATTGATCTTTGCTAAGTTACTTCCGCCGTTGCTACTGTTTCTGCTACCGTTACTATTGTTACTGTTACCATTAATATAGAACTACCATACTACTTTGCTACTGATCACCTTGCTGCAGATATTAAGTCTTCCAGGTGTGGTTGAATTGATAACTCAACTGCTAATACTTGCAAATATTCTTTGGCTCCCCTTGTGTCGGATCAATAAATTTGGATTGAATACTCTATCGTCAAAAACTGTTGTGATCCCCTATACTTGCGTGTTATCAGGACCTTTTTCTGGCACTGCTGCCGCTGAGCATAGTTGTATTTGCTGAGTCACTTGGGATTTATATTTGTTGATCACTATGAGGAATCTTAAGGACGATAGAACCAAGATCGTTCCCTCTAAGACGAGGGGAGGTAGGGAACTGTTATCTAGCTCTGCACTTGATTCGCCTTCTGTTTTGAGTAAGCTTGCAACACCACCACGTGCTATTAGTCTTGATAGGTCACAAGTAATATATGATGCTACTTCTGCTATGAATGATGCTATTTATGATGCTAGTACGTTTCTTGATGATAATGTGCCACTAGGTTTCTTGATGAACAACTTGCTAAAGCTAAATAAATTGAGAATGCTGAAACTGAAAATGATGAAACACCTATTAGACCTAGCTCACCTAGATATGAATTGCCTAAGATACCTGAGGGTAATGTTACGAATGGAGAGGTATCTAGGGAATTTCTTGCTTGTAAGGATAGAGATGATCTTAAGAAATTACTATGCAAGTTGAAAGAAATATCTTTCATGCTAGAATGAAATATGACCCTCAGTTTGCTATGTCTCCCATTTGTATTACTGATAAGGGCTATGAATTCTCTGTCGACCCTGGGTTAATTACTTTGGTTGAATCTGATCCTTTCCATGGTTATGAATCTGAAACTGTTGTGGCACATCTTACTAAGCTTAATGATATAGCCACCATATTTGCTCATGAGGAAAAATTTGCTACGACTATATTCTTAAGTTATTTCCTTTCTCATTAAAGGGTGATGCTAAGATATGGTTAAATTCTCTTACTCTTGGTTGTGTGCGTAGTCCCCAGGATATGATATGTTACTTCTATGAAAAATATTTTCTTGCTCATAAGAAACAAGCTGCTTTACAAGAAATGTTTAATTTTGTGCAAATTAAAGAAGAGAATCTCCCTCAAGCTTGGGAGAGGCCTCTCCAATTACTTAATGCTTTGCCTGATCATCCTCTCAAGAAAAATGAAATAGTTGATATCTTTTATAATCGACTAACCAATGCTTCTAGGGACCACCTATGTAGTTGTGTTGGTTATGTTTTCAGGGAACAAACTGTTGAACAAGCTGAAGAACTATTGGATAACATATTAAGGAATGATAATGATTGGACTCTTCTTGAACCACCACCCAAGTGAAATCCAAAGAAGAGAGGTATTCTATTTCTTAGTCCTGAAGATATGCAAGAAGAAAATAAATCTATGAAAGAAAAAGGTATTAAAGCTGAAGATGTCAAGAATTTACCACCTATTGAAGAAATACATGGCCTTGATACCCCGACACAGGTAGTAGAGGTAAATTCTCTCTGTAAGTTTGATGAAGGTGATGTTCCTTATACTAAATTTGCTAGTCAGTGCCTTGATTAATTGGATAAATTTATTGTTAAACAAGAAAACTTTAATGCATATGTTAGTAGGCAATTGAAATGAAATGCTTATATGATTGAACACTTGAGTAACTTTATGTTTAGAACTGTTAATGATGTCAAGGGTGAGTAAACATGCATTCATGATAAAAACTCAAGTAGAACAAGTCATCAAGTCACAAAATGATTTGCTTAATGAGATGAACAATAAGATGAATGATCATGCTATTAGAGTTATGACTAGGGGTGGTAAAATGACTCAGGAACCCTTGTATCCCGAAGGTCGCCCTAGGAGAATTGAACAAGACTCTCAAAGAATTAATACTGATGCACCTATTCCATCTAAAAAGAAAAAAAAAGATGGTAGGACTTTGCATGCCTCTAGTGAACCTACTGCAAACACACATGAGAATCCAAATGATATTTCTATTGCTGATGCTGAAACACAATCTGGTGATGAACATGAACCTAGTAATAATGATGATGATGTTCAAGTTGATGCTTGATACGTCCATTTTGCATCATGTTTTCCTACTGTTATTTATAATGTTTTATGCATAATAATGCTTTACGGAGTAATTCTAACGCCTTTTATCTCATAATATGCAAGGTTTACACAAAGAGGGAGAATACCGGCAGCTGGAATTCTGGAACTGAAAATCTATGTCAAGACACCTATTATGCACATCTCCAAATGGGTTGAAAATTTACGGAGAATTATTTTGGAATATATGAAAAATACTGGAGCAAATAACTACTAGAGGGGGGCACCTGGTGACCACAAGACACCAGGGTACGCGAGGCCCCCAGGCGCGCCCTGGTGGGTTGTGGCCAGCCCAGCCCACCTCCGATGCCCACCTTCTTGTATAAAGTCATTTTGACCTAGAATAAATAAGGAGAGTACTTCCGGGACGAAGTGTCGCCGTCTCGAGGCGGAACTTGGGCAGGAGCACTTTTGCCCTCCAGCGGAGCAATTCCGCCGGGAAATCAAAGTCATCGTCATCACCAACAACTCTCTCATCTTTGGGAGGCCAATCTCCATCAACATATTTAATAGCACCATCTCCTCTCAAACCCTAGTTCATCTCTTGTGTTCAATCTTTGTACCGGAACCTCATATTGGTACCTGTGGGTGACTAGTGGTGTTGATTACATCTTGTAGTTGATTACTACATGGTTTTTTTGGTGGAAGATTATATGTTCAGATCCATTATGCTATTACATACCCCTCTGATCTCGAGCATGAATATTATTTGTGAGTAGTTACTTTTGTTCTTGAGGTCACAGGAGAAGTCATGTTGCAAATAATCATGTGAACTTGATATGTGTTTGTTATTTTGATGATATGTATGTTGTGATTCCCTTAGTGGTGTCATGTGAACGTCGACTACATGGCACTTCACCATCTTTGGGCCTAAGGGAATGCATTGTGAAGTAGTTTATGCGCTACTTCAAAAGGGACCGATTTGGATCCAAATGTTTAATGCTATGGTTAGATTTTATCTTAATACTTTTCTGGTAGTAGCGGATGCTTGCGAGGGGGTTAATCATAAGTGGGAGGTTTGTTCAAGTAAGAACAACACCCAAACACCGATCCACCCACATATCAAATTATCAAAGTAGCCTAGGTGAATCAAACCAACATGATGAAAGTGACTAGATGAAATTCCCGTGTGCCCTCAAGAACACTTGGCTTATTATAAGAGACCGTTTTGGCCTATCCTTTGCCACAAAAGGGTTGGGCTACCTTACTGCACTTTATTTACCGTTACCGTTACTTGTCCGTTACAACTTATCTTGCTATCAAACTACCCGTTATCGACTATTTTCGTGCTTGCAGAAAATACCTTGCTGAAAACCACTTGTCATTTCCTTCTGCTCCTCATTGGGTTCGACACTCTTACTTATCGAAAGGACTATGATTGACCCCCTATACTTGTGGGTCTTCAATGCTAAACCTAATAATAATAATAATAATGTGGAAATAGAACATGTTGTTGATCTTGATAACCCACAACCTAAGAATAGAAGATATGATAAGAGATACTTCATTGCTAGGAAACATGGTAAAGAAAGAGAACCATGGGTTCATAAACCCATGCATTTTCCTCCTAAAGCTTCAAAGAATAAGGATGAAGAAGAATTTGAGCGCTTTGTTGAAATGCTTAGACATGTCTTTTTGCACATTCGTTTGACTGATATTCTGAAAATGTTCCCTTTTGCTAAGTACATGAAAGATATTATCACAAATAAAAGAAAGATATTGGAAGCTGAAATTTCCACCATGCTTGCAAATTATTCATTTAAGGGTGGAATACCAAAGAAACTAGGAGACCCAGGAATACCATGCTCCATTAAAAGGAACTACGTTAGAACTGCTTTATGTGATCTTGGACTCGGTGCTAGTGTTATGCCTTTCTGTTTGTATCAAAGACTTGACTTGAATAAGTTAACACCAACTGAAATATCTTTGCAAATGGCTGATAAATCAACTGCTATACCCATCGGTATTTGTGAGGATGTGCCTATCGTAATTGCAAATGTTACTATCTTAATGGACTTTGTTATTCTTGATATACCTGAGGACGATAGTATGTCGATCATCCTCGGTAGACCCTTTTTGAATACTGCAGGGGCTGTTATTGGCTGCAACAAAGGCAATGCCACTTTTCATGTCAATGGTAATGATCATACGGTACACTTTCTGAAGAAACAATATCGAGTGAATAGTATCAATTCTATTGGAAAAATTTCAACAATTACTATTGGAGGTTTTGAATTCCCTATTCCTACTATCAAAAAGAAACAACAAATTCTTATTGTTGGGGACTTGCATATCCCTATGGAGGTAACCTAGTGTTATATGAAGATTCTTCAGTTTTATGTCATTCAGAAGAAGTTTGTTAATAAGACTTGATCGACCTTATTAATGAATTCCTTTTGACGGGCATGTGGTTGATGAATTTAGTAAATACAACTTTCTGTACCCACTTCTTACTTTCTATTATTTAGAATTTACTAGGAAACATGCCCGTGTGTTACACCGGGAGAAAACAGCCCTTACATGCCCTTACCCACTAAGCATGGCTAAAGACCTCACCCCCATGCCCATAACATAATAAACATGACTAATACCTCATTCTTAGGTCCACATCCTCCATTTCAATATAACACCAGACACATGTTTCCGCTTGTTGTCTTTGTCGTCCTCGTCGCCGGTGGTCGCAGTACCAGCTGTCACTAACCAAGGTTGGCAAGGTCCAATTGCTGGATTGTTGAGCCACCATCGTGTCCGATGAAGATCAAAAGTGTTGAACACAATTTTTTTATCATTTGGCTATTATAATAGGGGAAAATCAGTGCACATAATATATGTCCGTGTCATCATGTAAATTGAGTAGTTTGTATCAGATAGACCATGAAACCTTAGCTGGACTCCTCATGCATTTTGACGGGAGTCATTGGGCCGAGTGAGATTGGTTGTACGTGAAGACGCGAAAGAGAAAAAGATTCCTTTCATATCCCTAGTTTAATAAAATGAAGTAAAACAAAGCATCATGTGGGCATATTTCAAATATTCGCCAAGTTTTATTAATATATGGATTGATTAAAACAATTTAGCTACAGTCCCTCCCATTTAAAAAAACATGTTTACAAACATGTTTGCCTTTTCAAATTTAAAGTTTAAGAAATATTTGTGTTTTTAAAATGTTTCCAAATTCGAGAAATAATCACAACAATACCTCCTAGTTTTAAAAAATTGTCTGTGTTTTAAAAAACACTTAGGTTTCAAAAAAAATAAAAATACAAATATTTTTCTTTAAAAAATGTGCGACTTTAATTTTTTTTGTTAACAACTTTGTCAAATTTTGGCATTCTAAAATATATTCACTTTGAAAAATATATTTTCCTCTTAGTATCTGGCGCCACTATGTACGTGATTTAAAATTTCGTGGTGCTAATAAAACAAATGGTCTTGTTTAGTCTATTGGTAAGCATTTGAGTGCTCTAGCATGAGTGGCTCTATGCATCCGATGATTTTCTTTTTGTGATACAAACGAATAGAGAGAAGGAGGAAACATTGAAACATACGAAGCCTAGGACGTACTAAAATTATGTGGGTCCACCATTAACGAAAAAACCTGGAGAGACAATCCTTCCTTTAATATTAGGGAAAGATAAAGTAGAAATGCCATGATTATACTATTTTCTGAATTACCCGTGCAATAAAAAATGACCAGAAAATAGAAGTTCTCAGAATGCCCTGAAAAATTAATATAATTTTTTCTGCAATATAAAAAAATAGTGGCACTGAACATACCCCAGGGGGGATGCACCTGTGAGCCAGAAGCTCATAGGGCGCGCCCACCCCCCTGGGCATGCCATGCAAGCTTGGGGGGCCCACATAGGCCCCCTCACTTATTGCTGCCACCCATGCTCATCCTCTTCCTCCAGAAAAATCAAACATGCTCCATAGCCCATGTTCTTGCTCTTCTTGCTGCAATTTTCGATCTCCTTGCTCGTAGCTCCGTTTTCAATATTTTTTTGGGCAATTTCTCATCGGTATGTGACTCCTCCGATGGTCTAATTAGTTTTTGTCCTAGTGGTTTATTATTTGCACATTTAGCTACGGTTGGTGACCAGGTTCTTGAGCTTGCTGGTCAACTTTATATGGTTCAAACTAGTTTTTGTGCATGATATGGCCTGTAGACACTTGCAGGAGTAGTTGCTATCGATTTTGTTGAGTCTGGTTCACTTTTATTATGAGTTACTAAATATTTCAGAAATTTTCAGAGGAAGAAATTTTTTAGGAAGATGTTCCAAGGTGGTTCCTCGAGCAAGAAATCCCCAAGGCTCGCTTTATGTGAGCCGGACCTCAAGCCAGCATGGGAACCTCTAGTGCAACCTTGTGAATGGCCGTCAGACTACTACATGACTCAAGCTAGGTTCAAGGAAGAATTTGATATGTATGTGCACAATGCCGGCTTGACGGACTTCGTGCCAAATAAGTGCTTACAATATTATAATCTCACTGATTCTTCTATGTGGAAATTTAAGTATTCAGTCCATCGCATTACGCATGTTGTTATATTTAATCTCTATGAAAAATCATTTCGCATGGACCTTGAAGTATTTAATGAAGTGTGCAAAACTATGCAATGGGGTACTTAGACCGAACCTCGTAAATCTGATTGCATTGAGTTCCTTGCCAACATCACTAGGTGAAACTAGAGGTAACACAAGCTACTATAGGGAGCATTCATTTTCCTACTTTACATTATATTGGTCTCTTCATAGGTAGACGCATTAATGGTAAACATGACCATAGCCACCTTTACGCTCCTGATTTGAGCATTCTTAAGAGTACAATAATGAACAATAAACAATTTAACTTGGGGGCTATTGTTGCACGTCAGTTACATAATAATGCCTTAGATGGAGATTTCTATGGTGGAATTTATGCCACTCATTTAGCTAATTATCTTGGGGTGTCGATAAAACAAGATGATACACTACTACAGGATGCCGCTAACATGACACTATGATCAGAGACCCTTCGACGAAACTGTGTGCGATGCATTAATCATAAATGGTGATGTAAAAACTGTCAAAAAGATGCAAAATGTTTGCGATGGCGGATAAATCAAACACAGTTCAGATTTTAGATGCATGTGCGATGCGGGGCAAACTGTTGATACATATGAACTGTTTGCGATGAGACAGAACAACAGAAACGGGCAGCCAGATCAAGGTGTGTGCGATATACGGCATACATTTTACCCCGATGAACTGTTTGTGATGAGGCAGAACAACAGAAATGGGTAGCCAGATGAAGGTTGTGCGATATATAGCATACAGTTCACTCAGATGAACTATTTGTGATTAGGCAACACAAAAGAAACGATCAGCAAGAAGAAGGTGTGTGCAATATACGACATACAGTTCACTCGAATGAACTGTTTGCGTTGAGCCAAAAGAACAGAAACAGTTCAACTTAATAAGATGTGTGTGATATGCCACAAACAGGTTTGTAATCGGAAATGTGTGGGAAGACCGATAACAACACAGACGAGTCCTATTAACAAGCCATGTGTGTTATGAGCAAATGATTGCTGGTAGAAATTTGCGAGTGATTGATGAAATCATCACCGACGGGTTCCATTGTTTAGTCTGTGTGCGATGTGATTTGCTCTATCTATAGAACATCAACATATATACTTATAAGAATAGCATCACATAACAAAATTAAGCATACAATTACATAAGTGACAACACACATAACATTTCCACACACCAAAGTAAGCAATTACATGCATACTAAACTTGGAGAAATGAGCATCTAATCATCTACATCTTGTTGCGACGACGCTTCCCATTGCTCTGCTTCCGACTGGATCCCTGGCCGTTTTGGGGAAGGAGGCACTTCCTCATGTCAATGATCCGCATGTACATATCGTAGCTCGCGTACACCTCCTTGGCCGCGTACATGACATGACCTTTCTCGAGTTTCTCCATCCAGGCCGAGTGCGAGGCACGGTTGTCCTTGTTGCAGGAATCCTTCATGTCTCTATAGTAGGGGTCGATGATGTCCTCAGCGAGGTGAACCAGTGAGTCCTTCTCATGCTCCTTGCTACCCCAGATATTGTATTGGCCCTGGATGTCGACAAGATTCTGGCAGGCGATGCCTGAATTCTTAAGCACCTTTACATCGTTGGTGATGTCCACCGTAGCGAACATGTAGTGGGGGTTGTCGACAAACCTGACGAAATGATAGCAAGGTCTTGTGGCCAGGCAGTAGTGGTAGACGAGGATGTGATTGTGCATGCACATATGGGCGACGACGACCTTGGGACAAGACTCAGCACGAGCGCGGGTGTACTCATGGTCTAACCTGACTACCTTATACTTCTCCTCAGCAAGCAACAACTCCATTATGTGGATGGAGTGCTCCACCCAGACCGGGTTGTTGGTGTACACCACCGAGAGCTCCGTGAACCTTCTGTGAGTGTCCACCATGACATGCATGGTGAACTGCTGCTCCTCGTCGATAGAAGATTGGAGCGCCATTGGAGCCACGCATGATAATCTTGTAGCGACCCGACCTCAAACGGTCAAGCCTCTGTGTATCTGTGCCATCCCTGGATCAGTATGCTGGCACACACAGTACATCAATGTATATATCAAAGTGCAGTCACGTGTATAAATAACATAAAATTGATATATACCTCATAAGTCTCAGCGGAAACGAACAAATGGGTGTAAAGTCCCATCAACACCATTGGCAAGTTGAGTGTAGACCATAATCCTATATCGTAACTCTTACTCATTGAAGAAGTCTGCAACATGAGATGTTGCAGCCGTGTAGGTCAGTATAATGTATGTACCGGCAAGATCACAATAGAAAGCAGATGAGAATACTATACTATATGCAATATGGTTTTGTGGTAGCTCTA
This sequence comes from Triticum dicoccoides, assembly GCF_002162155.2. Taxonomy (NCBI): domain Eukaryota; kingdom Viridiplantae; phylum Streptophyta; class Magnoliopsida; order Poales; family Poaceae; genus Triticum; species Triticum dicoccoides. The sequence continues at coordinate 203,209,041 of NC_041390.1, read as the reverse complement.
AGTTTATAACTTTTGCGAAAAGCTAATTTTTTCCTACAACAAAGGAGTTCGATGCAAAATTACTACAATAGTTGGTTGTTAATGAGATGGCTCCACTAACCAATTCTCATATCCTAATTACTAATAAAAACCAAAATTCATTTAATCAGTAACCGTGTTGAGAATATCCTGACCATCCAATTCCACTCGCTCAAATTGTCCGTAACCGGGGACACGGCTAATCGATTAGCTCAACACTCTACAGAGGTTTGCGCACTTTTCCCGCAAGACTCGATCGCCTCCCTTGGAGTCCTTGCACTGCCTGAGAACAGGATGACCGAGGCACAGTCTTCTGGGAGTAATCAACTATGCCAGAGATCATAATAGCTTGTGGCTGTGCACAGAAGCTTCGGGTCTTGAAAGATCCATCAATCTCTTTGAGCCTGGGTGGCCTTCCGTAAAACCGGGTGATCACTGGTCAATCCCCCGGATCCCCTGATAAAACTGGGTGGTCACTGGTCAATCCCCAGGATCCCCTCCGCAGACATGGGTGATCACTAGTTAGTCCCTAGGATCCCCTATAGAACCGGGTGATCACTAGTGACTCCCTAGGATCCCCTCTTGAATCTGTAGAACTGGGTGATCACTACCTCAATCCCTAGGATCCCCTCTTCTTGCAAGTTGTCCACCCAGAGGTGTATTGAAATCTTGAAGTCTTGTAGTCTTGAAGTTGATCCAAATATTATTATCACACTCACATCTCATAGGAAACACTCATGCCAATCCCCGTCTACTGAAGCATAGCTACAACTAACTTAACAACGATTCTTGGGGCTTGGTGACAAGGGTATGGGTTCCTACCTCATGATTCTACTCAAGCTACAAGTTTCAATATTCCTATTGAATGCAACAGGAAAATTGGCACTAATGCAATAATATCATAGGTATTCAAAATATGATCAAAGTGAACTTGCCTGGTATAGTTGGTGAAGATTATATCGGTCTCTGAAATTGTAGAACTATTCATTACTCTCCGAGAATAATCTATTATAATCAAATAATTACATACAAATAAGCAATCACTCCACAAGCAAAAGAAAGCATGAAGAAGCATAGAGAAAGCTTTATGAAATACTCTAAGAAAACCAAATAAAAGTTCAAAAGTTTGAAATTAATGATGCTACTGGATGTAGGAAGTCAATATGAGCATGTAGTAAAAAGAATTACTAGATTCAGAATAACAGATCAAGATATAAGTAATTCAATATTTCATTGAATCTGCTTAGAACGATGTGTGGCAGCATTTTTGTGGACTAATAGCATAACTTCTAAGATCAAAATTCTATGTTCAAAAGACAACACTAATTGTATGAACGAAAAGTTTACTTTGATACGAATCTCACGCAATTGGATTCATAGGAAACGAAGCTTCAGATAAAAGATAGGATCGAAAGAAATTTGAGTATGGATCTGAAAAAAATCAAAATTTGAGAATTGCAAAAGGTTGATTTAATAGGTTCACTAGATAGGTGGGATTAAGAAAAAAACATCTAGGCGTTGGTTTCATCTAATTTGGATAAAAGAATAAAAAATTATGGCTATTTGAAAAATCAGGGCCGAGCTGTTTTACGGAAGAAAAATAGCTACAACTAAAAGAATTCTAGATCTAATGTGTAAATATAGAGACTAATTGTCGGTGTACAAAAGTAGGGGCCTTTCTGTACCCCTTTACCTGTGTATGGGCAGTCGTAGCCACACCTGCGGCCACGATTGGTGGGGCAGAGGAAGGAAAGGTACGAGGCTGCCAAGGCAGCACTCAAGCCAGAGGCATGATGAGCAAAGGGACAAGATGGACCTCGCCCGGCAACACTCTTGTAGGGAGGGCCTACGTAGCCCCGGCAAGAGCCTTGGCAGGGCGACTTGCCCAGCACCAGCAAGGCCGCCACCCTTGAGCCCGAGAGTTCTGACACCATCAACAACATGGAGACCTAGACTCAGGGGCGCCTGCATGGTGGCATGCATATCTTTGTGAAGACCAAAGGCCTGCGAGTCTATATAAGCACCATGAGACCCCCGGCAAGATCCTTGCCGGGGACGGCCGAAGACCCCCGACAAAGATCCTTGCCGATGACGGTCGCGAGACCCCGGCAAGACCCTTGCCGGGGGAATCTACGGGGCCACAGCCTGGCCCGCAGCTGCCAAGGTTTCGCTGCCCCGCGGCCGTTCCGACGTGGCAACAAGCCACCAACTAGACAAGCACCTGTGTGGAAACATGTAGCTTCTAGGCCAACTAGTCAAGCACATGCGTGGTGGCATGCAGATCTTCGTGAAGGCCCTGTCATCGCACCAGCACAGCGACTAGCCAGCCAGCATGGCGCTGCATGCCTCCTCAGCCTGGACGCACATCGAAGCAAGGCGAGGCGGCGACGGACGGGATGAGCTCTGTTGCCATCCTCGATAAAGCAAGAGGGCACGTAGGTGAAAGCACAAGTGCTCCCTGGGTGGTTTTGGTAATTAATGTCAACATATCTCTTGTTGGACTAACACTTTTACCAAGTATGTTTCAGATAAGTTCAACAATGGAGTGGCATGGACTAGAGGATGTGGAACCCCTTCAAGATGCTAAGGACAAAGGATTGGCTCAAGCTTCAAGATCAAGACTCTACATTTTCTATTTTAGTGATCCAAGATCACATTGAGTCTATAGGAAAAGCCAATACTATCAAGAGGGGATGAGGTGTTGCTTAATGGCTTGCTTTCTCAAAGTTCTTAGTGATATGCTCCAAAATCCTCAACTACCTTCCCACATCCACATATGACCTAAACCAAAAGTCAAACTCAGCCCCACCGATTCTTTCTATCTGGCGCCACCGAGTTTCACATGTCATAGCCACTGCCACAAACCCTAGGCAAATCAGTCTCACCGATAGGGATCTCGGTCTCACCGAGATGGGATTGTAATCTCTATGTATCCCTTCGTAATGTTTCGGTCTTACCGAGATGAGTGATCGGTCCCACCGAGGTTGCAATGTAAACTCTCCGTTTCCCTTTTGTAACATTCCGGTCTCACCAAGATGAGCGAATCGGTCCCATCGAGTTTACCTGACCAACTCTCTGGTTAGCTTATTACCAAAATCGGCCCCACCGAGATTGTGTAATCGGTCACATCGAGATTACGTTATGCCCTAACCCTAATCATATCGGTCCTACCGAGTTGCATCTCAGTCCCACCGAAAATCCTAACGGTCACTAGGTTTGCTGAATCGGTCCGACCGAGTTTAACCATTCGTTCCCACCGAGTTTGGAAAATTGTGTTTAACGGTTAGATTTTGTGTGGAGGCTATATATACCACTCCACCCACTCTTCATTCGTGGAGAGAGCCATCAGAACATACCTACACTTCCAATACACATTTTCTGAGAGAAAACCACCTACACTTGTGTTGAGGTCAAGATATTCCATTCCAACCATATGAATCTTGATCTCTAGCCTTCCCCAAGTTGCTTTCCACTCAAATCTTCTTTCCACCAAATCCAAATCCTGTGAGAGAGAGTTGAGTGTTGGGGAGACTATCATTTGAAGCACAAGAGCAAGGAGTTCATCATCAACACACCATTTGTTACTTCTTGGAGAGTGGTGTCTCCTAGATTGGTTAGGTGTCACTTGGGAGCCTCCAACAAGATTGTGGAGTTGAACCAAGGAGTTTGTAAGGGCAAGGAGATCGCCTACTTCATGAAGATCTACCGCTAGTGAGGCAAGTCCTTCATGGGCGACGACCGTGATGGAATAGACAAGGTTGCTACTTCGTGGACCCTTCATGGGTAGAGCCCTCTGTGGACTCGCGCAACCGTTACCCTCCGTGGGTTGAAGTCTCCATCAACGTGGATGTACGATAGCACCACCTATCGGAACCACGACAAATTCATTCGTGTCTCCAATTGCGTTTGAATACTCCAAACCCTTCTCTTTACATTCTTGCAAGTTGCATGCTTTACTTTTCGCTTCTCATATACTCATTGCATGCTTGCTTGATATGTATTGTGTTTGTTAAACTTGTGCTTAAACTCCACTTAAACTTAAGAATATTAAAAACTGCAACTTTTGGCACTTAGTGTCTAATCACCCCCCTCTAGACACCTCTTCTCGATCCTTTCAATTGGTATCAGAGCTTTGGTCTCCATTGCCTTGGTTTAAACACCATTGGAGAAAGATGGATGTGTTTACTTTGGGGAGTCTTAGACATAGAGTGCCTATTCTTGATGGAGAGTATTTTCATGAGTGGAAAAATGAAATGCTTGAGATTTTCAATGAATATCATTTGAACAAGTACATTACTAGCCCTTGTGCACCTCATGTTGATCCTTTGCACCCTACCCTAGATGAAGATATTGACATGATTCGCGATCTTAGAACTGTTGAGCTCATCATTAGAGGCTTGCCTAGAAACTTGATTAGATGTTTGCCTACTCTCAAGTGTGCCTACACCATATGGAGATTTCTTGAGGAACGATTTCCAGATTATTGCTTGAAAATCTAGACGAAATTCTTCGTAAGTCTATTGCCTTGAGTAAGATGAACTCTAGTGATCCTAGCTTTGGTGATTGTCTATTTGAGCTTACCAATCTCATGCGTGCTAAAGGAAATGTTGGAATCATTAGCGATATCATATCCGAAGCTATTAGAATTCATAAAGGTAACCATTGTGATGATCATTTATCTAATGAATTACCCTCTCTAGGAATTGATCAATCACAAGATGATGTTGAACATGGATACTATGATGAAGATGATGATAGTGACTATGATCTTGATGATGCAATGAGGCATTTTGGTCTTATGGAAAATCTTCGCGGCTACATGGCTGCAGGAAAGGAATGGGTCCTTGATAGTGGATGTACTGATCATATGACCGGAGAGAAAGATATGTTCCGTGAGCTTGCTGAAAATGACGACCCTCGAAAATATGTCACTTTTGGTGATAATTCGAAGGGTAAGGTGGTTGGCCTTGGTAAGGTGGCCATCTCACGTGATAGCTCCATACAAAATGTCACGCTCGTTGAATCCCTTGGATAAAATTTACTTTGAGTTTCTAGACTTGCGGATTTCGGTTTCAATATCTTATTCACTGAAGTAGATTGCCAAGTGTTTCGTAGAGACAATCATAAAATGGTCTTTACCGGTATACATAGAGGAGATCTTTACATTGTTGATTTCACTAAAAAGGCTCAACCTAGAACTTGCTTAATTACCAAATCTTCTAAAGGCTGGTTGTGGCATAGAAGACTAGGTCATGTTGGTATGCGAAATCTTGATAAGCTTATTAAAGGTGATCATATCCTTGGAATAAAAGATGTCATATTTGACAAGGATAGACTTTGTAGTGGTTGTCAAGCAGGGAAACAAGTTGGAGGAAGTCACCGCGCGAAGAACATCATGACCACAAGAAGACCACTCGAGCTACTTCACATGGATCTCTTTGGTCCAAATGCCTACAAGAGTCTCGGTGGTAACTCATTTGGTCTAGTCATAGTTGATGATTTTTCAAGATTTACGTGGGTGTTCTTTCTTGATGACAAATCGCAGGTCCAAAAGATCTTCAAAAACTTCGCTAGGAAGGCCCAAAATCAGTTTGACGTGAAGATCAAGAAGGTTCGGAGCGACAACGGAACGGAGTTCAAGAACGCAAATGTGGACACCTTTCTTGACAAAGAAGGGATTTCACACGAGTTCTCGGCTACGTACACACCTCAACAAAATGGAGTTGTTGAAAGGAAGAACCGGACTCTTATCGAGATGGCAAGAACGATGCTTGATGAGTACAAAACGCCAAAGCACTTTTGGGCGGAAGCGGTTGAGACAGCTTGTCATGCAACAAATCGCTTGTATCTTCACAAGCTACTCGGCAAGACGGCATACGAGCTCCTCACCGGTAACAAACCCCAAGTTGGATACTTTCGAATATTCGGCTCAAAGTGCTACATTCTTGATAAGCATCGTCGTTCTAAATTTTCTCCTAAATCTCATGAAGGTTTCCTACTTGGTTATGGCTCAAACTCTCACACTTACCGTGTCTACAACAATTTCACCCAAAAGGTTGAAGAGATGGTAGATGTGAAGTTTGATGAATCTAACGGCTCACAAGTAGAGAAATTGCCAATTGATGTAGGAGACAAAGACCCTTCGGAAGCAATTCAAGATTTGTCCATTGGCAAGATTCGTCCAACGGAAGTGAAGGAGAGTACCTCGTCCGTCCAAGTGGAAGCTTATACCTCACGACAAGGTGAACCAAGAGTTGATACGGAAGCATCCACAAGTGGGACACGCCAAGATGAAGAAAACGAGGAAGCACACCAAGATGAACATCAACAACCTCCTTCTCCACCATGACAAGAGAAGGACAACGTCAACAATGAAGAAGGCCAAGAAGAAGCACAAGATGAAGAGGATGTTCCACCCCGACCCAAGCAAAAGCTTTCACGAGTTCGAGCAAGAATTGCTAAGGATCATCCCGTCGAGCAAATCTACAATGATATCCAAACCGGGAGAATCACTCGCTCTAAAACTCATTTAGCTAACTTTTGTGAACATTACTCATTCATCTCTAGCATTGAACCTATGAAGGTTGAAGAAGCATTGGAGGATCCGGACTGGATAAACACTATGCATGAAGAGCTACACAACTTTGAGAGAAATCAAGTGTGGACATTGGTCGAGAAGCCCGACAACAACCACAACATCATTGGTACCAAATGGGTGTTTTGCAACAAGCAAGATGAAGATGGAAAAGTGGTTCGCAACAAAGCACGTCTCGTCGCCCAAGGCTACACACAAGTTGAAGGTATGGACTATGGTGAGACATATGCTCCCGTTGCTAGACTTGAGTCCATTCGCATCTTACTTGCTTATGCTAATCACCATGATATCACCTTGTACCAAATGGACATTAAAAGTGCTTTTCTAAGTGGCAAAAATGAGGAGGAAGTTTATGTTAAGCAACCTCCCGGCTTCGTCAATCCTAACAAACCTAATCATGTTTACAAACTTCACAAAGCCCTTTATGGTCTTAAACAAGCTCCTAGAGCATGGTATAAATGCTTGACCAAGTTCCTTATTGAAAAAGGCTTTGAAATTGGTAAAATTGATTCTACTCTTTTTACTAAAAGGGTTAATGGAGAACTATTTGTGTGCCAAATTTATGTTGATGATATCATATTTGGTTCAACTAACCCTCATTTTAGTGAGAAGTTTGGAAATCTAATGTCGGAGAATTTTGAGATGTCTATGATGAGTGAACTCAAATTCTTTCTCGGTTTGCAAATCAAGCAAACTAAGGAAGGTACCTTTGTCTCTCAAACGAAGTAGACCAAGGACTTATTCAAGAAGTTCAATATACAAGAATGCAAAGGTATGACTACACCCATGCCTACTAGTGGACATCTTGATTTGACCAAAGATGGTGAACCAGTTGATCAAAAGATTTATCGCTCTATGATTGGTTCATTGTTATATCTATGTGCCTCTCGTCCCGATATTATGCTAAGTGTGTGCATGTGTGCACGATATCAAGCTGCTCCTAAAGAGTGTCATCTTAAGGCTGTGAAAAGCATAGTGAGATACCTAATCCATACACCAAATTTTGGCATTTGGTATCCTAAGAGGTCCTCTTTTGATCTTGTTGGCTACTCCGATTCGGACTATGCCGGAGACAAGGTTGATAGAAAATCCACTTCAGGTACATGTCAATTCCTTGGTAGATCTCTTGTGTCTTGGTCTTCCAAGAAACAAAACTCGGTATCCTTATCCACCGCCGAAGCGGAATACATTGCCGCTGGTTCATGTTGTGCTCAATTACTTTGGATGACCAAAACTCTTAAAGATTATGGGATATATGTGAAACATGTTCCATTGCTATGTGACAATGAAAGTGCTATTAAGATTGCTCACAATCCCGTGCAACATTCTTGAACTAAGCATATTGAAGTTCCTCATCATTTCATTCGAGATCATGTTGCAAAAGGGGGCATTAACCTTAAGCATGTTCGCACTGATAAGCAATTGGCGGATATATTCACTAAACCACTTGATGAGAAAGTGTTTTGTAGGTTAAGAGGTGAATTGAACATCATTGATGCTTCAAACTTGGAGTAGGAACTCCATTTGATACATGCGGGGCATGAGCCTATGACTAATCCTCGATATTTCTCTTATCATGCTATTCATATGTCTTGGATATATTTGTACCTTGCATGTTATCTAACCCGTGTAGGTACTTGGTTGAATCTAAATCTATGATATTGCAACTCACTCACATCTTGAGCAATCTCTACATCACCAAGTCTCTAGACAATGGTGGTTGAAGACAAGGAAGCACGAAACCATTCAAACATATCCTTTGGCAAATTCTATGTCGAGTCTCATGATTGTCATTTTGGATACACAAGTGCTCTTCCTTGCAAAGCTAACCCATGTAGGTAGATGAACTCAAACTCCAAGTGGTGCTCCCAACCCTTGATGAACTACATCAACCTTGAGCAACCCACACAAGTTCAACTACATGAGCAAGATCAACACCACCACCCAAGGTATGTTATTCCATCTTAAAGAAGCTTTACTCCAAGTCATGAGTCAAAGCAACTCGACAAGATGTGAATACATCAAAAGGCTTAAACGAAAAATGGTAACCCCATTTTGAGCTTAAACGATGAGTATGACCTATGATCAAGTGCTCTCACTTGACTCCTAAGTCAATATACTCTAACATAGGTGACTTTGTCGCCGACCATCTCCAGATGAAGTTCTCGTGTGTCTCTCCGTGCTTTTGTCTCTTGCATATTTGTTTCCCCTCATCTAGAACTTTTAGTTTCTTTTCTTTCCTTTTTGTTCTGCATTTTTTGCATCCAATTCATTGCAAATCTTTCAGTAAATTCCTTGCATATCCATGTGAGATCTTACTTGTCTAGTGAGCTGAGGTGACAAGTGGTTTCACTCTAATGAACTCGGTCACACCGGTTTGTTCTCTTCGGCCCAACCGAAATCTTTCGGTGCAACCGAAGCACACAACTCGGAGTCACCGATTCCATCACAGGAAAACCAACTTGCCACTTATTCTTGATTTCTGTTTGCTCCAGCTCCACTCAATGATTCTTGTCCTCTACCAGCATCATATTAGACATGCTGCTTTGCTCTGTGACTCGAGGACCAACCCATTTGTATCACATGTCCAAAAGAGCCCTTCTTTGAAATTGATGTCAAAGGGGGAGAGAGAGATCACATCAAAGCTTAATCCTTCCTATAGGGGGAGAAAGAGAGAATACTCAGGGGGAGAGAGTTTCTCAACTAGGATAAATTAATATCATCAAAGACCCCAGATACTTGGTGTTCAAGAGGAGAGATGTCACATGTCTTTAAGAGGGGAAAGACATGTTTGGTTGCTTGCTTTAGCTCAAGCTCTGTTGTTTCCTTTTTTATTGCTCTGATTTTCTGTTCCCTATCTTCTCCCAATATCCCATGCAGATTCAGGGGGAGCAAGACGTCTAAGGGAAGGAAATCTCTGATTTTATTGCATATCTTTACCTTTGGGGACATGTCTATATCCAATGTGGTACTTAGTACTCACTCTACATGTCATCCCAGTCTTGGTTCTCTTGTGGTTTCTCTTGTTTGCTCTGGTCAGTAGGTGTATCTGTGTTATTTAACCTTGTTTGCGCAGGTTCATCCCATCCTAAGCCAACTCAAGACCACAAGGTAAGTATATGCATCACAATCATGTGAATGAGAAGTTCTTGCTGATGTACATACTGTTTGCAAGAAGGACTCATGAGCATGAAGGTACATTTCTCACATTCACATAATTTGCTCTGATACATATAGCCAAGATACATGTAACACATTGCTTACTCTGTCATGTTTACGCATTCACATGCTCCTATATTCAATATTCACATGCTTGCATAAATGTAGGGGGAGCCTATGCATATTACATGTCTTTCCAAAGCTTTACTTGCTCTTCTCTATATCTTTATCTAAAGCTTTGATGTATGTTGTCATCAATTACCAAAAAGGGAGAGATTGGAGCACTTACCTAGTATGTTTCAGATAAGTTCAACAATGGAGTGGCATGGACTAGAGGATGTGGAACCCCTTCAAGATGCTAAGGACAAAGGATTGGCTCAAGCTTCAAGATCAAGACTCTACATTTTCTATTTTAGTGATCCAAGATCACATTGAGTCTATAGGAAAAGCCAATACTATCAAGAGGGGATGAGGTGTTGCTTAATGGCTTGCTTGCTCAAAGTGCTTAGTGATATGCTCCAAAATCCTCAACTACCTTCCCACATCCACATATGACCTAAACCAAAAGTCAAACTCGGCCCCACCGATTCTTTCTATCTGGCGCCACCGAGTTTCAAATGCCATAGCCACTGCCACAAACCCTAGGCAAATCGGTCTCACCGATAGGGATCTCGGTCTCACCGAGATGGGATTGTTATCTCTATGTTTCCCTTCGTAATGTTTCGGTCTTACCGAGATGAGTGATCGGTCCCACCGAGGTTGCATTGTAAACTCTCCGTTTCCCTTTTGTAACATTTCGGTCTCACCAAGATGAGCGAATCGGTCCCATCGAGTTTACCTGACCAACTCTCTGGTTAGCTTATTACCAAAATTGGCCCCACCGAGATTGTGTAATCGGTCACATCGAGATTATGTTATGCCCTAACCCTAATCATATCGGTCCTACCGAGTTGCATCTCAGCCCTACCGAAAATCCTAACGGTCACTAGGTTTGCTGAATCGGTCCGACCGAGTTTAACCATTCGGTCCCACCGAGTTTGGAAAATTGTGTGTAACGGTTAGATTTTGTGTGGAGGCTATATATACCACTCCACCCACTCTTCATTCGTGGAGAGAGCCATCAGAACATACCTACACTTCCAATACACATTTTCTGAGAGAGAACCACCTACACTTGTGTTGAGGTCAAGATATTCCATTCCAACCATATGAATCTTGATCTCTAGCCTTCCCCAAGTTGCTTTCCACTCAAATCTTGTTTCCACCAAATCCAACTCCTGTGAGAGAGAGTTGAGTGTTGGGGAGACTATCATTTGAAGCACAAGAGCAAGGAGTTCATCATCAACACACCATTTGTTACTTCTTGGAGAGTGGTGTCTCCTAGATTGGCTAGGTGTCACTTGGGAGCCTCCAACAAGATTGTGGAGTTGAACCAAGGAGTTTGTAAGGGCAAGGAGATCGCCTACTTCGTGAAGATCTACCGCTAGTGAGGCAAGTCCTTCGTGGGCGACGGCCGTGATGGAATAGACAAGGTTGCTTCTTCGTGGACCCTTCGTGGGTGGAGCCCTCCGTGGACTCGCGCAACCGTTACCCTCCGTGAGTTGAAGTCTCCATCAACGTGGATGTACGATAGCACCACCTATCGGAACATGACCAAATCATCCGTGTCTCCAATTGTGTTTGAATACTCCAAACCCTTCTCTTTACATTCTTGCAAGTTGCATGCTTTACTTTCCGCTGCTCATATACTCATTGCATGCTTGCTTGATATGTATTGTGTTTGTTAAACGTGTGCTTAAACTCCACTTAAACTTAAGAATATTAAAAACTGCAACTTTTGGCACTTAGTGTCTAATCACCCCCCTCTAGACACCTCTTCTCGATCCTTTCAGTAGGCTGCGCATTAAGTGCATTTTTCCTACGTTGTCAGGAGATAAACTTCTACACTGTAGATACTTTCCACCTCCTGTGTGCCACTGTGGCGACCCCTTTGACATATAAAAGGAGGCCCGAGGCATACTGTGGAAGGATTCAAACTTTTTAGACTGGGCACGCATACTAGCTAGTCCAAGAACTGAAGAACACAAATAAACACAGACAAGCAGGACTAGGGTTTTACGCATCATTTGCGGCCCTAACTTGGGTAAAAATCCCCTCGCGCTGATTTCTAGACCTTCTCTTTCCACAACTCTTCACCCCGCCAACCATAGTAGAGGTCCTCGGGGATCCCATAGGTGTCGTTTTCCCTGACATCTTTGGCGTGCCAGGTAGGGGGCGTGAGGCTGTGAAAATCTGGTCTAGAAGCTAGCGCATCGACTACTTCATCACGATGGTTCCAGAGAAGAAGAAGGCCCAAGTGCTCTGGTGCCATCAGCCAGGAGAGTTGTGTCATCTGCTGTTGCAACAACCATCCGCGTGGCGACGAAAAGCTAAGTCACACAAAACCTTGAGCAATTTACTTTTTATAGGGTTATTTTCTCGAAAGATTTTGCTCCTTGTATGGAGAACCAGCACGCAAAGGAACCCTTCCGCTATTGGCAACGCCCTTGTTCTGTTTCGAGTCCGCTCAACTGTTCGAGCGGCTGCGCCGAGAATGGCAAGGTGGCTTGCCCGACAGCAAGCGCCCCCGGCAGGCTCCTAAGGATCCGTTCCTCAAAGCGCCGCGACACGGGTTTATGCACCGGCAAACCTATCCAATTAAGCGTAGGGTGTGTACATACAAAGAAAAATCAGACAGGAAGATATCATGCACTATTTCAAAATACTTCAAAGTTTTATTACATCAGTGGTTGCCACAGTTCTAACTTAAGATAAAATTGTCTTGGGCATGAAATCGCAGCAGCAATGAGGAACGGGGTTGCTAGTCCTGGCGCTGGCCTTCCAACCTCTTGACTCCGTCAACGTAGCTGATGACGGGCTTGATACACTCTTCAAGTGCCTTGAGGTACGCATCCTCCGACAAACTTTCAAGCACGTTGGCGAAGTCGACGCTGGGGTTCCAGAATGGCACCTTGGTGAGCACCTTGGTCAGGGCTCCCTGGCAAAGCTTCCGAGCCTCATTGGCCAGATAAGTTGCCCGCCTAGAGTGGAGCTGCCCCAGGGCGTCGAGGATGTGCTCGAAAAACAAGGTCAGCATGGCACTGGGAGTACCTGAAGTCTGACATGCCCATGACGGCTAGCTGCATGGTGAGCCTCTCTGCAACGTCGACAAGGCGGCTGGTCCAGAGCTCTGTGCGGTCCACATAGTCGTTGTGGGCAGCGACGACATTCCGTCCAGCTGCCTCTCATCCTCAAGGGCCTTGTTTAGGGTCTCCTCACAGGCCCTGACCTCCGAAAGCGTCCCTTCCAAGGTGTCCAGCTTCAGCTTCAAGTTGTTGATGGAATCGCTGGCCTCGAAGAGCAGCTTGGTCTTGTCAGAGATGGTGACCTGCAACTCCTCCAGAGTGCGTTTTCTCATGTCCGTGTCCTTCGCCAGCTTTGAGATCTCCTCCTTTAGGTCCTCCCGCTCCAGCTCCAGTTTCTCCACCTTGCCGGCTTGGTCCAGGGCAAGAGCATCATGTGCATCTTTGTGCTTCTGCTCCAGCTCCTGGGTCCGCTGAACGACAAGCTTCTCGATCTCCTCATCCTTGCCGCGGAGCGTGGCGGCAAGCGCCTGTTCACGAGCAACAAGGTCTTCCTCCTGGGTGTCCAGCAGAGCTTGCTGCTGCCTCCGGCCAGCTTCGTCCTTGGCAGCCTATTCCTTTGCCGCCTCTTGGGCCTTCTCGATGTCAGCCTGCTTCAGGAGGAGCTCTCGCTTGCGCTCGTCTAGTTGATCCTGGACGACCCTCAGTTCCTGCCGGGCCTCGGTGAACTAGACTTCCGTCTGAGCGACGCACTGCTGAAAGTCTGCTTCTGCCTTGTCCATGGCCACCATCATGGAGTTCACCTTATCCTGGTGGGCATGATGGATCGCCTGAAGCTTCTGGAAATTGGCGCTCATGGCCCGGAGGAGCTGCTCCTCTTGGGAACCACCACTGCTGGCTCTAGGTTCGTCGACAACCTGGAGCCTAGCGGTGGCGAGGGCCTCATTGTCGAAAACCTCCCCTTCGGCTGGCACTCTGGTGCTTGCCATCCCTAGGAGGCAGACGAACAGATCATCGCCCACCCTCAAGTACTTGCCCGGGGCGGGGGCTGATACGCCTCCAATGTATCTATAATTTTTGATTGTTCCATGCTATTATATTATTTGTTTTGGATGTTTAATGGGCTTTGTTATGCACTTCTATATTATTTTTGGGACTAACCTACTAACCAAAGGCCAAGTGCAAATTGTTGTTTTTTTGCCTATTTCAGTGTTTCGCAGAAAAGGAATACCAAACGGAATCCAAACGGAATGAACCTTCGGGAGATTTATTTTAGGAACAAACGCAATCCAGGAAACTTGGAGTGGACGTCAAGGAAGCAACGAGGCGGCCACGATGTAGGAGGGCGCACCCAGGAGGTAGGCGCGCCCCCCACCCTCTAGGGCCCCTCATGGCTCCACCGACCTACTTATTTCGCCTATATATACTCATATACCCCGAAAACAACCAAGAGCACTATGAAACCCTATTTCCACCGCCACAACCTTCTGTACCCGTGAGAACCCATCTTGGGGCCTTTTCCGGCGCTCCGCCGGAGGGGTAATCGATCATGGAGGGCTTCTACATCAACACCATAGCCTCTCAGATGATGTGTGATTAGTTTACCACAAACCTTCAGGTCCATAGTTATTAGCTAGATGGCTTCTTCTCTCTCTTTGGATCTCAATACAAAGTTCTCCTTGATTCTCTTGGAGATCTATTCGATGTAATTCTTTTTGTGGTGTGTTTGTCGAGATCCGATGAATTGTGGGTTTATGATCAACATTATCTATGAACAATATTTGATTCTTCTCTAAATTCTTTTATGCATAATTTAATATCTTTGCAAGTCTCTTTGAATTATCAGTTTGGTTTGGCCTACTAGATTGATCTTTCTTGCAATGGGAGAAGTGCTTAGCTTTGGGTTCAATCTTGCAGTGTCCTTTCCCAGTGACAGCAGGGGCAGCAAGGCACATATTGTATTGTTGCCATCGAGGATAAAAATATGGGGTTTATATCATATTGCTTGAGTTTATCCCTCTACATCATGTCATCTTGCCTAATGTGTTACTCTATTCTTATGAACTTAGTACTCTAGAGGCATGCTGGATAGCGGTCGATGTGTAGAGTAATAGTAGTAGATGCAGAATTGTTTTGGTGTACTTTGCGCGTACGTGATGCCTATATACATGATCATGCCTAGATATTCTCATAGCTGTGCACTTTTCTATCAATTGCTCAATAGTAATTTGTTCACCCACCATAGAATTTGCTATCTTGAGAGAAGCCACTAGTCAAACCTATGGCCCCCGGGTCTATCTTCCATCATATTATTTTCCTATCTACTTGCTATTTCTGCCGCCTTTTATTTTGCAATCTTTATTTTCCAATCTATACAACAAAAATACCAACAATATTTATCTTATTCTCTTTATCAGATCTCACTTTTGCAAGTGGTCGTGAAGGGATTGACAACCCCTTTATCGCGTTGGTTGCAAGGTTCTTATTTGTTTGTGCAGGTACGAGGGACTTGCGTGTAGTCTCCTACTGGATTGATACCTTGGTTCTCAAAAACTGAGGATACTTACGCTACTTTGCCGCATCACCTTTTCCTCTTCAAGGAAAAACCAACGCATGCTCAAGAGGTAGGAAGAAGGATTTCTGGCACCGTTGCCGGGGAGATCTACGCACAAGTCAAGACATACCAAGTACCCATCACAAACTCTTATCCCTCGCATTACATTATTTGCCATTTGCCTCTCGTTTTCCTCTCCCCCACTTCACCTTTGCTATTTTATTCGCCCTGTTTTTTCGTTCACCTCTTTTTCTTGCTTCTTGTGTGTTTGTGTGTTGGATTGTTTGTCACGATGGCTCAAGACAATACTAAATTGTGTGATTTTTCCAATACCAAGAACAATGATTTTCCTAGCACTCCGATTGCTCCTATTACCGATGCTGAATCTTGTGAAATTAATGTCGCTTTGCTCAATCTTGTCATGAAAGATCAATTCTCTGGCCTTCCTAGTGAAGATGCCGCTACACATCTAAAGAACTTTGTTGATTTGTGTGATATGCAAAAGAAGAAAGATATGGATAATGATATTGTTAAATTGAAGTTATTTCCATTTTCGCTTAGAGATCGTGCTAAAACTTGGTTTTCTTCTTTGCCTAAAAATAGTATTTGTTCGTCGAATAAGTGCAAAGATGCTTGGTTATCTCTAAGTATTTTCCTCGCGCTAAGATCATCTCTCTTAGAAAAGATATTAAGAATTTTAAGCAACTTGATCATGATCATGTTGCACAAGCTTGGAAGAGGATGAAATTAATGATACGTATTGCCCTACTCATGGATTAAATTTATGGATGATCATACAAAATTTTATGCTGGATTGAATTTTGCTTCTAGAAATCTTTTAGATTCGGCCGTGGGAGGCACTTTTATGGAAATCACTTTAGGATAAGCTACTAAACTCCTATATAATATTATGGTTAATTATTCTCAATGGCACACCGAAAGATCTACTAGTAAAAAGGTTCATGCAATAGAAGAGATTAATGTTTTAAGTGGAAAGATGGATGAACTTATGAAATTGTTTGCTAATAAGAGTGTTTCTTCTAATCCTAATGATATGCCTTTGTCTACTTTGATTGAGAATAATAATGAATCTATGGATGGGAATTTTGTTGGTAGGAACAACTTTGGTGACAATGCGTATAGAGGAAATTTTAATTCTAGGCCGTTCCCTAGTAATTCCTCTAATAATTATGGTAATTCCTACAACAACTCTTATAGAAATTTTAATAAGATGCCCTCTGATTTTGAGACTAGTGTTAAAGAATTTATGATTTCGCAAAAGAATTTTGATGCTTTGCTTGAAGAAAAATTGCCTAAGATTGATGAGTTGGCTAGGAACGTGGATAGAATCTCTTTAGATGTTGATTCTTTGAAACCTAGATCTATTCCACCTAAGCATGATATCAATTAGTCTCTTAAATCTATGATAATTTCCATTGATGAGTGCAAAGAAAGAACCGCTAAGATGCGTGCTAAAAAAGATTGCTTTATAAAAGCGTGTTCTTCTAGTTTTCACGATAACAATGATGAATATATAAAAGTGATTGATGTGTCTCCTATTAAATCTTTGTTTTTCAATATGAATCTAGATAATGATGGGACTGGAGATGAGTCGACTTTAGTTAAAATGCGTCCCAATGATTCAGAGTTTTTATATCTTGATGCAAAAATTGGTAAAAGTGGGATTGAAGAGGTCAAAACTTTACATGGCAATGAACCCACTATTTTGGATTTCAAGGAATTTAATTATGATAATTGCTCTTTGATAGATTGCATTTCCTTGTTACAATCCGTGCTAAATTCTCCACATGCTTATGATCAAAACAAAGCTTTTACCAAACATATTGTTGATGCTTTAATGCAATCTCATGAAGAAAAGCTTGAATTATAAGTCTCTATCCCTAGAAAACTTTATGATGAGTGGGAACCTAAAAGTAAAATTAAAATTAAAGATCATGAATGCTATGCTTTATGTGATTTGGGTGCTAGTGTTTCCACGATTCCAAAAACTTTTTGTGATGTGTTAGGTTTCCGTGAATTTGATGATTGTTCTTCAAATTTGCATCTTGCGGATTCCACCATTAAGAAACCTATGGGAAGGATTAATGATGTTCTTATTGTTGCAAATAGGAATTATGTGCCCGTAGATTTCATCGTTCTTGATATAGATTGCAATCCTACTTGACGTATTATTCTTGATAGACCTTTCCTTAGAACGATTGGTGCAATTATTGATATGAAAGAAGGAAATATTAGATTTCAATTTCCATTAAGGAAGGGCATGGAACACTTCCCTAGAAATAAAATAAAATTACCTTATGAATCTATTATGAGAGCCACTTATGGATTGCATACCAAAGACGATAATACCTAGATCTATTCTTGCTATTATGCCTAGCTAGGGGCGTTAAACGATAGCGCTTGTTGGGAGGCAACCCAATTTTATTTTTGTTTCTTGTTTTTGTTCCTGTTTAGTAATAAATATTTCATCTAGCTTCTGTTTATATGTGGTTTTATGTTTTTAATTAGTGTTTGTTACAAGTAGAATCTTTGGGAAGACTTGGGAGAAGTCTTTGCGATCTTGCTGTAAAAAATAGAAACTTTAGCGCTCACGAGATTAGCTGCCATTTTTTACTGGAGAGTGCGATTAGGTTGATTCTTTTTGGAGATGATTAATAGACAATTTGCTCACGTCCGCGAATTAATTTCAGAACTTCTGTGGTTACAGAAGTATTCGAAACCTACAGATTACTACAGAATGTTCTGTTTTTGACAGATTCTGTTTTTCGTGTGTTGTTTGCTTATTTTGATGAATCTATGGCTAGTATCGGGGGGTATGAACCATACAGAAGTTGGAATACAGTAGGTTTAACACCAATATAAATAAAGAATGATTTAATTACAGTACCTTGAAGTGGTGGTTTGTTTTCTTATACTAACGGAGCTCATGAGATTTTCTGGTGAGTTTTGTGTTGTGAAGTTTTCAAGTTTTGGGTAAAGATTTGATGGATTTTGGAATAAGGAGTGGCAAGAGCCTAAGCCTGGGGATGCCCATGGCACCCCAAGGTAAAATTCAAGGAAAACCAAAAGCCTAAGCTTGGGGATGCCCATGGCACCCCATGGTAAAATTCAAGGAAAACCAAAAGCCTAAGCTTGGGGATGCCCCTGAAGGCATCCCCTCTTTTGTCTTTGTCCATCGGTAACTTTACTTGATGCTATATTTTTATTCACCACGTGGTATGTGTTTTGCTTGGAGCGTCTTGTATGATTTGAGTCTTTTATTATTAATTTACCACAACCATCCTTGCTGTACACACCATTTGGAGATGCACACATAAATCGGAATTTATTAGAATACTCTATGTGCTTCACTTATATCTTTTGAGCTAGATAATTTTGCTCTAGTGCTTCACTTATATCTTTTTAAGAGCACAGTGGTGGTTTTATTTTATATAAATTATTGATCTCTCATGCTTCACTTATATTATTTTGAGAGTCTTATAGAACAACATGGTAATTTGCTTTGTCTATAAAATTAGTCCTAATGTGATGAACATCCAACTTGGGTATAATAAAAACTATCATATAAAGTGCATTGAATGCTATGAGAAGTTTGATTATTTATGATTGTTTTGAGATATGAAGATGGTGATATTAGAGTCATTCTAGTTGATTAGTTGTGAATTTGAGAAATACTTGTTCTAAAGTTTGTGATTCCTGTAGCATGCACGTATGGTGAACCGTTATGTGATGAAGTCGGAGCATGATTTATTAATTGATTGTCTTCCTTATGAGTGGCGGTCGGGGACGATCGATGGTCTTTCCCTACCAATCTATCCCCCTAGGAGCATGCGTGTAGTACTTCGTTTCGATAACTAATAGTTTTTTGCAATAAGTATGTGAGTTCTTTATGAATAATGTTGAGTCCATGGATTATACGCACTCTCACCCTTCCACCAATGCTAGCCTCTCTAATAACGCACACCTTTCGCCGGTATCATGCACCCACCATATACCTTCCTCAAAACAGCCACCATACCTACCTATTATGGCATTTCCATAGCCATTCCGAGATATATTGCCATGCAACTTACCACCGTTCCGTTTGTTATGACACGTTACATCATTGCCTGCTTTGCATGATCATGTAGTTGACATCGTATTTGTGGTAAAGCCACCTTTATAATTCTTTCATACATGTCACTCTTGATTCATTGCACATCCCGGTACACCGCCGGAGGCATTCACATAGAGTCATATTTTTTTCTAGTATCGAGTTGTTAGTAAATAAAAGTGTGATGATCATCATTATTAGAGCATTGCCCCAAGTGAGGAAAGGATAATGGAGACTATGATTCCCCCACAAGTCGGGATAAGACTCCGGATGAAAATAAAAAAAAGGAGAAAAGAAAAAAAGAGGCCACAAAAAAGGAAAATGCCCAAATAAAAAAAGGAAAAAAAAGAGAAATGAGAGAAAAAGAGAGAAGGGACAGTGTTACTATACTTTTACCACACTTGTGCTTCAAATTAGCACAATGATCTTCATGATAGAGAGTCTCCTATGTTGTCACTTTCATATGCTAGTGGGAATTTTACATTATAGAACTTGGCTTGTATATTCCAATGATGGGCTTCCTCAAAATTCCCTAGGTCTTCGTGAGCAAGCGAGTTGGATTCACACCGACCTAGTTTTTTTGTTGAGCTTTCATACACTTATAGCTCTAGTGCATCCGTTGCATGGCAATCCTTACTCACTCACATTGATATCTATTGATGGGCATCCCCATAGCCCGTTGATACGCTTAGTTGATGTGAGACTATCTTCTCCTTTTTTATCTTCTCCACAACCACCATTCTATTCCACATATAGTGCTATGTCCATGGCTCACGCTCATATATTGCATGAAGATTGAAAAGTTTGACAACATCAAAAGTATGAAACAATTGCTTGGCTTGCCATCGGGGTTGTGCATGATTAAATACTTTGTGTGATGAAGATAGAGCATAGCCAGACTATATGATTTTGTACGGATAACTATCTTTGGCCATGTTATTTTGAGAAGACATGATTGCTTTGTTAGTATGCTTGAAGTATGATTATTTTTATGTCAATATTAAACTTTTTTCTTGAATCTTTCGGATCTGAACATTCATGCCACAATAAACAAAATTACATTGAAAATTATGCTAGGTAGCATTCCACATCAAAAATTATGTTTTTATCATTTACCTACTCGAGGACGAGCAGGAATTAAGCTTGGGGATGCTTGATACATCTACAACGTATCTATAATATTTTATTGTTCCATGCTATTATATTATCTATTTTGGATGTTTAATGGGCTTTGTTATGCACTTTTATATTATTTTTGGGACTAACCTACTAACCAAAGCCCCAGTGCAAATTGTTGTTTTTGCCTATTTGAGTGTTTCACAGAAAAGGAATACCAAACGGAATGAAAACTTCGGGAGAGTTATTTTTTGAACAAACGCAATCTAGGAGACTTGGAGTGGACGTCAAGGAAGCAACAAGGCGGCCACGAGCTAGGAGGGCGCGCCCCCACCCTCGTGGGCCCCTCGTGGCTCCACTGACCTACTTCTTTCACCTATATATATATACTCATATACCCCAAAAACATCCGAGAGCACCACGAAACCCTTTTCCACCGCCGCAACCTTCTGTACCCGTGAGATCCCATCTTGGGGCCTTTTTCGGCACTCCGCCGGTGGGGGAATCGATCACGGAAGGCTTCTACATCAACACCATAGCCTCTCCGATGATGTGTGAGTAGTTTAGCTAGATGGGTTCTTCTCTCTTTGGATCTCAATACAAAGTTCTCCTCGATTCTCTAGGAGATCTATTCGATGTATTTCTTTTTGCTGTGTGTTTTTCGAGATCCGATGAATTTTGGGTTTATGATCAAGATTATATATGAACAATATTTCATTCTTCTCTGAATTCTTTTATGTTTGCAAGTCTCATCGAATTATCAGTTTGGTTTGGCCTACTAGATTGTTCTTTCTTGCAATGGAAGAAGTGCTTAGCTTTGGGTTCAATCTTGCGGTGTCCTTTCCCAGTGATAGCAGGGGCAGCAAGGCATGTATTGTATTGTTGCCATCGAGGATAAAAATATGGGGTTTATATCATATTGCTTGAGTTTATCCCTCTACATCATGTCATCTTGCCTAATGTGTTACTCTATTCTTATGAACTTAATACTCTAGATGCATGCTGGATAGCGGTCGATGTGTGGAGTAATAGTAGTAGATGCAAAATCGTTTCGGTCTACTTGTCACAGACGTGATGCCTATATACATGATCATGCCTAGATATTCTCATAACTATGCACTTTTCTATCAATTGCTCGACAGTAATTTGTTCACCCACCATAGGATTTGCTATCTTGAGAGAAGCCACTAGCGAAACCTATGGCCCCGGGTCTATCTTCCATCATATTATTTTCCTATCTACTTGCTATTTCTGCCGCCTTTTATTTTGCAATCTTTATTTTCCAATCTATACAACAAAAATACCAACAATATTTATCATATTCTCTTTATCAGATCTCACTTTTGCAAGTGGTCGTGAAGGGATTGACAACCCCTTTATCGCGTTGGTTGCAAGGTTCTTATTTGTTTGTGCAGGTACGAGGGACTTGCGTGTAGTCTCCTACTGGATTGATACCTTGGTTCTCAAAAACTGAGGGAAATACTTACGCTACTTTGCTGGATCACCCTTTCCTCTTCAAGGGAAAACCAACGCATGCTCAAGAGGTAGCAAGGGTTGTAGGGGAGGAAGGTTGGTCACCGGCTACCTCCTCCCCGGCGGGCTCCTTGGCGATCCTCGGCAGCAGCCTTGCCGGCCTCCCCGGCAGGCCCCTTGGCGGCCTCTCCGGCAGCAGCCTTGCTGGCCTCCCTGGCAGGCCCCTTGGCGGCCTCATTGGCCGCAGACTTGGCGGCTTCCCCGGCAGAGATCTTGGTGGCCTCAGCTTTGACATCCTTGGCGACCTCCTCGATGACAGCATCGATGTCCACCTGGTCCATCGGGGGAGGGTCTGGAAACCAGACAGGAGAATGTAGTGAGGCCAAAATTAAAGTTCTGAACAAAGGAAAGAAAGAACATCGCATGGCAGAGATAACAAGGGACGGGAGGCAGGCAGCTTACCTGTGCCGAGCTAAGGAGAAGTGGTTCCCTCCCCGCCAATGTTCATTGCTAGGACGGAGCCACCGACGCTCATGCTTGCTCCCTCTTCCTCCATGCACGTGGGCTTGGCGGTAGGTGCCCTTGCCGGTGACACCCCTCTGGGTGGCGTGGTCGATGGGGGCAGCGTGTCAGGGGCGGTCCTCAACGGCTCCTCCTGTTGCCGCTCTCCTCCTGCGAACCCGGCAAGGTCAGCACCAAGGACACACACCCCAATGCCCGTCGATGGGGACTAAATAACGGACTCACGCTGGGGGCTGGAGCAGGGGCTGGGCTGAGGGCTGTTGTCTGGGCTAATCACCACCAACACGGGCGTATGCGGAGCGCTCGCCGGGGGCACGTCAACCGTCGAAGCCTGGGCTCTCTTCGTCGCCCTCTGTCCCCGCGTCTCCATGTCACTATGAAGATAAGATCAAGTCAGGGAAAGATAGTGCGGGCGGAGGATCAGGAGCTGATGAGGGGCAAGGTGCTTACTCGTCCTCCTCCTCTGGCCTCCTCTTCCTCTTCCGGCTAAAGGATCCGAGATCAAAATCAGCCTCCGAGGCGGCGTCCGCGGGGGAGGAGAACGGGATGGGGTCCTGGGCCGCTTGGACGTGGAGGAGGCGGTGGCTGCCGCCCTCTTCGCTGCCGCAAGCCTCGTCTGGCGCACGGGCTACGCCTGGGCCCCTTGCCGCTGCCCAGTCTTGCCGAGCCGGACCGGCTCGCCGGTGCCAGCCCGCCGCAGGACGTGTTTCTTCCCTGGGGCCGAGGAGTCATCCGCACCGGTCTCCTCTTCGGCCGTCTCCTTGACTGCTTCTTCAACAAGGGGAACCCCAGCGCCGGCACCGCTGGGCTCCCCGACAGACCCCGTCCACTCGGCAAATTCCTTTTCTTTGGCGGCCACGTCAGCCTCGTACTCCGCAGTGCCGAGGCTGCCGGCCTCCGTGGCAAGTGCCGCCTCCTCCGCCCTGGCGGCAATATACGCCAACTCTTCCTCAGTGGTGGGGCGGATGAGTCGTGGCTCGTCACGAACATACCTCTCCAACAAGTTGTCGAAGAATGTTTGCACCAGCTCCGCTTTGGCTTGACCCAGGTCGAGTAGAGGCCATGCGTGTTGAAAACCGGCATCATGGCGATGATGGCGGTCAGGCAAGAGTTGTTGCTCAACGGGACCACCCCCGCTGGCAACCCGAAAAGGCTGTCAGACTTGCCGGCCTTGGCGGGCTTGCCGGTCTTCTTAGCCTTGCTGGCCCTCTCGACCCTGCCGACCTCGTCAACCTTGAGCTGGAAGAGCCTCTGACAAAGATGATTTTGCTGCAGCACCGTGAAGTTGTCTTTCGGGCCGGGGCGGAGCCTCATGACGTCGGCCGCATTCCTGAAGTCCTAGGCCGGCCTCCCCTTATTGTGTAGTGGAGCAATCCGGCGGTTGATGAAGTCGGCGCCAATCATCTCGAGAGTGAGCCCGGCCGAGGTTAGGCGATGGATCCTGGTAATGGCAACCGTGAGCTTCCCGTCGTCGGTGTTGAGCTCGCCCCAGTCCTTGCTGAGGACCGGCGGCCTCCGATGGACCCGGCAGATCCAGAACCACCTCTCCACTCCCCCACCTCTCCTTCTGAGCACCCTCTGGGTATGTGCCCCTGCTCTGGGTCCTCGGGATCCAAGTGATGCAGCCAGAGATGGCACCCCCTGGCTGGATGCGAGGGGTGAAGTAATGGCGGAAAAGCGCCGTGCTGGGGTGCACTCCAGCGAAGCCCTCACAAAGGTGAGCAAAGAAGGCCATGCACGCCACGGTGCTCGTCTTAAGATCCAGAAGGTGGAAGCCGTAGGTGTGAATGATGTCATTGAAGAAATCTGAGAAAGGGGGCAGAGCCCGCAGGAGAAGTAGTCGACAAAAAAAGGATATCGGTTTGGACCGGGCTTGGCGAAAGAGGCAGGGATGATGCGCGTGGCAGGATGCCCCGACGTCTCCCCCCCACAGGTACCTGAACTTCTCCTTGAGGGTGAGCGTGTCGAGTGTCAGGGTGAAGAGGGCGTATTGCGTCCGCAACTCCACCAACTCGCTCTCCGGCACCTCCTTCCCCCTGGCATCCTTGGCCGCTCCCTTGCCCTTGCTTGACTTGGGCGCCATGGCGGCTGAGAGGGGGCGTGGGATCAAGGGCAATGGGGGCACGGCAGCAGCGAGCAGAGGCGAAAGCTCCGATCTGCGCTTGAAGAAGAAGAGGGGGACGGCGGTTCCAAGATTGGAAAAGGCGCGAAGGGTAAATGAGCAGCGCCCCTGCGGTTTCCTCTTTTTTATCGGGAAGACACGGGCCACCTCTTTACTATTCACTGCAAGGTGATGCAAGCGCGCTGCAACCGCTCCACTCACGACCCCCACGTCACCCACTCAATGCGGGTCGTGGGGAAGCGCAACTGGCGAAAAAATTACCACGGTTAAAACTCTGCCACGCGTGCTCGTGCACCGTTCTGGGCCTGGCCCAACAACGCTCCGCGCTTATGTGTGTCCCAGGCTCGGGGCTCCTATCGGTGTACAAAAGTAGGGGCCTTCCTGTACCCCTTTACTTGTGCACGAGCAGTCGTAGCCACACCTGTGGCCATGCTTGGTGAGGCAGAGGAAGGAAAGGTACGAGGCTGCCAAGGCAGCACTCAAGCCAGAGGCATGATGAGCAAAGGGACAAGATGGACCTCCCCCGGCAACACTCTTGCCGGAAGGGCCTACATAGCCCTGGCAAGAGCCTTGCCGGGGCGACTTGCCCAGCACCAGCAAGGCTGCCACCCTCGAGCCTGAGAGTTCTGACACCATCGACAACATCAAGACCAAGACTCAGGGGTGCCTGCATGGTGGCATGCATATCTTTGTGAAGACCAAAGGCCTGCGAGTCTAGATAAGCACCAGGAGACCCCCGACAAGATCCTTGCCGGGGATGGCCGAAGACCCCTGACAAAGATCCTTGCCGAGGATGGCCACGAGACCCTGGCAAGACCCTTGCCGGGGGCATCTGCGGGGCCACGGCCAGGCCCGCACCTGCCAAGGTTTCGCTGCCCCGTGGCTGTTCCGACTCGGCAACAAGCCCGCCAACTAGACAAAGCGCCTGTGTGGCAGCATGCAGCTTCTAGGCCAACTGGTCAAGCACATGCGTGGTGGCATCCAGATCTTCGTGAAGGCCCTGTCACTGCACCAGCACAGCGACCAGCCAGCCAGCATGGTGCTGCATGCCTCTGCAGTGTGGACGCGCGTCAAAGCAAGGCGAGGCGGCGATGGACGGGACGAGCTCTGTTGCCGTCCCCGATAAAGCAAGAGGGCACGTTGGCGGCGCATTAAATACGTTTGTCCTACGGTGTTAAGCGATAAACTTGTACACTGTAGATACTTTCCACCTCCTGTGTGCCATTGTGGCGACCCCTTTGACATATAAAAGG
Source organism: Triticum dicoccoides (assembly GCF_002162155.2). NCBI lineage: Eukaryota > Viridiplantae > Streptophyta > Magnoliopsida > Poales > Poaceae > Triticum > Triticum dicoccoides. Next base: position 203,182,993 of record NC_041390.1, on the reverse strand, counting down.
AGGCCCGAGGAGTACTATGGAAGGATTCAGACTTTGTGGACTGGGCACGCATACTAGCCAGTCCAAGAACTAAAGAACACAAATAAACACAGACAAGCAGGACCTGGGTAAAACTCCCCTCGCGCTGATCGCTAGACCTGCTCTTTGCACAACTCTTCGCCCCCGCCAACCGTAGTAGGGGTCCCCGGGGATCCCATAGGTGTCGTTTCCCCCGACACTAGTTGATAATCTAATTATTCTAAACATATACTAGTCTACAAATATGCACTACGGGATATAAAGAAAAATACGAACGACGAGAATACCTTCACAAGCAGAGAAGAAACAACTTCATAGAGGAGACGCCTTTCCTGAATTCCTGCCAGATAGTAGAAATAATATTTATTTTTTGGAAGCTAGCCAAACCAAACTATTGATTTAACCTAAGTTGGATGATTTTTGAAGAATCTATGGGTCTATATTTATAGGTGGAAGAGAGGATTATAGTCAAAGGCTAGCAATGTGGGACTAAACATAGACGAAAAAGAGAAACAAGGAGAAAAGAGACGCGCCAAATGGGCCTAAAGCTTCGGCCAGCCGCGCCTAGGAATAGTGCACGCACTGAGTTTTATGAGAGCAACTAGTTAACGGGCGCTTCTTCGGGAGCCTTGCAACGATCAGCGCCACTTGGCGCGCTCTCAGCCATTCTCCATGTGTCGCGCTCTGGGCGCTCCCTCTGGATTTTTTTTCGCATGCGTTTTCGGCTTTTTAAATGGTTTTTTTCTGGGTTTTCTTCGACGTTTTGGTTTTCCAGCAGTCTTCCATAGCTTTTCGTTAAAAAAATTGCGCGAAAAAATGCATTTTATTTTTTCCCTTTGGCGACAGTCATGGTTTTGCTTCCGTGAGAGTCACGGTTTTGCTTTCGCGACAGTCACGGTCATGCCTCTCGGAAACGAAAAAAAACGTGTTTTCTATTTTTTTTCGCGCGAGTCACGGTTTGGCTTCTGCGAGAGGCACGTGTGTGCTTTCGCGAGAATCACGGCCGTGTCTCTTAGAAACGAAAAAAACATGTTTTCTATTATTTTCCTTTCGCAAGTCACGTTTTGCTTCCGCGAGAGGCACGGTTGTGCTTTAGTGAGAGTCACGGTTGTGCCTCTCGGAAACAAAAAAATGTGTTTTCTTTTTTTCACGAGAGTCATGGTTTTGCTTTCGCGATAGGCACGGTTGTGCTTTCGCGAGAGTCACGGTCGTGCCTCTCGGAAACGAGAAAAACACGTTTTTCCTTTCGCGAGAGTCATGGTTTTGCTTCCGCGAGAGGCACCGTTGTGCTTTCATGAGAGTCAAGGCCGTGCCTCCTCGGAAACGAAAAAAACATGTTTTCTCTTTGTTTTCCTTCCGTGAGAGTCATGTTTTGCTTCCGCGAGAGGCACGGTTGTGACTTTGTGAGAGGCACGGGCGTGCCTCTTTCGGAAAGGGAAAAAACCTATGCTCCCGGTTTGGTGTTTTCGTCCGTTTTTTTGGTGAAAAAAAAGTTCGTCAAAACCTATCAACATGGGATCTAGTTTTGAAGATCTTGACGCGAGGAATCAAATGGTGAAAGCGGTTCGAGATTTGGACACACGGTTTAAGAGATAAAACGTTTTGAATAGACGGATCTATGTAAAAAAAGGAAAACTCCCAGGTTGCAACAAGTGGCGCGCTGCATATATAGGTAAAACTGTGTCTACCATAGCTTGCCATAGAACTAGTTAAGGGCCGCTAAAGTTTTAACGGTTTAAAAGTTATCAAAAATATGAAAGAAATATGAGAGCATCTCTCTAATGTAATAAGATGATCCAACAGAGGGATTTTCAAAATATGCATCTACGTGTCCTCGGCAAAAATAATAAGCATTTCAGCTCACTTCGACATAAATATATACTGAACTATTTGTTTTTTGTCCAGGACCCATACAGTCGTATTTTTTAATGCCTCCATTGGATCGTGTTATATTATAGGTGTGTTGGTTCAGTATTTTTTTCAGAATTTTTGAGAATTTTGCACCGTTGAAACCCTTAACTAGTTCTATGGAAAGCACCTAGAATTTTTTAGGGCCGGCCTTCAGGATATATTGCGCAGATGGCGAATAATAGTTACGTAACGCACATATGAACAGTGTTTGCATAGTTTTTGTGTTTAAATAAAAACAGCAAAGAAAAACGGAATAAGTAAAATAAAGTAAAAGTATCCATAGGCATATTATATATCAAATTTCTCATAAAATACAAAGAATTATGAACAATCTTTTGTTTTCAAATAATGTAAATATAAAATTTCAAAATTCAAATATTGCTACTGTTGCATTAAAAACCAAAAAAATTACTTTTAAAATACCAAAATGGCTTCCAATTTATTTTCTCCTGATTTTTAATTGAAGGGAATCATTTTATCCTTATTTCCATATATTTCTTTTTAGGAGAAAAATAATTTGAATATAAAACCAAATAAGTCATAATTGGGTTTGAATTTGAATTTCAAACCATTTTCAAATCTTTTCAGTTTTCCCTTATTCAAATATATTTCAAATGTTTCTGAAAAATTTGAAGGGTCAGATTCCTTCTCTCTTTTGAATAAGTTTCTAGAGGATTTGAATTTCAAAACTCCATTTCAACTAAAAGAAAAAAAATGAAATTTCAAAATGAACTAAAGGGGCTTCCAAATTCATTCTTTTAAGCTTCCAACTCTCTTTATTATAACTTGAAGAAGTCATTTTATCTTCTCTCATGAAACTCATTGAGTTGCATAAAGTTTCTGAATTTGAAATATTTTCAAATGGAATCCAAATCTTTTCAAAACCCCAATTTCATTTCTTTGATGGAAGAAGTCATGTTATCTTCACTCTAGGTTTCGCGTTTGAATTGAATATGAATTCATGGAGATCAAATGCAAGAATGGAAGTTTTGGGGAAAGTCTTTTTATTCCCTCTCATTCAACTTTTAACAGTTTCAAATTTCACTCAATTGGACACAATCAATCACACAACAAACAAACAATCATAATTATTTATTTAATATAACCTTCCAAAATTTAGAAATTTGGGATGTTACAAACTACCAGCCTTAAAATGAATCTCGTCCTTGAGATTCGGAGAGGTTAAAAATAAGGTTAGGTATGGAGGGTCTTCTTGAAAATCCATTGATCATCACAAAGGTCTGGGGTGCTACCACCCTTAAAATCATGGTTATGATTCCATCAAAGCTCCTATACTCCATCCTTATTGTTGACAATGCTAGTCTTCTCGTATCTTTGGGGTAATTCTTTCTCTAAGGCTCTTCCGATAGGGCTTAACCTTTTCCTCAGAATCTCGTGTCCTTTCATTATGGTATGGTTCTTCCGAGACTAGGTCTTCTAACTGACAGGTATGTCACCAATACTAAACAACAATTATTAATCTCATGGAAGTCAAAAATTAAGGGTTCCTGCAAAAAAATGATATGGGTTGAATCTCATCATATTAACCTACGTTTGGCAACAACTTCCTCGTACCGGGGTTTCTCAACATACCATTCTAAGGCTTAATCAAGGTTTCAACGATCATCGTCTCTCTACTATAGGTAAGTCACTACATATTTACCATTCCAAATAACGAGAGCGAATGATGAGAGTAAGTCATCATGGTGGCCAAGCCATGTCGCACCCGAATCATTACCATGTGTACGGTTTAGCGAATCTCGCATGCTAACACTCGGACATTCTCACAAGCATAGCAGAATTTCTCCTATCCATGAATGAAGTTTGGTTAAATCCATTTATTATTCAAGCCAACCAAAACATCTATTGTTTCTTTGCAACTCTTGGGGTTGTACGCAACTTCCTATGAAACGTTTGGTGATGAAACCACAACTTCTTCGGGATTTTGTTCTTCAACAAGATTGTGCTTGTTTCCTTATCAAATCCTGGGTCCCGTCGGTTATGGGCCCACTTAAATTCTTGTAAAACTTTAACTTATCCTGGGAGTTACAAATGTTTCATATTCCAACATTACACCTCATTTAAATCAAATAATATTTCATTCATTCATACTCTCGGGGTAACCATCATAAAAAAACTCCAACTTATTTTATCCACACTCTACCCTATGGAACAACATTTTGAAGGAAATATGCCCTAGAGGCAATAATAAAGTTGTTATTTATATTTCCTTATATCATGATAAATGTTTATTATTCATGCTAGAATTGTATTAACCAGAAACTTAGTACATGTGTGAATACATAGACAAACAGAGTGTCACTAGTTTGCCTCTACTTGACTAGCTCATTGAATCAATGATGGTTATGTTTCCTAACCATAGACATGAGTTCTCATTTGATTAACGGGATCACATCATTAGAGAATGATGTGATTGAGTTGACCCATCCGTTAGCTTAGCACGATGATCATTTAGTTTGTTGATATTGCTTTCTTCATGACTTATACATGTTCCTATGACTATGAGATTATGCAACTCCCGAGTATCGGAGGAACACTTTGTGTGCTACCAAACGTCACAATGTAACTAGGTGATTATAAAGGTGTTCTACAGGTGTCTCCGATGGTACTTGTTGAGTTGGCATAGATCAAGATTAGGATTTGTCACTTAGATTGTCGGAGAGGTATCTCTGGGCCCTCTCGGTAATGCATATCACTATAAGCCTTGCAAGCAATGTAACTAATGAGTTAGTTACGGGATGATGCATTATGGAATGAGTAAAGAGACTTACCGGTAACGAGATTGAACTAGGTATTAAGATACTGATGATCGAATCTCGGGCAAGTAACATACCGATGACAAAGGGAACAACGTATGTTGTTATGCGGTTTGACCGATAAAGATCTGCGTAGAATATGTAGGAGCCAATATGAGCATCCAGGTTCCGCTATTGGTTATTGACTGGAGACGAGTCTCGGTCATGTCTACATAGTTCTCGAACCCATAGGGTCCACACGCTTAACGTTCGGTGACGATCGATAATATGAGTTTATGTGTTTTGATGTACCGAAGGTAGTTCGGAGTCCCAGATATGATCACGGACATGACGAGGAGTCTCGAAATGGTCGAGACATAAAGATCAATATATTGGATTACTATGTTTGAACTTCGGAAAGGTTTCGAGCAAGTTCGGACAAATACCAGAGTACCGGGGGGTTACCGGAATCCCTCGGGGAGTGTAATGGGCCTATTGGGCCTTAGTGGAGAAGAGGAAGGGTGGCCAGGGCAGGCCATGCGCCCCCTCCCCCTCTAGTCCGAATTGGACAAGGAGGGGGGCGGCGCCCCCCTTTCCTTCCCCCTCTCTCCTCCTTCCCTCTCTCCTACACCTACTCTTGGAAGGGTTGGAGTCCTACTCCTGGTGGGAGTAGGACTCACCTTGGGGCGAGCCTAGGAGGGCCGGCCTCTCCCCCTCCTCCACTCCTTTATATATGGGGGAGGGGGCATCCCATAGACACACAAGTTGATCATTGATCTTTAGCCGTGTGCGGTGCCCCCCTCCACCATAATCCGCCTCGGTTATATCATAGCGGTGCTTAGGCGAAGCCTTGTTCCAGTAGCAACATCATCACCATCATCATGCCGTCGTGCTGACAAAACTCTCCCACGAAGCTCTACTAGATCGTGAGTTCGCGAGACGTCACCGAGCTAAACGTGTGCAAATCGTGGAGGTGTCGTATGTTCGGTATTAGGATCGGTCTATCATGAAGATGCACGACTACATCAACCATGTTGTCATAACGCTTCCGCTTACGATCTAAGAGGGCACGTAGACGATACTCTCCCCTCTCGTTGCTATGCATCACCATGATCTTGCGTGTGCGTAGGATTTTTTTTGAAATTACTGCTTACCCAACAGTGGCATCCGAGCCAGGTTTATGCGTAGATGTCATATGCACGAGTAGAACACAAAGGACTTGTGGGCGTGGGTATATACAGTTGATTCTTGATTCAGCGACATTGTTGGATGAAGCGGTCCAGACCAACATTACACGTACGCTTATGTGAGACTGGTTCTGTAGCGACCAGACCTAAAACAGTCTGATCTCTGTGCTCCAGTGTCATCCCTGGATCAGTAATGCTGACACCACACAGTACTCGGAGGATTTATAACAGAGTAGCAATCACACACTTATTACATCGAGTTTCTCATAAGAGAACTTATTACAATAAATATGGCTTAAGGCCATCTAATAATGATAACAGAGGAAGGCTTGGAAGATAAGTGAGTCCATCAACTCCAACGGCATCATTGAGTATAGAACCACAACCTAAAAACACCTTAATCATCATCTGAAAAGTCTGCAACATTAACGTTGCAGCCCTAAAACGGGTCAGCACATGGAATATGCTGGCAAGGTAACACATAGAGAGTAATGGAATGAAACAGCTATACTATATGCATATTTGGCTGGTGGAAAGCTCTATGGTTACAGTTTTGCATAAAGCCAATTTTTCCCTACTTCAAAGGAATAAAATTTAATTACTATCATGGTGGTTGTTAAACATTGAGAATGGTTGACAGCATTCTCAATCCCAATTAAGCATCATCACTAAACATAACCCAATAAAATTAATTTAGAGTAACATGTTGAGATTCACATGATAATCCAAGTACTAGATACTCAAGATGTCCATAACCGGGGACATGGCTAAGCATGATTAGTTTATTACACTCTACAGAGGTTTGTGCACTTTTCCCCACAAGACTCGATCGCCTCCATTTGGTTTTTCGCACTACATGGTGTTTGAGAAGACGGATGACCGAGACATAGTCTTTCAGAAGCGCTAGCACCTTATGATTGGGTAGACCGTACGACCTACATCCCCTACATCTGCTAGTCTACCACTGTAAGAGTTCGCACAACTTAGTCAACTATGCTAGAGCCCATAATAGCTTGTGGCTGCACACGGAAGTTTCTAGTATGAATAGTCTCATGATCCCTTTGAGCCTGGGTGGCGGTCCAAAAGAAAATAGGCAAGTCCTGGAATACCCAGGTGCCTCAACCCACCCAGATGTGTGTTTAAGTTGCCACCTTAAATAAACCATTAATTAACAATCTCACATATGTTATGGATATCACTCACCCAATCCACGTCTACTAGCATAGCATGGCATAATAAGCAAACATAGAAGTAACTCCCAAAGGTTTGATAATACCAGGTAATAGGTACTACCTCATCTACTTCCCATCCCACAATTTAATTAGATCCTAATCATGCAATGTGTGAGGATTGATCTAATGCAATAAAACTGGGTAGTAGAAAAGGTATGATCAAAGTGTTACTTGCCTTGCTGATGATCCGCGAAACCTAACAATTCGAAGTAATAGGCGGTGCACTCCGGGTACTCTATCGCAAACAAACAAACAAGCATACAATAAGTACTCATCTAATGCACAGGAAAAACTCAAATAAGAGGTCTAACCAGAAGGTTCATCTTAAGAACTCCGGTTGGCAAAAAGAATCAAATCGAACGAAGCAACGAAAGTCAAACGGCGAAAGAAAACAACTTTGTTCTAGTAATCTGGATCTAGGGCAAATTTTACAGTGGCAAAAACTTGTTTAAGTTAGTTAAACGGATAGAGGGTTTTGAGACGAAACTCTAGGCGCTTGAATCGCCTGATTCCGATAAACGAGCAAAAAGTTATACTAAAATGAAAATCGGATCAGGAATCGCGATCAGAAAAATCGCGGATTTAATCCGAGAAAAAGAAAAACGACGAACGCCGATTTTTTTACGACGGCACGGAAAACGAGGCGCGACGAACCTCGGCGGCGGGATCTGGCGGCGGATGCTAGGGCGGGGCGGCGGCTGGGATGGGGGCTGGCTAGGGTTTCCCTCGGGGTGGGCTGCCCCGGCTTATAAAGGCCCGTAGGTCAGTTCGTTTTTTATTCTGCTCGGAAGAAAAATAAAAAGAAATACTAAACGGACTCCAAAAATTCCGAAATATATTTTCATGGGCTTCTAAAATCAAGCCACACAAGGTGAACATTTATTTGCGACCTAAATGCAATTTTGAAAAACGCATTTTTTCCTAAATTCAAATAAAACACCGGAAAACTCCGAAATAAAATCTTATTTGATTTTATTATTAAATCCTCAATATTTCTTTATTTTAGGAAAGTCATTTTATTCCCTCTCTCATATTTTTGTAATAGAAATAATTGATGGTAAAATAAATAAAATCAAATGATCCTATTCTCAAAATTTGAGAGAATTCAAATATGAAAATAACGAAATCCCCAACTCTCTCCGCGGGTCATTGAGTTGCGTAGAATTTCTACGATCAACCAAAAATGCAAGATAAAATATGATATGCATGATGATCTAGTGTATAACATTCCAAATTGAAAATTTGGGATGTTACAAACCTACCCCCCTTAAGATGAATCTCACCCTCGAGATTCGGGTTGGCTAGAAAATAGGTGAGGGTGGTCTTTGAGCAAATCTTCCTTTCGCTCCCAAGTGGCTTCATCCTCCGTGTGGTGGCTCCACTGAACTTTGCAAAACTTAATAACCTTGTTGCGAGTAACTCGGTTGGCAAACTCGAGGATCTTAATTGGTTTCTCCTCGTAGGTCAAATCTTTATCCAACTGAATAGTTTCCAAAGGCACTGTATCTCTCAACGGTATGTCAACCATCTCCGCGTGACATTTCTTTAACTGAGAAACGTGGAACACATCATGTACTCCTGACAATCCTTCGGGCAATTCCAACTTGTAGGCCACTTCTCCTATACGCTTCAAAACTCGATATGGTCCTACAAATCGTGGCGCTAACTTCCCTTTAACTCCAAAACGCTTTGTTCCTCGAAGTGGTGATACTCGAAGATAAGCTCTATCTCCAACTTTGTAAACTGTCTCCTTGTGTTTAGAATCCGCATAACTCTTCTGTCTGGAATGGGCTACCTTGAGCCTATCGGGAATCAACTTCACCTTCTGTTCAGACTCTTTAATCAAGTCAGGTCCAAACAACTGGCGGTCTCCAACTTCGTCCCATGACAGCGGTGTCCTGCACCTCCTTCAGTACAAAGCTTCGAAAGGGGCCATCTTTAAACTGGTTTGGTAACTGTTGTTGTAAGAGAACTCTGCATATGGCAAATTATCGTCCCAACTAGATCCGTAATCTAGCGCACAAGCTCTCAGCATATCCTCCAAAATCTGATTGACTCTCTCGGTCTGTCCATCTATCTGTGGATGAAAAGTTGTACTGAATTCTAGCCTGGTACCCAAAGTTTTGTGCAACTACTTCCAGAACTTTGAGGTAAACTGGGTTCCTCTATCTGATACGATACTCCTTGGAACACCATGCAGACATACGATCCTGGTCATGTATATCTGTGCTAACTTAGTACTGGTGTAAGAGGTCTTTACTGGGATGAAATGAGCTACTTTCGTCAATCGATCAACTACAACCCAAACCGAGTCATAGCCTGAATGAATCCTGGGCAATTCCGTGATAAAATCCATGCCTAGCTTATCCCACTTCCATTCGGGTATCGGCAACAGTTGTAACAATCCTGCTGGCTTCTGATGCTCTGCCTTTACTCTCTGACATACATCACAAACTGCTACATACTCCGCAATATCCTTCTTCATTCCGGTCCACCAGAAAATATCCTTCAAATCCAGATACATCTTGGTATTTCCTGGGTGAATTGAATACGGTGAATCGTGTGCCTCTTGCAAAATCAACTTCCTGATCTCCAGGTCATTGGGCACGTAAACACGGTCTTCAAACCATAGGGTGTCGTGCTCATCCTCATGAAATCCTTTAGCTTTTCCTTTGCTCAGTTTCTCCTTTATAGCGGCAATCTCTTTGTCAGCTTTCTGAGCTTCCCTGATTTTATCCATCAAGGTTGACTGAATCTCCAATGCTGCTACATAGCCTCTCGGAACTATTTCCAAACATAGTTCACGAAGATTTTCTGCTAACTCCTTGGGTATTTCTCCCGTCATTAACGTATTGACATGGCTCTTGCGGCTTAATGCGTCTGCTACTACATTAGCCTTTCCAGGATGATAATGCAATTTCATATCATAATCCTTGATAAGCTCCAACCATCTCCTTTGTCTGAGATTTAACTCCTTCTATGTGAAAATGTACTTCAAACTCTTATGATCCGTGTACACTTCACAATGATTTCCAATGAGAAAATGTCTTCATGTTTTCAAGGCATGCACTACGGCTGCAAACTCCAAATCATGCTTAGCATAATTCAACTCATGAGGCTTCAGTTGTCTTGAGGCATATGAAACAACTCTCCCTTCCTGCATAAGCACCGCTCCAAGTCCTCGACGTGAAGTGTCGCAATACACCTCATAATCCTTGGTTTGGTCTGGCAAAATCAACACTGGTGAGGTAACCAAACGTTTCTTCAACTCCTGGAAACTAGCCTCACATTCCTTCGTCCATATGAACTTGGTATCTTTCTTCAACAACTCAGTCATAGGCTTCGCAATCTTTGAGAAATTCTCAATAAATCTCCAGTAGTATCCTGCGAGTCCAAGAAAACTCCGGATCTCTCCAACTGTTGTTGGGGCTTCCCACTTGGTCACGGTTTCAACTTTAGCGGGATCTACTGCTATACCTTCTCCAGATATAACATGTCCGAGGAATCCTACTTCCTTCAACCAAAACTCACATTTGCTGAACTTGGCATATAATTGATGTTCTCTGAGCTTTCCAAGTACCAAATGCAAATGCTCCTTATGCTCCTCTTCATTCTTCGAATAAACCAGGATATCATCAATGAACACTACGACGAACTTATCCAAGAACTCCATAAACACTTTGTTCATCATGTTCATAAAATAGGCAGGTGCGTTAGTCAGACCAAATGACATAACGGTATACTCATACAGCCCATATCTGGTGGTAAAAGTTGTCTTCGGAATATCCTGTTCTCGAATCTTCAACTGGTGGTATCCTGATCGCAGAACGATCTTGGAAAATACCTTAGCTCCTTGCAATCGATCAAACAGATCATTGATCATAGGTAGTGGGTACTTATTTTTGATCGTTACTTCATTCAATCCTCGATAATCAACAACCATCCTTAACGATCCATCCTTCTTCTCCACTAGAAGTACTGGCGATCCCCAAGGTGAAGAACTTGGGCGAATATATCCCTTATCCAGTAACTCCTTAATCTGCTTCTTAATTTCCACCAAATCCTTTGCTGGCATCCTATATGGTCTCTTTGATATTGGCCCTGTGCCTGGCAATAGCTCAATCAAAAACTCAATATCTCTATCGGGTGGCATGCCTGTCAACTCCTCTGGAAATACTTCAGGGAAATCCCTTACTACTGGTACTTCCTCCTGCACAACTCCTGTTAGGCAATTTACTTGAGTCCTCTTTGGCACATGCCGGGATACATACTTGATCCTTCTCCCTTCTGGGGTGGTAAGCAAAATTGACTTACTAACACATTCAATATTCCCTTCATACTTTGATAGCCAATCCATGCCTAATATCACATCCAATCCTTGAGATTCCAATACTATTAGGTCTGAGGGAAAAACATAGTTACCAATCATTAATGGTAACCGATCACACCATAGACTAGGCACATACTCTGCTCTGGGCGAGGTTACTAACATGGGTGACCTAAGGGCTTGGGTTGGTAGGTTATACTTATCCAAAAATCCCCTTGAGATGTATGAATGCGATGCGCCAGTATCAAAAAGGACGAGTGCAGTAAATGACTTAACCAAAAACTTACCTATTACTGCATCAGGCTAAGCTTCAACCTCCTCCACGCTAACATGGTTCACCTGTCCCCTGTTAAAAGGGTTCGGCTTCTTCCCAGAACTTCCATTGCCATTTTGGCCTTCAGGACATTCATTGGCATAATGTCCGGTCTTCGAACACTTAAAGCAAGTGACTTGGCTCAAGTCCTTCTTGGCTGGGGTTGAGGGGTTGGTGCGGTTCTGGCCGTTGCTTCCTCAATTGCCATTACCATTCTTGGTGCCATTGTGATTGTGCGAGCTACCTCCTCCATGGGTATGCTGAAAATGTCCTCCTGGTCTAGGGGTAAAACGTGGCTTCTGCTGAGCTCCTGAATTGTATTTTCCTTGTCCATACTTCCTCTTACGATTCTCAATTTGCTGCTGCTTCCCTTCGATCATAAGAGCACGATCTACCAACTCCTGGTAGTTGTTGAAGGTTGCTACCATCAACTGCATGCTCAACTCATCATTCAGTCCTTCCAGAAACTTCTCCTGCTTAGCTGCATCCGTAGCAACGTCATCTGGGGCATAACGTGCTAGCTTACTAAATTCCTCCACATACTGGCCAACTGTCCTTCCTCCTTGGTGCAAGTTGCAAAACTCACGCTTCTTCATGGCCATAGCTCCTGCTGAAATGTGTGCAGTATGAAAAGCCTGCTGAAACTGGTCCCATGTGACAGTGTCGACTGTGAAAGTGGCTGTGAAATTCTCCCACCATGATGCTGCGGGTCCTTCTAACTGATGTGCGACAAACTTCACCTTCTCCGCATCTGTGCATCCTGCTGTGGTCAACTCCCTAGCTGTCTTGCGGAACCAATCATCTGCTACTATCGGCTCGGTGCTACTGGAAAACACCGGCGGATTCAGCCTAAGAAAATGGGCTAAGTGGTCAACAGGTGGTGGTGGTGGTGGTGGTGGTGGGTTGTTGTTGTTGTTCCCTTGATTCTGATTCTGGACTAGCAACTACATCAATGTGTTCTGTTGCTGGATCAACTGGGTGAGCTCCGGTGGAAAGGCAAATCCGGGGTCACGTCTCGGAGGCATCTGAGGGTTTAGAAAAGATGAGATATAAGAATAGAGGGGTCTAAAGAGAAAACACTACCCATATGCACATGAGGCAAAAGCAAACAATTCACTTCAATCAATCAAACAAGGGCATACAATCGATCTATCTATCGCAAAAGTGCTCGGACTATTATATTTACATGGTGGACTACTACTACTGATGAGGTGGTCTACTAGAAATATTCTACGGTCGTTGACTCCATAATATCTGCTCCAGCTTCATCAACATAGTCATCATCACTACTATCTACTTCCAAGTCGGTGCCGTCGATGATGATGTAGTCTTCCGGGCTAATCTCCTTGGGTTCTTCGTCTTCATCTACTGGCGTAGGGCCTCCCATAAATACTGCTAGCTTCATAGTTAGGCCGGCATTCTTATCCACCAATACTTCAATTTCTTCTTCATAATATTCACGTGTAGCCTTGAGTTCTTCCTCCAGTTCCTTGATTCTAGTCTTAGCCTTCTTCAGATCTATCATGTCGGTGCACATCTGGTTCTCCTGTCATCGAATGTGCTGGTTTAACTCCTGGATAAAAGCTGCAATTGATTTATCCTTCCTGGTGCTAATCATCTCCCAGTGCTCATCTCGGCGCCCACAAATCTGGTAGATAGTATCCTTGAGATCCTTGCGGTAGACTTCTCCAATGCGTCCCATGGCGATGTGAGCTGCCATGCTCTTTCCAAGACTCCAAGTTGGTGCATCAAAAGAAAACTATATGGGCTCAATGACTGGCATGAACGTCCTTCCTAGAACTTGAACTTGAATCATCCAGCGCTCTTCTTCAGGTAAAGTGGCCTTGTAGGTTCCGGTGAAGCTTGGTACTCCTATGTTTAGGTATCTAGCGACTTCCTTCGAATGTCGTCCAAAGGGTGTATCTTCATCCGGTTGTGTGAACTTGTTCCTTGCATCCGCCATCCTAAAGAGTAGAAAAGATGAGAGGTCAGAAGAGAAGAGAGTGAATAGTGATCTAGGTCTTGTGCTTAGTGGTCGTGTCCTACAGTCAGCGTGTGCTCTGATACCATCTTTATAGCGACCAGACCTCAAACAGTCTGATCTCTGTGCTCCAGTGTCATCCCTAGATCAGTAATGCTGACACCACACAGTACTCAGAGGATTTATAGCAGAGTAGCAATCACACACTTATTACATCGAGTTTCTCATAAGAGAACTTATTACAATAAATATGGCTTAAGGCCATCTAATAACGATAACAGCGGAAGGCTTGGAAGATAAGTGAGTCCATCAACTCCAACGGCATCACTGAGTATAGAACCATGACCTAAAAACTCCTTAATCATCATCTGAAAAGTCTGCAACATTAACGTTGCAGCCCGAAAACGGGTCAGCACATGGAATATGCTGGCAAGGTAACACATAGAGAGTAATGGAATGAAACAACTATACTATATGCATATTTGGCTCGTGGAAAGCTCTATGGTTACAATTTTGCGTAAAGCCAATTTTTCCCTACTTCAAAGGAATAAAATTTAATTACTATCATGGTGGTTGATAAATATTGAGAATGGTTGACAGCATTCTCAATCCCAATTAAGCATCATCATTAAACATAACCCAACAACATTAATTAGGAGTAACATGTTGAGATTCACATGATAATCCAAGTACTAGATACTCAAGATGTCCATAACCGGGGACACGGCTAATCATGATTAGTTTATTACACTCTGCAGAGGTTTGCGCACTTTTCCCCACAAGACTCGATCGCCTCCGTTTGGTTTCTCGCACTACATGGTGTTTAAGAAGACGGAGGACCGAGACATAGTCTTTTAGAAGCGCTAGCACCTTATGATCAGGTAGACCGTACCACCTACATCCCCTACATCTCCTAGTCTACCACTGTAAGAGTTTGCACAACTTAGTCAATTATGCTAGAGCCCATAATAGCTTGTGGCTGCACACGGAAGTTTCTAGTATGAATAGTCTCATGATCCCTTTGAGCCTGGGTGGCGGTCCAAAAGAAAATAGGCAAGTCCTGGAATACCCAGGTGCCTCAATCCACCCAGATGTGTGTTTAAGTTTCCACCTTAGATAAACCATTAATTAACAATCTCACATCTGTCATGGATATCACTAACCCAATCCACGTCTACTAGCATAGCATGGCATAATAAGCAAACGTAAAAGTAACTCCCAAAGGTTTGATAATAACAGGTAATAGGTACTACCTCATCTACTTCCGAGCCCACAAGTTAATTAGATCCTAATCATGCAATGTGTGAGGATTGATCTAATGCAATAAAACTGGGTAGTAGAAAAGGTATGATCAAAGTGTTACTTGCCTTGCTGATGATCCGCGAAACCTAACGATTCGAAGTAACAGGCGGCGCACTCCGGGTACTCTATCGCAAAGAAACAAACAAGCATACAATAAGTACTCATCTAATGCATAGGAAAAACTCAAATAAGAGATCTAACCAGAAGGTTCATCTTAAGAACTCCGGTTGGCAAAAAGAATCAAATTGAACGAAGCAACGAAAGTCAAACGGCGAAAGAAAACAACTTCTTTCTAGTAATCTGGATCTAGGGCAAATTTTACAGTGGCAAAAACTTGTTTAAGTTGGTTAAATGGATAGAGGATTTCGAGACGAAACTCTAGGCGCTTGAATCGCCTGATTCCGATAAACGAGCGAAAAGTTATACTAAAACGAAAATCGGATCAGGAATCGCGATCAGAAAAATCGCGGATTTAATCTGAGAAAAAGAAAAACGACGAACGCCGATCTTTTTACGATGGCACAGAAAACGAGGCGCGACGAACCTCGGCGGCGGGATCCGGCAGCGGCTAGGGCGGGCGGCGGCTGCGCTGGGGGCTGGCTAGGGTTTCCCTCGGGGTGGGCTGCCCCGGCTTATAAAGGCCCCCACTCGGGCCGGAGTCCTAGTCGGACACGGCCCGTAGGTCGGTTCATTTTTTTTATTCCGCTCGGAAGAAAAATAAAGAGAAATACTAAACTGACTCCAAAAATTCCGAAATAAATTTTCACGGGCTTCTAAAATCAAGCCGCACAAGGTGAACATTTATTTGCGACCTAAATGCAATTTTGAAAAACACATTTTTTTTCCTAAATTCAAATAAAACACCCGAAAACTCCGAAATAAAATCTTATTTTATTTTATTATTAAATCCTCAATATTTCTTTATTTTGGGAAAGTCATTTTATTCCCTCTCTCATATTTTTGTAATAGAAATAATTGATGATAAAATAAATAAAATCAAATGATCCTATTCTCAAAATTTGAGAGAACTCAAATATGAAAATAACGAAATCCCCAACTCTCTCCGTGGGTCATTGAGTTGCGTAGAATTTCTAGGATCAACCAAAAATGCAAAATAAAATATGATATGCATGATGATCTAGTGTATAACATTCCAAATTGAAAATTTGGGATGTTACAGGTTCTACCGACGTGCTTCGCACACATATGGCTAGTGGGTGTCTGTTTCTCAAGCTTTGGTTGAATTGGATTCAATGAACAGGGTTCTTTCTCAAGATCAAAAAGCAATCTCTATACCGTGTTGTGGTTTTTGATGCGTAGGTAAGGACAGTTCTTGCTATTCCCGTAGCAGCCACGTAAAACTTGCAACAACAAAGTAGAGGACGTCTAACTTGTTTTCGCAGGGCATGTTGTGATGTGATATGGTCAATACATGATGCTAAATTTTATTGTATGAGATGATCATGTTTTCTAACACTGTTATCGGCAACTAGCAGGAGCCATATGGTCGCCGCTTTATTGTATGAAATGCAATCGCCATGTAATTTCTTTACTTTATCACTAAGCGGTAGCGATAGTCGTGGAGGCAATAGTTGGCGTGACGACAACGATGCTTCGATGGAGATCAAGGTGTCAAGCCGGTGACGATGGTGATCATGACGGTGCTTTGGAGATGGAGATCAAAGGCACAAGATGATGATGGCCATATCATATCACTTATATTGATTGCATGTGATGTTTATCCTTTATGCATCTTATTTTGCTTAGTTCGGCGGTTGCATTATAAGATGATCTCTCGCTAAATTTCAACGTATAAGAGTTCTCCCTGAGTATACACCGTTGCTAAAGTTCGTCGTGTCGAGACACCACGTGATGATCGGGTGTGATAAGCTCTACGTTCACATACAACAGGTGCAAGCCAGTTTTGCACACGCGGAATACTTGGGTTAAACTTGGCGAGCCTAGCATATGCAAATATGGCCTCGGAACACTGGAGACTGAAATGTCGAGCGTGAATCGTATAGTAGATATGATCAACATAGTGATGTTCACCATTGAAAACTACTTCATCTCACGTGATGATCAGACATGGTTTAGTTGATATGGATCACGTGATCACTTAGATGATTAGAGAGATGCCTATCTAAGTGGGAGTTCTTAAGTAATTTGATTAACTGATCTTTAATTTATCCTGAACTTAGTACCTGATAGTATTTTGCATGTCTATGTTATTGTAGATAGATGGCCCGTGCTATTGTTCCGTTGAATTTTAATGCATTCCTAGAGAAAGCTAAGTTGAAAGATGATGGTAGCAACTCCACGGACTGGGTCCGTAACTTGAGGATTATCCTCATTGTTGCAAAGAAGAATTACGTCCTGGAAGCACCGCTAGGTGTACCACCCGCGTCGGAAACTCCAGACATTGTGAATGCCTGTCAGTCGCGTGTTGATGACTACTCGATAGTTTAGTGTGCCATGCTTTACGGCTTAGAACCAGGACTTCAACGACGTTTTGAACGTCATGGAGCATATGAGATGTTCCAGGAGTTGAAGTTAATATTTCAAGAAAATGCCCGGATTGAGAGATATGAAGTCTTCAATAAGTTCTACAGCTGCAAGATGGAGGAGAATAGTTCTGTCAGTGAACATATACTCAAAATGTGTGGGTACCACAACCACTTGACTCAACTGGGAGTTAATCTTCCTGATGATAGTGTCACTGACAGAGTTCTTCAATCAATGCCACCATGCTACAAGAGCTTCATGATGAACTATAATATGCAAGGGATGGATAAGATGATTCCGAGCTCTTCGCAATGCTAAAGGCTGCGGAGGTAGAAATCGAGAAGGAGGATCATGTGTTGATGGTCAAAAAGACCACCAGTTTCAAGAAAATGGTAAAGGAAAGAAGGGGAACTTCAAGAAGAACAGCAAGCCAGTTGCTGCTCAAGTGAAGAAACCCAAGTCTGGACCTAAGCCCGAGGCTGAGTGCTTCTACTGCAAAGGAACTGGTCACTGGAAGCAGAACTGCCCCAAGTATTTGGTGGAGAAGAAGGATGGGAAAGTGAAAGGTATATTTGATATACATGTTATTGATGTGTACCTTACTAATGCTCGTAGTAGTGCCTGGGTATTTGATGCTGGTTCAGTTGCTAACATTTGCAACTCGAAACAGGGGCTACGGATTAAGAAAAGATTGGCTAAGGACGAGGTGACGATGTGCATGGGAAATGGTTCCAAAGTCGATGTGATCGCCGTCGGCACGCTACCTCTACATCTACCTTCGGGATTAGTATTAGACCTAAATAATTGTTCTTTGGTGCCAGCATTGAGCATGAACTTTATATCTGGATCTTGTTTGATGCGAGACGGTTATTCATTTAAATCAGAGAATAATGGTTGTTCTATTTATATGAGTAATATCTTTTATGGTCATGCACCCCTGATGATTGGTCTATTTTTACTAAATCTTGATAGTAGTGATACACATGTTCATAGTATTGAGGCCAAAAGATGCAGAGTTGATAATGATAGTGCAACTTATTTGTGGCATTGCCGTTTAGGTTGTATTAAGCGCAAGAAGAAACTCCATTCTGATGGACTTCTGGAATCACTTGATTATGAATCACTTGGTACTTGCGAACCATGCTTCATGGGCAAGATGACTAAAACGCCATTCTCCGGAACAATGGAGCGAGCTACAGAGTTATTGGAAATCATACATACAGATGTATGTGGTCCAATGAACATTGAAGCTCGCGGCGGATATCGTTATTTTCTCACCTTCATAGATGATTTGAGCAGATATGGGTATATCTACTTAATGAAACATAAGTCCAAAACATTTGAAAACTTCAATGAATTTCAGAGTGATGTGGAAAATCATCGTAGCAAGAAAATCAAGTTTCTGTGATATGATCGTGGAGGCGAATATTTGAGTTATGAGTTTGGACTTCATTTGAAACGATGTGGAATAGTTTCGCAACTCACGCCACCTAGAACACCACAGCGTAATGGTGTGAACGAACGTCGTAATCGTACTTTACTAGATATGGTGCGATCTATGATGTCTCTCACTGATTTACCGCTATCGTTTTGGGGTTACGCTTTAGAGACAGCTGCATTCACGTTAAATAGGGCACCATCTAAATCCGTTGAGACGACACCTTATGAACTGTTGTTTGGCAAGAAACCCAAGTTGTCGTTTCTTAAAGTTTCGGGCTGTGATGCTTATGTGAAAAAGCTTCAACATGATAAGCTCGAACCCAAATCGGAGAAATGTGTCTTCATAGGATACCCAAAGGAGACTGTTGGGTACACCTTCTATCACAGATCCGAAGGCAAGATATTCGTTGCTAAGAATGGATCCTTTCTAGAGAAGGAGTTTCTCTCGAAAGAAGTGAGTGGGAGGAAAGTAGAACTTCATGAGGTAATTGTACCTTCTCCCTTATTGGAAAGTAGTTCATCACTGAAATCAGTTCCAGTGATTCCTACACCAGTAGTGAGGAAGCTAATGATGATTATCATGAAACATCTGATCAAGTTACTACCGAACCTCGCAGGTCAACCAGAGTAATATCCGCACCAAAGTGGTATGGTAGTCCTGTTCTGGAGGTCATGTTACTTGACCATGACGAACCTACGAACTATAAGGAAGCGGTGATGAGCCTAGATTCCGCAAAATGGCTTGAGGCCATGAAATCTGAGATGGGATCCATGTATGAGAACAAAGTATGGACTTTGGTTGACTTGCCGGATGATCGGGAAGCCATCGAGAATAAAGGGATCTTCAAGAAGAAGACTGACGTTGACGGTAATGTTACTATCTACAAAGCTCGACTTGTTGCGAAAGGTTTTCGATAAGTTCAGGAGTTGACTACGATGAGACCTTCTCACCCGTAGCGATGCTTAAGTCCGTCCGAAACATGTTAGCAATTTCCGCATTTTATGATTATGAAATTTGGCAAATGGATGAAAGACTGCATTCCTGAATGGATTTCTGGGAGATGACTTGTATATGATGCAACCTGAAGGTTTTATCGATCCAAAGGGTGCTAAAAAAGTGTGCAAGCTCTAGCGATCCATCTATGGACTGGTGCAAGCATCTCGGAGTTGGAATAAACGTTTTGATAGTGTGATCAAAGCATATGGTTTTATACAGACTTTTGGAGAAGCCTGTATTTACAAGAAAGTGAGTGGGAGCTCTGTAGCATTTCTAATATTATATGCGGATGACATATTGTTGATTGGAAATGATATAGAATTTCTGGATAGCATAAAAGGATACTTGAATAAGAGTTTTTCAATGAAAGACCTCGGTGAAGCTGCTTATATATTGGGCATCAAGATCTATAGAGATAGATCAAGATGCTCAATTGGACTTTCACAAAGCACATACCTTGATAAAGTTTTGAAAAAGTTCAAAATGGATCAAGCAAAGAAAGGGTTCTTTCATGTGTCACAAGGTGTGAAGTTGAGTCAGACTCAATGCTCGACCACTGCAGAAGATAGAGAGAAAATGAAAGGTGTTCCCTATGCTTCAGCCATAGGCTCTATCATGTATGCGATGCTGTGTACCAAACCTGGTGTGTACCTTGCTATTAGTTTAGTAGGGAGGTACCAAAGTAATCCAGGAGTGGATCAGTGGACAACGGTCAAGAACATCCTAAAATACCTGAAAAGGACTAAGGATATGTTTCTCGTTTATGGAGGTGACAAAGAGCTCGTCGTAAATGGTTACATCGATGCAAGCTTTGACACTGATCCGGATGACTCTAAGTCACAAACTGGATACGTGTTTTTATTGAATGGTGGAGCTGTTAGTTGGTGCAGTTCTAAGCAAAGCGTCATGGTGGGATCTACGTGTGAAGCGGAGTACATAGCTGCTTCGGAAGCAGCAAATGCAGGAGTCTAGATGAAGGAGTTCATATCCGCTCTAGGTGTCATACCTAGTGCATCGGGTCCAATGAAAATCTTTTGTGACAATACTGGTGCAATTGCCTTGGCAAAGGAATCCAAATTTCACAAAAGAACCAAGCACATCAAGAGACGCTTCAATTCCATCCGTGATCAAGTCAAGGAGGGAGACATAGATATTTGCAAGATACATATGGATCTGAATGTTGCAGACCCGTTGACTAAGCCTCTCTCACGAGCAAAACATGATCAGCACCAAGACTCCATGGGTGTTAGAATCATTACTGTGTAATCTAGATTATTGACTCTAGTAAAAGTGGGAGACTGAAGGAAATTTTCCCTAGAGGTAATAATAAAGTTGTTATTTATATTTCCTTGTACCATGATAAATGTTTATTATTCATGCTATAATTGTATTAACCGGAAACTTAGTACATGTGTCAATATATAGACAAATAGAGTGTCACTAGTTTGCCTCTACTTGACTAGCTCGTTGAATCAATGATGGTTATGTTTACTAACCATAGACATGAGTTTTCATTTGATTAACGGGATCACATCATTAGAGAATGATGTGATTGACTTGACCCATCCGTTAGCTTAGCACAATGATCATTTAGTATGTTGATATTGCTTTCTTCATGACTTATACATGTTCCTATGACTATGAGATTATGCAACTCCCGAGTACCGGAGGAACACTTTGTGTGCTACCAAACATCACAATGTAACTGTGTGATTATAAAGGTGCTCTACAGGTGTCTCTGATGGTACTTGTTGAGTTGGCATAGATCGAGATTAGGATTTGTCACTCCGATTGTCGGAGAGGTATATCTGGGCCCTCTCGGTAATGCACATCACTATAAGCCTTGCAAGCAATGTAACTAATGAGTTAGTTATGGGATGATGCATTATGGAACGAGTAAAGAGACTTGCCGGTAACGAGATTGAACTAGGTATTGAGATACCAACGATCGAATCTCGGGTAAGTAACATAGCGATGACAAAGGGAACAAGGTATGTTGTTATGCGGTTTGATCGATAAAGATCTTCGTAGAATATGTAGGAGCCAATATGATCATCCAGGTTCCGCTATTGGTTATTGAACGGAGAGGAGTCTCTGTCATGTCTGCATAGTTCTCTAACCCGTAGGGTCCGCACGCTTAACATTCGGTGACGATCGGTAATATGAGTTTATGTGTTTTGATGTACCGAAGGTAGTTTGGTGTCCCGTATATGATCATGGACATGACGAGGAGTCTCTAAATGGTCGGTACATAAAGATCGATATATTGGATGACTATGTTTGAACTTCGGAATGGTTCCGGGCAAGTTCGGACAAATACCGGAGTACCGGGGGGTTACCAGAACCCCTCGGGGAGTGTAATGGGCCTATTGGGCCTTAGTGGAGAAGAGGAGGGGCGCCTAGGGTAGGCCCCGCGCCCCCTCCCCATCTAGTCCGAATTGGACAAGGAGAGGGGAGGCACCCCCCTTTTCTTCCCCCTCTCTCCTCCTTCCCTCTCTCCTACTCCTACTCTTGGAAGGGTTGGAGTCCTACACCTGGTGGGAGTAGGACTCCCCTCGGGGCATGCCTAGGAGAGCCGGCCTCTCCCCCTCCTCCACTCCTTTACATACGGGGGAGGGGGCACTGAGGGAGTCCTGGACTAAGGGGTCCTCGCACGTCCGGCCTGTTATCTATGGGTCGGACTGATGGGCTGCGAAGATACAAGACCGAAGACTACACCCGTGTCCGGATAGGACTCTCCTTGGCATGGAAGACAAGCTTGGCGAACAACTATGAAGATTCCATATTATGTAACCGACTCTATGTAATCCTGGATCCCCCTGGTGTCTATATAAACCGGAGGACTTAGTCCGGATAGGGGATACTCAATACCATAGTCATACAGGCTAGACTTCTAGGGTTTAGCTATTACGATCTCATGGTAGATCAACTCTTGTAACACTCATATCTATCAAAATCAATCAAGCAGGAAGTACGGTATTACCTCCATAGAGAGGGCCCGAACCTGGGTAAACATCGTGTCCCTTGTCTCATGTTTCCATCAACCTTAGACGCACAGTTCGGGACCCCCTACCCGAGATCCGCCGGTTTTGACACCGTCATTGGTGCTTTCATTGACAGTTCCTCTGTGCTGTCGTTGAAAGGTTTGATGGCCGCTTCAATCGTCAATAATGGCGCTGTCTACGGAGAAACTTTCCTCCCCAGACATATCTTTGTGTTCGGCGGCTTCGCACTGCGGGCCAACTCGTCTGGCCATCTGGAGCAGATTGGAAGCTACGCCCCTGGCCATCAGGTCAGATTCGGGAGCTTGAACTACGTCGCGGACATCCATGGAGACTTGATCTTCGCCGGATTCGGTACCGCGGTAGCCACTCCCGATCACCTCGATGATCATGACTTAAATCTATCATTGGGCCGCATCCAGGAGATCGCTCCTGTAACCGCTCTGGCCCTAGAGCCGGAGAAGGCCGCGCCATCCAAAGATGGGAGGATTAATGTTGGTGTCAAAACCGGTGGATCTTGGGTAGGGGGTCCCGAACTGTGCGTCTAAGGCGGATGGTAACAGGAGGCAGGGGACACGATGTTTTACCCAGGTTCGGGCCCTCTTGATGGAGGTAAAACCCTACGTCCTGCTTGATTTATTCTTGATGATATGAGTATTACAAGAGTTGATCTACCACGAGATCGGAGAGGCTAAACCCTAGAAGCTAGCCTATGGTATGATTGTATCTTGTCCTACGGACTAAAACCCTCTGGTTTATATAGACACCAGAGGGGGCTAGGGTTACACAAGGTCGGTTACAAAGGAGGAGATATCCATATCCGTACTGCCGAGCTTGCCTTCCACGCCAAGTAGAGTCCTATCCGGACACGGGATGAAGTCTTCAATCTTGTATCTTCATAGTCCAAATCCGGAGACCCCCTAATCCAGGACTCCCTGAGTAGACCCTGAACCAGGCTTCAATGATGATGAGTCCAGCATGCACTGTTGTCTTCGGCATTGCAAGGCGGGTTCCTCCTCCGAACACATGACAGAAGAGTTTGAATACCAGGATAGTGTCCGGCCCTGCAAAATAAATTCCACATACCACCGTAGAGAGAATAATATTTCCACAAATCTTAATCTGCTGCCACACTTTGGCAACATGACATCAGGCCATGGCTTAGTGATTATTCGAACTGTTTTTCTTCAACCAGCTCCACACATAACGCGAGGCGGTTTCTTGACACGTCTTGTCAAAGCAGAGATCGTGTTCCCCTAATTACGGGATTCTCATCAATACGATTGTGGGTAACCCAACCGTGCCTAGGACTCCTAGATTTTAGGCAAGTCCCAAATGGACACTAGGAGGACGCTTGATATTCACCCTCTTTATAAAGGGACAAGGCTTTTACTTTTTTCCCTCCCGTGCTCAATCGAATCCCTCCCCCGCCTCGAGTTCTAACACCCAAAGCCCAGGTTAGGTGCTTCGGACCTTCAATCATGTCCAGATCTAGCCTTCAAGGCCAGTGGATGCCCTCCTCCGTTATGGAAGAGGATATCAAGAAGTTGAGGGAGGCCAGATACCTGACCACCGAGGTTTCGCATCGGCTGCTTGCCCGAGGGCAGGTCGTCCCTACTCCCGAACCCAACGAGAATGTTGTGTTCATCTCCCACTTCCTCCAAGGTCTAGGCCTCACTCTGGATCCCTTCGTTAGGTGTTTGATGTGCTATTATGGGCTAGATTTCCATGATCTATCCCCGGACTCCTTTCTCCACATCTCGGCATTTATTGTCGTATGTGGGGCCTTCCTCCGCATTACCCCTCACTTCGGCCTGTGGCTCAAGACCTTTGATGTGAAGCCGAAAATGGTCGAGGGGTAGCATGTAGCGTGCGGAGGCACATTAATAAGCAAGATCGCTGGAGCTCCAAGGCCAAAGGGTTCCTTTCCAGAGGTGTCCGGATTATGGCAACGGGAGTGGTTTTACATCACAGCTCCCAGAAGTGCCAAGTGGGTGGCTGCCCCTGCTTTCCGCTCGGGCCCTCCACCACAAATGATGTCATGGATTAGCAGAGGGCTGAGCTGGGGTCTAGCCAAGGAGGTACCTATACTGCAGAGCCGCATTCAAGATCTCTTCGAAGGAGATTTCAGTCAGGTTATGGTGGTGCAAGTCATGCTGGTTCGTCGAGTCCAGCCTTGCAAACGCCGGCCCCTCCGCATGTGAGAGTTCAACCCAGAAGGACCAT
The DNA here is from genome assembly GCF_002162155.2 of Triticum dicoccoides. NCBI lineage: Eukaryota > Viridiplantae > Streptophyta > Magnoliopsida > Poales > Poaceae > Triticum > Triticum dicoccoides. The sequence continues at coordinate 203,157,796 of NC_041390.1, read as the reverse complement.
GCACTATTCAGAATTTCCTCGACCTGATGCACGAGGAGATATATAAATCATTCTTCGGACCCCAAATAGAGTGTCCGGATACTACCGAGGACGTGGGCCTGAGCAGCAACCGCACCGCCGACCAAGTAAGTAATCCTCTAGCCAAACACACTGTCTTTCATTTATCGTGACGTCATTCTGAGAAATCGCTCTTTGACCAGGACTGGCTAACAAAGGCGAAGATGATTCGGTGTTCGGGCCCCCTTCTTGAGGGTTTGGATAATCCGGTACTGGAAAAGATGCTCGAGCTAGCACCTTGCCCGGAGCCCTCAAAGGAAGATAAAGGGGGGAATAATGAGGGCGAAAGTGGGCCCCCACCGCTACCAATTCCAACCGAGGGAATGAGCGCCTCCATGAGGGAGGATAACAAAGGGGAAGAATCCGACATTCTCTTGCCCCGGGGAAGGAAGAGGACCGCCTCTGAAGATCCGAAAGCCAAGGCTTCCAAACGGGAGAAGAAATCTCCACCAGAGGGTCCGGCCCCGGAGGGTGCTCTTGCCACACAAAGTCCATGCGGAGATCAGCCCTCTAACGAGTTGTAAGTTATCGAAAATACTTGATAGTAAAGATATTCTACCTTTCTTCCAAGGAAAATAACCGAAGCATTTATCTTGCAGTTCGGATCTCAGCCCTTCTCAGCAAAGCTCCTCTTCGGGGGATCTTCTTCCAGAGATGATGGAGAGCGAAACGCCTCCCCCGGACTCCTCCGCTCAAGAAGCGGGCGACCTTGAAGTGTCGTCTCGGAGGGCCTCCCCGGGTCCAGTGAGGCCAGAAGATGATCCTATGGTCACCCGAAGTCCCCAGTATCCGGCTCTTGAAGAGAGCAAACAGAAGAGTCCGACACCGTCTGGTATGCGGTCGGACGTACTGAGGGAGCTGTTGGAGTGAGCGGCCATCTCGGAAGAACACCGTATGTTGATGGGTATGGTGATGGAAATAATTTCGTCCGCCGAAAGCGGATTGCATGAGGCCTTTATGAGTCTACCGACGGGCTTTGAGGTACGTGAAATGATATACTTTTTGATAGTACCGCACATTTTTAGGTGTGCCCTGTGTAGATAGTAGCCCCTGCTACTCTGGTTGTTGTCGAGAACGGCGGCGAACAGAGGATCGTAGTCCCAGGTAATAACCAAACCGCCTTTATGTGCAGGTGGTTGGAGCTCTGGTGGCTGGCCGGACTCATGAGATTGCCAAACTAAAGCGGCAACTGGATGTGGCGGATGCCGCCATCGAGCTTGTTAATAAGCGGCTTGACGAGGCACAGGGTAAGTGATATTTTCTGGTGAATGTCACATAGTAAGAGCAGCGTAACGCCAGTATCTTTAATATGTTGTGACTGCAGATGGAGCTGCCACCGTGGATGCCCTTCGGGCGGAACTTGCTCGAGCCAAGGAACAAGCAAGAATTAGTAATGTGGCCGCTTTAAAGGCGGCCGAAGACTTAATAGCCGAGAAGGCCGCGCATGGCGAGACCAAAGAGAAGATGGCCGAAATGGATGTAAAGTTAAAAGACACGGCCGACCGTTGCCACTTCCTTGAAGAAGAAAACCAGGCGACGGACCTTGAAAAGGCCATGATGGCAACCAAAGACACCCACTCTGCCATGAGAGCGAGGAAGGAAGAGTTGTGTGAAGCCGGGGATATTGCGGCTGGAAATCCTTTTATGCTACGGAGGAAGTTCGGAGATCCGCGGTATGCCCCTCTAGATCGGCTGCGGAGTTCGGCAGACGCATATCTGGACTTGGCGGCGAGCGCTGTCGATGCGGCCGAATACTTCCAAGATCAGACGGAACGTGAAGTGGACAAGTTGTTCTGGTCGCAATTCAACGTTCCAGGGCGTCCGCTCCCATTGACTGATTAGCTTGCCGAATGGGCCGAACTCAATAGATTGTCCAGACTCGCCATGCGGTCCGTCGTAGATCATCTATGGCCGGAAAGGCCGAAGCCAAACAACTATTTCAGCTTGGTGCAGCAGTTCCTTGGTGCGGTGTCGTGTATTAATGCGATGAAGAGGTCGGTGTGCATAGAAGGCTCGCGGATGGCCCTTGCCCGTGTCAAAGCATACTGGGCGGAGATGGATGCCACTACTATTGCGGCACAGGGTTCGGCCATAGGCCGAGTGGCTGCCGAGCACTATTTCAAGAAGTTCTTGAGGGTGCTCGTTTGATAGAGGCCCAGTGCTCGAAGAATATTATGTTTAAGTGACATGTATTCCCATTGTAAAAACAATGTTTATGAAATTTATTAAGGCTGTATTTATACTTTTGCCTGAAAGTAATATGATGCCTCCGATGCGGCCGTTTATGTATATATGTATATAACCTGAAAGATTGCAGTCGTCGGCTTCAACCCCCACGCATATAATGCGGAGGTGTTCGCAGAAGACGCGTGTTCACACTTAATCCAACGTCTTCGTCCTATTAAGGAGGTGATAGCGCAGCGAACGAGGCAACCAGACTATAATGCTTTAACACTTTGACTTAGCCATAGGAGTTTGACGGTGGGGCTACTATATAGCCCCTGGTGGCTCCGCACTCTCCCGAATTCGGGGTGCGTACATGCCTGGCCGGGAAATGGCCCTTCATTAAGGCGGAGGAATTCTAACATTCCGATAGGTCATCGAGTGGTTGACCAGCCTCACGCTATATCATGACAGTCAGTTTTCGGCTTTCTCTACTGAGGTGCTCGTCCGGATGAACCGGGGCACAATCGCAATAGTTCTCCTGGTGCCGCCTTAGCCGATAGAGCGGAACGTAAGGCAGCAAAACACAAGAGCTGGGCAAACCCAACATTTGACCAAAGACATGATTCAGAGCTGATGCATATAAGGCCAAACTTGCGACGCCGAACACTCCCTAAGGTATTCGGTCTTTATGGTATAAACCGGGCCTAAATAGTGCCCTTTGTAAGAAGCCCCTGGTGTCCAGGTACGTGCATTATTCTGACATGGCCACATGCCAAGACGTCAGCATCCTTCTCAATAGTATTGAGAATCCGAGGGATGTGTATCAACAAGAGACAGTAAGAAAGGTTTACGCAGGGTCTTAATCTAAAAACAATCCTTGGAACGGGTCCTGTTGCACGTCTGCGCCCGTGTCTCCGTTGTGCCGTATTCTGGACGGGTGTAGCACGATGGTCATCTATAAAAGAGAGGAACTTAGGTGAAAAGTTATCGTGCAAAAAGGTAGGTTTAAAGAAACCATGTACAATTCAAGATGAGTAAAAATTGCCACTTGTCTGCGCGCGTTGAGCCCCTTGTATTTGTAATACGGGTGTGGCCATCAAACCTGTATGAATTACATATAGCTGCGTCGGACTCGTCTAACCGTGTCCGTGGTCTTGACGACCTATCGAATGCTTTAGTTGGTGAGGCCTTTTTAGTGTGCGGCTGCCAAGGCCGCCGCACTCTCTTCGGCGTGCAGGGATCGCTCAAAATTTCCACTTACTGTAATAATGCCACGTGGACCGGGCATCTTAAGCATGAGGGAAGCGTAATGCGGTATTGCGCTGAAGCGAGCGAAAGCTTCGCGTCCAAGTAGTGCTTGATAGCCACTTTGGAACGGAGCAATGTGGAAGGTCAAATTTTCGCTACAGAAGTTATCAGGGAAGCCGAATATAACCTCTAGTAGCAGGGAGCTCGTGCAATGAGCACCTGAGCCTAGCGTTACTCCTCTAAAGGTAGTATTGCTGTGGCGAATTTTTGTTGGGTCTATCCCCATTTTGCGGACTGTGTCCTGATATATCAGGTTTAGACTACGGCCACCATCCATCAGGACTCATGTGAAGAGGTATCCTTCAATTATTGGGTCTAATACCAAGGCAGCCCATCCTGCGCGCCGGATACTTACTGAGTAATCCTGATGGTTGAAGGTGATCGGTTGAGACGGCCAGTGGCAGAACTCCACGGTGATAGGCCCTTGGGCATATTTATCTGGGAGTGCCGCTTTGTTTCTCCCCTTTATCACGTGTAACATGTTTACTGTTTTGACTTCTGGTGGAAATTTCTTCTGTTCCCCAGTGCTTTGCTTGCGAGGCTCATCCTCGTCTTCGATTGGTGTATCCTGCCCTTGTGTTCGGCGTTGAGCTTGCCGGACCGCTTGAAGACCCAACATTCTCTGTGGGTATGATTTGCAGGTTTATCGGGGGAGCTATGGATCTGACATATTTGGTCCAGAATTTTGTTTAGGCTGGACAGTTCATCTCTGGCGCCTTTAGAGGACGGCTTTTGCTGACCTGGCCGAGAGCTTCTGAATCCGGCGTTTACCGCCGTGCTCTTCGGGATGTCTTCTTTCTTACGGCGCTTATTATTTTTGTTGCGTCGTGATTTCCCATTTCCATCTCTAACTTCGGATGTACTTGGGTCGCTGGTGCTGCATCAGGCTAGCCAGCTGTCCTCGCCCGCGCAAAAGCAGGTCATGAGGTTTGTTAATGCTGCCATTGTTCTTGGCTTTTCTTGGCCGAGTTGTCTGTCAAGCCATTCGTCTCGAACGCTGTGCTTAAAAGCTGCCAAGGCTTCGGCGTCCGGACAGTCGACTATTTGGTTCTTTTTTAGTAAGAAACCTGTTCCAAAGCTTTCGGGCTGACTCTCCAGGCTGTTGAGTTATATGACTCAAATCGCCCGCATCCGAAGGTCGGACATAAGTCCCTTGAAAATTTGCCCGAAAAGCATCTTTGAGCTCTTCCCAGCTTCCAATGGAGCTTTCGAGGAGGCTTTTAAGACAGTGCTGAGCTGGCCCTTTGAGTTTGAGGGGTAAATACTTAATGGCGTGGAGATCATCTCCTCGAGCCATATGGATATGGAGGATATAGTCCTCAATCCAGACCCCAGGGTCTGTTGTTCCATCGTATGCCTCTATGTTTACAGGTTTGAATCCCTCTGGAAATTCATGGTCCAGCACCTCGTCGGTGAAACATAGGGGGTGTGCAGCACCCCTGTATCTGGGTGTACCGCGTTGTTCGGATGTTTGTTGTGTTGCATCGTATGCTGGAGCGCGCTTGCATGGTCCATAGATGGATATGGTTGCGCCGTCCTTTTGATGCGAGCCCTCGCGTGGACCGCGTATTGGCTTATGTGCGGCATTGTTTGCCGCTCTATGTTGGCCGTGAGGTCGTCTATCCGGCCAGATGGCCATTTTAATTTTTGGTTGCGGGGGATCTAAGGCCTCCTCATCAAATTCAGGTAGCAACTTCCGCTTCGGGTAGCTCTTGGTGGGGCGATTACCGCCGTACTTCACTGCTGTGTTGAGTACTTTACTCCATCTGATTCTGAGTGTGTCTTGCGCAGCCTTGAGCCTTTTCTTCTGCTTTTTTAGACTCCTCACGGTGGCAACAAGCCTTTGACGGGCATTCTGTTGCTCCAGGTGTCTGTCCGGTGTGATGTCGTCTGGGCTATTATCTTTGACAGAGTCGGGTTGTTCGGTTTGATTCTCCGTGTTGCCATGGTCCGGCGATGGTTCACCCTGCTCTAACGCTGGGTCTATACGATTGTTGTTTCTACCGAGGCGGGATTTGGAGCGGCGCTTACGCCGCCGCTTTGACTGCTTCTAGAGGGGACAACCCTTCGTTGCATCCTTCCGTTCCTCGTCGTCATTTTCTTTTGGTGTGTCCACCATGTATACGTCATGTGATGAAGTGGGCGTCCAGTGCCCTGTGGGCAGTGGTTCCTGTTTGTCTGCTGCATCGTCGTCCATACCGTCGATGTCTTCAGAGTCGAAGTCGAGCATGTTGATTAAGTCATCGACAGTGGCTACTAATGGGTGGTGGGTGGGCGGCGAATTTCTTCGTCATCCGCATCCCAATCCTGCCGGACATAGTTCGGCCAGGACTCTCGTGACAAGGCGAGAGACTTTAATGAATTCAGTATGTCGCCGTAGGGAGAGTGCTGAAAGATATCCGCGGAGGTGAACCCCATGATTGAAGCCCAGTCGGATTTGATAGGCACGGGCGCAGGCGGTTCAGAGTCCGTGGCCGGGGAAGGATCCGGCAGTTTGGCAACACGGCTCTCGTGAAGGGTAAGGTCGATATTCAGCTTGATCGCCGCTGAGGATACGGCCTCCGTGACGGGGTCTATCCACCCGTCCATGGATGGCGCAACTGGCTCTGAATTGAGGCTCGGAGCGGCTGCCGGTGCGATCTCCTGAATACGGTCTGATGGTAGAGCTAAATCGTACTCATGGTGACCGCGTGGCGCACAAGGCAGGGGCTCAAATCCATCGAAGATCAAGTCTCCGCGGAGATCGGCCGTGTAATTTAAGCTTCCAAACCTGACCTGATGGCCAGGGGCGTAGCTTTCGATCTGCTCTAGATGGCCAAGCGAGTTGGCCCGCAGTGCGAAGCCGCCGAACACAAAGATCTATCCGGGGAGAAAAGTCTCACCCTGGACTGCATCGCTATCGATGATAGAAGGAGCCATCAAGCCTAACGGCGACGACACAAAGGAACTCTCAATGAAAGCACCAATGTCGGTGTCAAAACCGGCGGATCTCGGGTAGGGGGTCCCGAACTGTGCATCTAAGGCGGATGGTAACAGGAGGCAGGGACACGATGTTTTACCCAGGTTCGGGCCCTCTTGATGGAGGTAAAACCCTACGTCCTGCTTGATTTATTCTTGATGATATGAGTATTACAAGAGTTGATCTACCACGAGATCGGAGAGGCTAAACCCTAGAAGCTAGCCTATGGTATGATTGTATCTTATCCTACGGACTAAAACCCTCCAGTTTATATAGACACCAGAGGGGGCTAGGGTTACACAAGGTTGGTAACAATGGAGGAGATATCCATATCCGTACTGCCTAGCTTGCCTTCCACGCCAAGTAGAGTCCTATCCGGACACGGGATGAAGTCTTCAATCGTGTATCTTCATAGTCCAACAGTCCGGCCAAGGGATATAGTCCAGCTGTCCAGAGACCCCCTAATCCAGGACTCCCTCAATTAACCCCACCACGGAGGCCGCAGATTCAATGGCGTTGGAGCCACACATGGACCTGGTCTCACTCGATGCCTATGCCACCGGAACACCGGACTCGTCTCCGGCTGTAGGTTCCGAACCACACGAGCCCGCGGATGCCGAGCTTGATTGTTTATCGATCTTCGAATTCAGCACCGCATACATCTTCCAGCACTCGCCTCTGGGCGACGTGCTAAACTCGTTAAAAAGTTTGTCCTTAGCGGAGGACTCTCAGCTGCACTATATCCGGCTCGAACTAGGGGCTGACGATGGAGAATTTCGCTTCCCACCCGCCACCCACTTTATAGCCACGGTTGAGGATTTGACCGACGAACTTGATTACGACTCCGAGGACATCGACTATATGGACGATGATGCCAGAAAAGAAGAAGACCAGAACCCGCAGTTGACCGGACGCTGGACGGCCACTTCCTCGTATGACGTATACATGGTGGATGCACCAAAGGAAAACAACGGCGACGACAAGGAAGACCCAGTTGAGGATAAACCTTCCAAAATACAGTCCAAGCGCCGGTGCCAGTGGCGCTGCTCCAAGTCACGCCGCAGTAAAGATAGCAACACCGGCACAGGAGAAGATGACACTCCGGAAGGTGCCGAAGACAATGAAGACCCCGTCGACACAACAAACGAACAAGACGAATGGGAAGATGTGCAGGTTAGCCTTGTTAAACAGGCCACATACAAAGATTCAGAGGACAACAGTTATCTTCCGCTCTCCAAGGATGAGGTGAGCCTTGGCACCGAGGATTTCATCGTGCCCGAGGAACCTCTGGAGCAGGAGCGCTTCAAGCGCCAGCTAATAGCCACTGCAAGGAGCCTGAAAAAGAAGCAGTAGCAGCTTCAAGCTGACCAGGATCTGCTCAATGATAAATGGACTGATGTCCTAGCAGCCGAAGAATACAGCCTCAAGCGCCCAACCAAAAGCTACCCAAAATGTAAATTGCTACCTCAGTTCGATGAGGAGGCGCCGGAGTATATACCACCATCGTACAATGCGGCTGACCGGCCGCCGCGTGGCCGGGACAAAATGGCAACCCATGCCGAACACCAGCCCGCCCTGCCTCGTCACTCAGGCAAAGGTAAATTCGCCCACGGCCATACATATGACCTTCGGCAGAACCTGAACAATAAAGAAGGACCTACCAGATCAATCTACGGATCATGAGGACGCACCTCGACACGTGACAACGGCCGCCTATTCTGACGTGACAAACCTAGTCATGCGCAGGCCGGACACCGTAGACGGACTTCATCAGAGCTGCGTCATGATACGGCCTGATATAGAGGCCTCGCACACCCTCATTGCTTCACTGATGAGGTCCTGGATCACGAATTCCCCGAAGGATTCAAGCCCGTGAACATAGAATCATACGATGGGACCATGGACCCTGTGGTGTGGATCGAAGACTTCATTCTCCACATCCATATGGCACGCGGAGATGAACTCCACGCCATCAAATACCTCCCTCTCAAACTCAAGGGGGCCGCTCGGCATTGGCTAAACAGTCTGCCTGACAATTCCATTGGCAGTTGGGAGGACTTGGAGGAGGCTTTCCTCGATAACTTCCAAGGTACATATGTTCGACCTCCGGACGCTGATGACTTAAGCCATATAGTCCAGCAGCCCAAAGAGTCTGCCAGGAAATTCTGGACAAGGTTCCTAACTAAAAAGAACCAAATCATTGACTGTCCGGACACTGAAGCTCTAGCAGCTTTCAAACATAGCATCCGCGACGAATGGCTCGCTCGCCACCTCTGCCAACAAAAGCCAAAATCCATGGCGGCCCTCACGGCACTTATGACCCGCTTTTGTGCGGGCAAGGATAGTTGGTTGTCCCGTAGAAAAAACAATGCAAGCGACGCCGGCACCCCTGAAGTTAAAAATAACAAAGACAAGTCTCGATGCAATAGATACAAGTGCCGAAATAGCGGTGACAACACTGAGGATACGACGGTCAACACCGGATTCAGTGGCTCTAAGTCCGGTCTACGGAAGAAGCCATTCCAAAAGAACAATTCGGGCCCATCCAGCTTGGACCGCATACTTGATCGTCCATGCTAGATTCACGGCACCCCCGACAAGCCTCCTACTCATACAAATAGAGAGTGCTGGGTTTTCAAACTGGCTGGCAAATTAAACACCGAGAACATGGAAAAAGGATCGCAAAGCGAGGACGACAACGAAGAGCCACGGCAGCCGAACACAGGGGGATAGAAGAAGTTTCCCCCTCAGGTCAAAATGGTGAACATGATATATGCCACCCACATCCCAAAGAGGGAGCGCAAGCGTGCGCTTAGGGACGTCTACGCGATAGAGCTAGTCTCCCCAAAATTCAAGCCATGGTCATCGTGCCCGATCACTTTCGATCGCCGGGACCACCCGACCAGTATCCGTCACGGGGGCTCAGCCGCACTAGTCTTAGACCCAATAGTTGATGGGTTTCACCTGACTCGCGTCCTTATGGACGGTAGTAGCAGCCTCAACCTGCTCTATCAGGATACAACGTGGAAAATGGGCATTAACCCATCAAGGATCAAGCCTACAAGGACTACTTTTAAAGGAGTCATACCAGGTGTAGAAGCCCACTGTACGGGCTCAATCACATTAGAGGTTGTCTTCGGATCTCCCGACAACTTCCGAAGCGAGGAGTTAATCTTCGATATCGTCCCGTTCCGCAGTGGCTATCATGCACTGCTCGGACGAACTGCGTTTGCTCGATTCAATGCAGTGCCACACTATGCTTGTCTCAAGCTCAAGATGCCTGGTCCATGCGGAGTTATAACAGTCAATGGCAATATGGAACACTCCCTCCGTACAGAACAGCACACAGCTGCCCTAGCAGCAGAAGTACAAAGCGGCCTTCTCAAGCAGACCCTTCATTCGGCTGACGAGCCCGCGGACATCCTTAAGAGGGTCCGAACTACTCTGCATCGACTTGTCAGGAGATCGACTAGCAATCCGGCCTCCGTCTCAGTCCCGATCAAGCGGTTGCATTCGTGCCGCGCGTACATAACTACGCACTTAAAATTCCATGGGCATTGACGGAGGCACAAACAACTTGTGATCCACGGCACGGCTCAACCGACATCGGATACACACATACTTTCACTTTTACTTGTTTTCCTTTCAGGTGTCAATCCCACAGGCCCAATCGGGGGGTCTGGTCATCGGTCCTCTTGTAGGATAAATACGCCAAGACGGCGAGAAGCGCGGACATATGGGGAACTTTTTAGGTGATTCCATTAACGATAACTCTACCTGTTTTCCAGGACCCATATGCAGCTCTCCCCTGGTTTTGGCATGTTAAATAGCCTATTTCTTCTTGCACTATTTTTATCAATGCGCCTTGACGTACTAATTACATTACAATGAAAACAGTGTGTAGCTGGAGCTTTAGGACCCCAGCTTTTTACCCTCAAGTCTTTTCTGTTTTCTTTCTCTGTTTTCTTTTTCAGATTCCCTGTGGATAACCCCATCAGGTAGCACCCGTACACTTTGGTATGTTTGACGTTTGCCAGGGGCTTTATAGCACCTTACATTACGGCAACAAAAGTACGAACACTTTCTATAAGTATAGTCGGCACCCCGAATTTAGCATTATATGCATTGGCTCCAAATCATGTCTTTGGTCAATAGTTGGGTTGCCTGGCTCCTGTGCTTGCTACCCTACGTTCCGCTACATCAGCTAGGGTAGTAAAGGGAGAACTACTGCGATTGTGTCCTGGTCTAAATCGGATGAGCACCTCAGTAGAGAAAGCCGAAAACTGACTGTCATGATGCGGCGAGAGCTGGTCAGCTGTTCGGAGGTCTCAAATCATTGGGGATTTTTCCGCATTTTGCGAAGGATCGGTACTGCCCGATCAGGCGCCGGTAGCACTCTAGTTCGTATACCAGGGGCTGCGCCTATGTTTTATTATAAAACTCCTATAGCTAAGTGGGGGCGTTCAAGCCGTATAGTGTAGTTGTCTGATTCGTTGCCTAAACAACTCCTTCAAGAACCATATAATTGGATCAAGATTGTTTAGATTCCACCCCGAACACCTCCGTACTACCTACGCGAGGGCTGAAGCCGACGACTGGTTAACCCTCAGATTTCATACAACACGGTCGCACAGGAGGAAACAATCAAAACATAAAAAAATTATATATTACAAAGCGGATATGTTGTCATCATACAAGACAAAATACGAGTGTATTCACTCGAAAATAACGTCCTGCCCGCACTGCGTGGCTACAATACGAGACCCCTCGAGGACATCCGCAAAATAGCGCTCAGGTGTATGATGCTCCTTGCCCTTCGGCGGCCCCTTGGTCAGCTCGATGGCGTCCATTTTTGCCCACCACATCTTGCAGCGAGCAAAGGCCATCCGGGCACCTTCAATATAGACCGACCACTTTACAAACTCAAGTCGTGGGCAGGAACTAACAAGCCGCTTCACAAGCCCGAAGTAGCTGCTGGGTACCGGCGCGGCAGGCCATAGCCGGACTATCAGGTCCCTCATGGCCAGCCCGGCTGCCTTGTGTAGCTCGACCAACTATTTCAGCTGGTCGCTGAAGGATACCGGATGTTCTGGTCCAAGATATTGAGGCTAGAACAGCATCTCCGTCGAACTCCCTTCCTCGGCTCGATAGAATTCAGCACATCGGATACGCCGCACAGCAAATCCGTAAACGCCCCTGTAGAGCACCAAATTCGGGTAAGCAACAGGAGCGTTCCCTTTATCAACTTGCTTTGCATAATGAAAAACTTACCCACCGCAATCTTCTTAGCCGCCTGGAGTTCCTGAAGAGTGCTCTGGGCTTCGGCTCGAGCCTCTTGTGCGCTCTGGCGAGCCTTGGCAAGTTCGGACGCCTGCGTCTTTGAATCACGCTCCAGGGACTCGTACTTCTTAATGGCATCCTGAAGCTCTTGCCGCACCTCGCTGACTCGGGCCTCGTATTTTTTGCGTGCGGTGCGTTCCTTGGCCGCTTTGTTCTCGGCCTCGGCTAATGCCTTCTTGAGGGCCGCCACCTCGGTCGTGGACCCTAGCATAGTCCATGACACTTTAGTCAGCACGAAGTATTCATCCTTCCTAACATACACGCACAGGTTACAGCATACCTTTGCTGTCCTCCAGCTGCATCTTCACAACACTAAACTCTTCCTCAGCCAGCTCCAGGCTCCGCTTCAGTTCGGAGACCTCCGTAGTATGAGCAGCAGTAGCCAGCAGCGGCGCCTGCTTATTCGCATAGACATCATATGTTAGACTCCTGTGAAACCTGTTTTGATCCTTTGTTCGGCTTTTCTTTCCGAACACCGAACAGAGCATTAGGGGCTACTATCTATGCTGTGATATTCTTTCTACAATTATTATTACCTCAAAGGCTGTTAAAAGGCTAGTGCAGGCTTCGGTCAGTCCACTTTTGGCAGACTGAACCTTTTTGATCACCGTACCCATGAGGGCACGATGCTCATCTACAATGGAAGCGTCTCGCAGCGCTTCCAGTAGATCATCCGGTGCCTTTGGTCGGATAGAGGTCACCAGCGTAACAGGCACACCCCTCCTTTCGAGGAAGGCCATTCGCTAGACTCCGGAGCCGTACAAGTCTCCAGAATGATATCCGGCTGAGGGCCGAATGGAACTTGGCCCCCACCATCAGTATCCATGGGGGTTTCTTCCCCCATGTGTCCGGCGGCCGTGGAGTCACCCTTGGACGCCGCCCTGACAATCTCCAGAGCCTCCCCTTTGTTAGGGAAGGCCCTTTGGGACACCACCTCATCATCACCCTTGGGCAAGGCAGAGTGAGCAGGTGGCGGCGACATGCTAGCCATCTCCTTGGAATCTAGCGAGCCCTCTGTCGAGGACTGCAGAGAACCATCGCGGGCCAGACGGCAATAGCATAAATTAAACATATCAATATTGCAAAGGGGAAGGGCCGAACATTTGGACGAGCATAAGGTCTTGGGTACTTACGAAGCGGCCCGAGGCTTAGTCCGGGCCATTCGTTCTGGACCGCTATCGACATCCCACGCGGAGTTATCCACGAGGGAGCCCTTCCCCCTCTAGGGTGCCTTCGCCTCTAGGTTTGTGGAGGCCACCCTTTTCTTCCTTCCCCCCTTAGGGGGGAGTTGTCTTCCTCCTCCTTGTCGCCGTCTTCGGCGACCGAAGGGTCAGTCTCGTCTTCGGACAATAGTTCCTAAGAATCCTTTTGACGATGGCCACTCCTGGTCCCCTTGGCTTCCTTTTTGGTCTTCTTCTTTGGCACGTCATAGGGCGCCGGGAACAACATCTTCATCAGGAGTGGGGTCTCTTCGTCTTCGGGTAGCGGGGCTGGATAGTTAATCCGCCTCGCTATGTCGACCCAGGCCTAAGGAAAAAAATGATAGTAGAGCTTAGACTTGTTTCTCACAATATGCTAGTAAAGGTTATGCCTTGAGATCATGAAAAAACTTATCGAATTATCTTGGCGCTTTGAGCTAAGCCCACAATCCTCGGTTGTAGGCAGTGGCATCTCGCCGGCCTTGAAGAGCACTTTCCAGATATCCTCGTGCGCTGTGCCGAAGAGCTCTAGCAGCGTCTGGTGCTTGGCCGGATCGAATTCCCATAAATAACAAGTCCAGTGTTAGCACGGGAGGATCCGGCGGATGAGCATAACCTGGATCACATTGATAGGCTTAATCTTTCTGGATATCATGTTCTGGACGCACGTCTGGAGCCCTGCCAGCTCGTTCGGAGCACCCCAGGTTAGGCCCTTCTCTTGTCAGGAGGTGAGCCACATCGGAACATCGGATCAGAATTGGGGGGCCACTGTCCAGTTAGTGTCATGCGGCTCGGTGATGTAGAACCACCCTGATTGCCACCCCTTCACCTTCTCCATGAAAGAACCTTCGAGCCAGGTTTGGGCATCTTACCCAGCATAGCTCCTCCGCACTCTGTTTGTTGGCCTGTCACCACCTTTGGCTTCACATTAAAGGTCTTCAGCCATAGGCCGAAGTGAGGTGGAATGCGGAGAAAGGCCTCGCACACGACTATAAATGCCGATATGTTGAGGATAAAGTTAGGGGCTATATCATGGAAGTCTAGCCCATAATAAAACATCAATCTGCGGACAAACGGGTGGAGAGGGAATCCCAGCCTGCGGACAAAATGCGTGAGGAACACCACTCTCTCATGAGGCTCAGGGGTGGGGATGATCTGTCCCTTGGCCGGGAGTCGGTGAACGATCTCCTTGGCCAGGTATCCGGCCTCTCGGAGCTCCTCTATATTTTCCCTCTTAACGGAGGAGGTCATCCACTTGTCGCCGGCTCCGGATCCGGACATGGTTGGGTGCTGGTTTGAATGAGGACTTGGGCGTTGGAGCTCGAGGACGGAGAGGCAGGTGGAAAGTGTGGCGGAAGAAAGGGGAATCTTATCTCCTTATAAGGGCGGTGAATATCGAACGCCCCCGTTCGCTTTAAAATTCGCCTGCTCCCAAGGGCTGTGTAAACGGCACAGTTGGGTTACCCACACCCGTATTGATGAGAATCCTGTGATAAGGGGACACGATCTCTCCTTTGACAAGACGTGCCAATGACAACCGCGTCTTGAAACGTGGGGCGAAAAACGGTTCGAAATTATGATCGGACGGACGTGACGTCATATTACTAAAGTTGTCAGCAGATGGGACTCGTGTGTTATTATATTTTCTCTATGTTTGTGTGCGGTGTGTTTTACAGGTCCGGACACGTTTGTTTCATCCGAAGACTATTTTTTGGAGTTCAGAAGGAGGAACCCGCCTTGCAATGTCGAAGACAGCACTACGCGCCGGATACCTTGTCATTGAAGCCAGGTTCAGGGGCTACTGAGGGAGTCCTGGACTAAGGGGTCGTCGGACGTCCGACCTGTTATCTATGGGCCGGACTGATGGGCTGTGAAGATACGAAGACCGAAGACTACACCCGTGTTCGGATAGGACTCTCCTTGGCGTGGAAGGCAAGCTTGGCGAACAACTATGAAGATTCCATATTATGTAACCGACTCTATGTAACCCTAGATCCCCCTGGTGTCTATATAAACCGAAGGACTTAGTCCGGATAGGGGATACTCAATACCATAGTCATACAGGCTAGACTTCTAGGGTTTAGCTTTTACGATCTCGTGGTAGATCAACTCTTGTAACACTCATATTCATCAAGATCAATCAAGTAGGAAGTAGGGTATTACCTCCATAGAGAGTGCCCGAACCTGGGTAAACATCGTGTCCCCTGTCTCCTGTTTCCATCAACCTTAGACGCACAGTTCGGGATCCCCTACCCGAGATCCGCCGGTTTTGACACCGACAGGCACCCCATAGACACAAAAGTTGATCATTGATCTTTAGTCATGTGCGGTGCCCCCTCCACCATAATCCATCTCGGTTATATTGTAGCGGTGCTTAGGAGAAGCGCTGTTCCGGTAGCAACATCATCACCATCATCACGCCGTCGTGCTGACGAAACTCTCCCACGGAGCTCTACTAGATCGTGAGTTCGCAGGACGTCACCGAGCTGAACGTGTGCAGATCGCGGAGGTGCGGTACGTTCAGTACTAGGATCGGTCGATCGTGAAGATGTACGACTACATCAACCGCGCTGTCATAACGCTTCCGCTTACTTTCTACGAGGGTATGTAGACGATACTCTCCCCTCTAATTGCTATGCATCACCATGATCTTGCGAGTGCGTAGGATTATTTTTTGAAATTACTGCGTTACCCAACACATTTTCCTTTTCATTGGTCTAGTGTTCGCACAGAGAAATATGACCATTAAAATGAAATGCACAAATTCATCCATTGACCATATTTCTCGTATCCTCGAAAATGGTCACAATCTAGTTCGTAGAGAAACAAATCATACAATTTCACATATGAATTCATGACACATTTATTCTATTGTTTCATGGATTCATTACAATCTCTGAGATTTCCATTACATAATTAAACTCCGTATGAAAATAAGAGAGCTTCCTACTACACTCATTAAAATTTTAGCTACTCAGCTCTAGCTTTCTTTGGGTGTGTACAGTGAATGGCATAATGTCCTGCAGCATTGCAATGAAAAAATTAACTTACGGTAATTCCCTGGGCTTCCTTGTGACTCCATAGGTTCCTTGGGTTCTTTGCTTCTTTTCTGGATAATCATTGGCATAATGTCCTGTGTGCTTCCACTCAAAACAGGTAATATGGCTCTTATCCTTCTTTGTAGGTGTAGCTGGTTTGGGATGATGTTGGTTTCCAATTCCTCCAGTTCCACTGTCATGACGGTGGCCAATGGGGTGGTGTCCAATGCTTACGTGCTGAGAGTCACCTCCATGGTTCTAATGGTTGTGTCCTCCAAATTTATTGGGTCCTAATCCTGTACTTCCTGAGTATGGGGTGTAGCAGGGCTTCTGCTGAACTCCAGAGCTAAACTTTCCCGGTCCAGGCTTCCTTTTGTGGTTCTTAACCTACTGATGCTTGGCTTCGAGGATAATAGCTTTATCAACCATCTCCTGGTAGTTCTCAAAGTGAGTAACAGTCAATTTAACTTCAAGTTCATCGTTCAAACCTTCCAAAAAGTTATCCTGTTTAGCTACATCGGTGGCCATGTCTCCTAGAGCATAAGGGGACAACCTGCTGAACTCATCAACATATTCACAAACTGAACATCCTCCCCGGCGCAAGTTATGAAATTATTTCTTCTTGACGCTCATAGCTCCAGCTGAAACATGAGTGGTACAGAACGCCTACTGGAATTGCTCCCAAGCCACATTCTGCATGGGGTATGTGGTGGTATAGTTCTCCCACCATTCAGCTGCCGGTCCATCCAGCTGGTGAGCGACAAATCTCACTTTCTCTATGTCAGTGCATCCTGCAGTGACCATCACTCTTCCTATCTTGCGAAGCCAATCATCTATGACAATCGAGTCTGTGCTGCTTGAGAACATAGGTGGGTTCAACCATAGGAAACGGGTAAGGTTACCAACTTGAGGTGGCGGGTTATTGTTGTTGTTCTCATTCTAGTTCTGCATTAGGAGTTGCAGCATCTAGTTTTGGGTCTAGAGCAACTGCTCTATGCTGGGTCCGTTTCTCCCTGAGCTATTCCTGGTATTGTCACGTCTCGGTGGCATATGATGGGTTTTGCGGCGAGGAGGTAAGGTTGGAGAGAGAGGAAGAAAGATACTCATACAAACAATATAGTTTTGAAAGCTGGTTTTATTTGTGGCTATCAGGAAAAAACATCAAACAATGACCTCTCACAAATCATGGCATCTAACATAGGTATATAATAGGGGTTTGGTCTTCTATAGGTCATATCGGGATTCTTCAGGGTCTTCGGAGTCTTCAATTTTTGTAGCTTCGATCATTGTACTCTGAGATGGTCCTTAGTTGATTCTCCGTGTGGTCAAAAGGGAAAGGGGTATATTCTAACTATTTTAGGTAAGAGGGACTATTTGATAAAATCAGAAAAGATGAGAAGTAAGGGCTCTTTTTGAAAAGAACTTTTTTAGAGATCCTTTCCTAAGGCTTTCCAGTTTCTAGGGTCACGTCCTAAAGTCATCATGTGCTCTGATACCATCTCTGTATCGACCCGACCTCAAACGGTCAAGCCTCTGTGAATCTGTGCCATCCCTGGATCAGTATGCTGGCACACACAGTACATGTGTGTATATATCAAAGTGCAATCACATGTATAAACAATGTAAAACTAAGATATACCTCATAAGTCTTAGCAAAAACCAACAAACGGGTGTAAAGTCCCATCAATGCCATCGAGAAGTTGAATGTAGACGGTAACCCTATATCATAACTCTTACTTGTCGAAGAAGAATCTGCAACATGCACAACAAAAAAGAAACATCCGTGACATTTTGGGCCGAACGAAAAAAAATTCTGTCATACTTATGACACTTCTATGACGATAATTGTGAAAAACCCGGTATCATCATAGATGTGGTGGGCTCCTACTTCTATGACAAAAAATCATGACAGAAAATGGGCTTTTCGTCCTGGGCGGGCCGGAGACGCAGCTGCATGACATTCTTTGGGTCGTCCATGACGGGAAAAACCATGGTAGAAGCTAGGGCGAGGAAAATTTCGGGGAGTTCCTGGTTATGGTGGGTGGTCGGGGCCGAGCGATGCGCGTTTCTCTCATACACATACGCGCGTGTGTGCGAGGCGTTGGGCTCTAACTGAACCCGAGCGATTACACTAGCTACATTACTGAACCCGAGTGATTCCTTCGCTACTGCTGCTAACTGAAGCCGATCGGTGCTGCCTCTGGATGAACAGTGAGCGTTGCTGGGGGGGATTGGATGAACAGTTCCCGGTGGGGGTGGATGAATAGGACCCCGTGGTGTTGCCTCTGGATGAACAGGACCCCAATTGATCGAGATGGTTGGGGCTAGATGAATGGGACCCCGTGGAGGGCTGGATGAACAAGACGACCCCGTGGAGGGCTGGATGAACAGTAGACGGTGGAGGGCTGGATGAACAGTAGCCCGTGGAGGGGTGTTTAAACAAGAGCCCGTGGAGAGGGCTGGTTGAACAGTAGCCGGTGGAGTAGCGCACGGTGGAGGCTGGATGAACAGGAGCCCGTGGATGAACAGTCGTAGGTGGAGGCTGGAGGAGGTCGACGACGGATGAACAATAGCTCGTGGAGGCTAGAGGGGGTCGACGGTGGAGATGAACAGTATCTCGTGGATTCCTGTTTTGTGGTACGCCACACCCCTCCCGATGAACATGACCCACATTTCAACCGTAGCGCTCCAACACAAGTCCGTTTCCTCCGATTTGCGGTACGCCACACCCCTCCCGATGAATAGGACCCCCGTTTCGACCGTAGGAGGTCCGTTTCCTCCATTTTGCGGTATGCCAGACCCCTCCTGATGAATAGGATCCCATTTCAACTGTGGCCGGTCGAACACAAGGCCGTTTCCTCCGTTCTGTGGTACGCCAGGCCTCGTTTTCATCGGCTGTTCCGTCCAAGCCCTCCCGATGAACACGACGATGCATTCCATTCTGACCCAGCCGGTTGGCTCCCCACGAACACGACGACGACGCTGTTTCTCTGTTTCGACCCAGCCATGTACACGAGCCCTGGCCGTACGTATGCATGAGTAGGCGTTCGAGACCCTGCCCGTATGTACATACGTGGCCGTATTTTCTTTCTTGCACACTGGTCGTTGTACGTACGTGTACATGCTACGTGCATGCTTCTACTAGGACATGTGCGCGCCTCTACATGGACTAGTATGTACGTACATGTTCGCGACCAGAATGACAACGCTACGTACGCTTCGACCAGGTGGGCCCTGACTGTCAGGCACTTCCTTGCATGCGAAGATGTAGCTGGTTGATAACCCACAAGTATAGGGGATCGCAACAATTTTCAATAAGTAAGAGTGTCAAACCCAATGAGGAGCTAAAGGCAGAACAAATATTCCCTCAAGTTATATCGACCACTGATACAACTCTACGCACGCTTGATGTTTGCTTTACCTGGAACATTTATGAAACTAGAAGTACTTTGTAGGTGTTGTTGGATAGGTTTGCAAGATAATAAAGATTACGTCAATAAATGTTAGGGGCTGTTTAGATAAAGACACAACTGACTTAGTTTTAGTAAAGAGCTTTTTGTTACGAGAAAGTTATTTGTCCCTAGGCAATCGATAACTAGACTGGTAATCATTATTGCAATTTTATTTGAGGGAGAGGCATAAGCTAACATACTTTCTCTACTTCGATCATATGCACTTATGATTGGAACTCTAGCAAGCATACGCACCTACTAAAGATCATTAAGGTAAAACCAAACCATAGAATTAAAGTATCAAGTCTTCTTTATCCCATACGCAAACAACCTACTTACTCGGATCTGTGCTTCTGTCTCTCACGCCACCCACCATAAGCAAATCATGAACATATTGCAAACCCTATAGCGGGGATCCCTCATGGTTGTGCGACACGGACAACACCATAGGACAACATCAATAATAAAACATGCATCTCAAACCAATCACGATCATCAAATAGCCTATAGGACAAAACAGATCTACTCAAACATCATAGGATAGCCATACATCATTGGGAAATAATATATAGCATTGAGCACCATGTTTAAGTAGATATTACAGCGGGTAAGAGAGAGTTTACACCGCTGCATAGAGGGGGGAAGAGTTGGTGATGATGGTGGTGAAGTTGTTGGTGAAGATTGCGGTGATGATGATGGCCCCGGCGGCACTCCGGTGCCACCGGAAGCGAGTGGGAGAGGGCCCCCTCCTTCTTCTTCTTCTTCCTTGGCCTTCTTCCTAGATGGGATAAGGGTTTCCCCTCTGGTCCATGGTCTCCATGGCGTGGGAGGGGCGAGAGCCCCTTCGAGATTGGATATGTCTCTCTGTCTCTCTCTGTTTCTACGTTCCCTGATTCTGCCCTTTCACCGTTTCTTATATTCCCGGATATCCGTAACTCCGATGGGCTGAAATTTTAAAACGATCTCTATCCGGATATTAGCTTTCTTGCGGTGAAAGAAGGGCATCAACTGCCTTACGAGGTGGCCATGAGGGTCACGGGCACGCCCAGGGGGGTGGGGCGCGCCCCCTGCCTCGTGCCTCCCTCAAGCACCGCCTCGCGTGGATTTTTCTTCCCAAAAATCATATATATTCCAAAAAAAATCTCTGTCAGTTTTTATCCCGTTTGGACTCCGTTTGATATGGATATTCTGCAAAGCAAAAAACATGCAACAAACAGGAACCGACACTAGGCACTGGATCAATATGTTAGTCCCAAAAATAGTATAGAAAGTTGCCAAAAGTATATGAAAGTGGTAGAATATTGGCATGGAACAATCAAAAATTATAGATACGACGGAGACGAATCAGCATCCCCAAGCTTAATTCCTGCTCGTCCTTGAGTAGGTAAATGATAAAAAAGATAATTTTTGATGTGGAATGCTAACTAGCATAATCTTGATCATGTATCTAATCATGGCATGAATATTAAGATACGAGTGATTCAAAGCAATAGTCTATCATTTGACATAAACAATAATACTTCAAGCCTACTAATAAAGCAATCATGTCTTTCCAAAATATCATGGCCAAACAAAGTTATCCCTACAAAACCATATAGTCTGTCTATGCTCCATCTTCACCACACAAAATATTCACATCATGCACAACCCCGTTGATAAACCGAGAAATTGGTTCATACTTTTTAACGCGCTTCAGCCTTTTCAGCCCTCACACAATACATGAGTGCAAGCCATTTATATAGCACTATAGGTGGAATAGAATATGATGATGGGGGTTATGTGGAGAAGACAAAAAGGGAGAAACTTTCACATCGACGCGGCTAATCAATGGGCTATGGAGATGCCCATAAATTGATGTCAATGTGAGGAGTAGGGATTGCCATGCAATGGATGCACTAGAGCTATAAGTGTATGAAAGCTCAAACTGAAACTAAGTGGGTGTGCATCCAACTTTCTTGCTCATGAAGACCTCGGGCATTTGAGGAAGCCCATCATCGGAATATACAAGCCAAGTTCTATAATGAAAATTCCCACTAGTATATGAAAGTGATAACTCAAGAGACTCTCTATATGAAGAACATGATGCTGCTTTGAGGCACAAGTGTGGTAATAGGATAGTAGCATTTCCCCTTTTTATTTTCTTTTATTTTTTTGCAGGCTTCTTTGGCCCCCCTTTTTTATGTAGGCTTCTTTGGCCTCTTTTTTTGGGGGGGCAATGCTCTAATAATGATGATCATCACACTTTTATTTACTTACAACTCAATATTACAACTCGATACTAGAACAAAGATATGACTCTATATGAATGCCTCAGGCGGTGTACCGGGAAGTGCCATGATCTAGCGTAGCAATGACATCAAAAAACGGACAAGCCATGAAAAAATCATGCTAGCTATCTTACGATCATGCAAAGCAATATGACAATGAATGCTCAAGTCATGTATATGATGATGGAAGTTGCATGGCAATATATCTCAGAATGGCAATGGAAATGCCATAATAGGTAGGTATGGTGGCTGTTTTGAGGAAGATATAAGGAGGCTTATGTGTAACAGAGCGTATCATATCACGTGGTTTGGATGCACCGGCGAAGTTTGCACCAACTCTTGAGGTGAGAAAGGGCAATGCATGGTATCGAAGAGGCTAGCAATGATGGAAGGGTGAGAGTGCGTATAATCCACGGACTCAACATTAGTCATAAAGAACTCACATACTTATTGAAAAAGTTTATTAGCCCTCGAAGAAAAGTACTACTATGCATGCCCCTAGGGGGATAGATTGGTAGGAAAAGACCATCGCTCATCCCCAACTGCCACTCATAAGGAAGACAATCAATTAATACCTCATGCTCCGACTTCGTTACATAACAGTTCGCCATACGTGCATGCTACGGGAATCACAGACCTCAACACAAGTATTTTCTACTAATCCACAACTACCCACTAGAATGAATCTAATATCATCATCTTTATATCGCAAAACTATTACAAGGAACCAAACATATCATATTCAGTGATCTACAAGTTTTATGTAGGATTTTATGACTAACCATGTGAATGACCAGTTCCCGTCATCTCTCTAAATAGATATAAGTGAAGCAAGAGAGTCTAATTCTTTCTACAAAAGATATGCCCACGCTCTAACAAATATAAGTGAAGCAAAAGAGCATTCTACAAATGGCGTTTTTCTATGTGAAGAGAAACATGCAATCCAAACTTCAAATGATATAAGTGAAGCACATGAAGCATTGTATAAAGCCATACTCAAAAGATATAAGTGAAGTGCAATGAGAATTCTATGAATCAACCAAGGACTACCTCATACCAGCATGGTGCATAAAAGAAAAGTGAAAACTAAATGCAAAAGACGCTCCAAGATTTGCACATATCACATGAACAAAACGAATCCGAAAACATACTGATACTTGTTGAAGAAAGAGGGGATGCCTTCCGGAGCATCCCCAAGCTTAGATGCTTGAGTCTCCTTGAATATTTACTTGGGGTGCCTAGGGAATCCCCAAGCTTAAGCTCTTGCCTCTCTTCCTTCTTCTCATATCAAGACCTTCTCGATCATCGAACACGTCATCCACACAAAACTTCAACAGAAAACTCGGTAAGATCCGTTAGTATAATAAAGCAAATCACTGCTCTAAGTACCGTTGAAAACAAATTAATATTTTGTTTTTGCATTGTGTCTACTGTAATATAACTTTTTCATGTCTTAATCCACTAATATAATTCGATAGTTTCATCAAAACAAGCAAACTATGCATCAAAAACAGAATCTGTCTAAAACGGAACAGTCTGTAATAATCTGAACATTCACCATACTTATGATACTTGAAAAATTCTACCAAAATTAGGAAAAATAAACAATTTGTATAGAAAGACAGTGCAAAAAGAGTCAGAACCATTCGACGTCCAGTAAAAAATGTAAAATCGTGCACTACAGTCAAAGTTTCTGTCCTGCACCATACAAACCAACAAGCATCTAAAACATCCTAAAGGTAAACCTTGGCACATTATTTTTATAATACAATGGAATTGTACAAGGGGATAATTATTTTTGTTGAAAAGTTTCTATAATCAAGATTCACAAAGTTTCTGTGAGCATGAAAAAAGAGCAAGGCTAGCTCCCACTTCAACAATGCTTGTCTCTCTCACTTTCACTTTCCTTTTTGAAAAAGATTTAGGTTCCCCTCTTTATTTTTTTTGTTTTTAAACTTTATAAAAGCACTCAACAGAAATAAAGGACTCTCTAAAATTTCCGAGTTGTCTCCCTGGCAGCGCTTTCTTTAAAGCCATTAAGCTAGGCATATAGTGCTCAAGTAGTGAATCCACCCGGATCCCAAGGTATATCAAAGCCAATTTTAGTTAACAATGATTTGTAATTTAGTAGTGAGAACAAAGTAAAATATATCATGTAACAACGAAGTCTAACTCTCTTCCTATGCATCGTCATGTCATAAAAGAACAATTCATGCACACAAACTAAAGGCCAATGCATAGTATAAACAGTTTCTTGCATTTTTTTCGTGTTGGAAACACAAAGAGGAGGAGATGTAGTTCCTCTCTCATAATAATTGCAAGTAGGAGCAGCAAGCACATGCATATTATATCTATCAAGATCATCATGTGCAACAATAAAAGGCAACCCATCAATATAATCCTTAATAAGCACAAACTTCTCCGATATAGTGTAGTTTGGAGAATTCAAAATGATAATAGGACTATCATGTGAGGGTGCAATAGCAACAATTTCATGTTTAACATAAGGAACTATAGAAAGTTCATCTCCATAAGCATAATTCATATTGGCATCTTGGCCACAAGCATAGCAAGCATCATCAAAAAGGGATATTTCAAAAGAATCAATGGGATCATAGCAATTATCATAGCATTCATCCTTCGGTAAGCGTGAAGGGAAATTAAACAACGTATGAGTTGAAGAGTTACTCTCATTAGTAGGTGGGCACGGGTGATCAATCCGCTCTTCCTCCTTTTGTTCTTCGCTTTCCTCCTCATCTTTTTCATCCAATGAGCTCACAGTTTCATCAATTTCTTCTTCCATAGATTCCTGCAAAATATTACTCTCTTCTGGGACAATGGAGATTTTCTCAATAAACGCATCAATATCAGAATTGTATTCATAATTCTCATAACAATATTTAAGGATAGCTAAATTTTCAGGTCTGTAGACATCATCATAAAGATTTTCATATTCTTTAAACATAGATTCAATTTCATAAGCACCCATAAAAGCAACAAATTCTTCTATTTGTTCCACATCATAATAGTCATATATACCTCTAGCATAAGAAGCCAAAGTTTCATTATCATTAAATTTACATAAAAAGGGAAGGTGTGGAGCCTTCATCCTAGAGCAACAAGTATAATCATATCTCAAGCATAGTTGCCTAGCTTACCATTTCAACATATAAATTTGATCCCATAATAGTTTCCCTTTTTGAGTCAAGCGATAATCCCTAAAGTATTCACGTTGATCCAACGTGTCTCCCTTTACCAAATTGATGGGTTTTTCTTTGGATTATCAAAGTAGTACATAATATCTGTCACATAACGAGCATCGAGGGTTTTAGGAGGTTCCTCATCTCCATGAGCAGCAAGTACACCTAATTTTTTTGGTAATTCATGTTCCATGTCCATAACTAAAGATAAAGAACAACTAAGAACAGGAAATAAAAATTACTTAGTGATAAAGCAAACAAGCACACACGAGAATATTCACCCCACGCTATTGCTCCATGGCAACGGCGCCAGAAAAAGGTCTTGATAACCCACAAGTATAGGGGATCGCAACAGTTTTCGATAAGTAAGAGTGTCAAACCCAACGAGGAGCTAAAGGAAGAACAAATATTCACTCAAGTTCTATCGACCACCGATACAACTCTACGCACGCTTGATGTTCGCTTTACCTAGAACAAGTATGAAACTAGAAGTACTTTGTAGGTGTTGTTGGATAGGTTTGCAAGATAATAAAGATTACATAAATAAAAGTAGGGGCTGTTTAGATAAAGACACAACTAACTTAGTTTTAGTAAAGAGCTTTTTGTTACGAGAAAGTTATTTGTCCCTAGGCAATCGATAACTAGACCGGTAATCATTATTGCAATTTTATTTGAGGGAGAGGCATAAGCTAACATACTTTCTCTACTTGGATCATATGCACTTATGATTGGAACTCTAGCAAGCATCCGCAACTACTAAAGATCATTAAGGTAAAACCCAACCATAGCATTAAAGTATCAAGTCCTCTTTATCCCATAAGCAAACAACCTACTTACAAGGGTCTGTGCTTCTGTCACTCATGCCACCCACCATAAGCAAATCATGAACATGTTGCAAACCCTACAACGGGTATCCCTCATGGTTGCGCGACACGGAGAGCACCATAGGACAACATCAATAATAAAACATACAACTCAAACCAATCACGATCATCAAATAGCCCATAGGACAAATCGGATATACTCAAACATCATAGGATAGCTATACATCATTGGGAAATAATATATAGTGTTGAGCTCCATGTTTAAGTAGAGATTACAGCGGGTAAGAGAGAGGTTACACCGCTGCATAGAGGGGGAAGAGTTGGTGATGATGGCGGTGAAGTTGTTGGTGTTGATTGCGGTGATGATGATGGCCCCGACGGCACTCCGATGCCACCGGAAGCGAGGGGGAGAGAGACCCCCTCCTTCTTATTCTTCCTCCTTGACCTTCTCCCTAGATGGGAGAAGGATTTCCCCTCTGGTCCATGGTCTCCATGGCGTGGGAGGGGAGAGAGCCCCTCCGAGATTGGATCTATCTCTCTGTCTCTCTCAGTTTGTCTCTGTTTCTGCGTTCCCTGATTCTGCCCTTTCACTATTTCTTATATTCCCGGAGATCCACAACTCTGATTGGGCTGAACTTTTAAAGCGATCTCTATCCGGATATTAGCTTTCTTACAGCGAAAGAAGGGCATCAAACTCCTTACGAGGTGGCCACAAGGGTCAGGGGCACGCCCCCCTGCCTCGTGCCTCCCTCGGGCACCGTCTCGCGTGGATTTTTCGTACCAAAAATCATATATATTCCAAAAAAAATCTCCATCAGTTTTTATCCCATTTGGACTCCGTTTGATACGCATATTCTGTGAAACAAAAAACATGCAACAAACAGGAACTAGCACTCGGCACTGGATCAATATGTTAGTCCCAAAAATAGTTTAAAAAGTTGCCAAAAGTATATGAAAGTTGTAGAATATTGGCATGGAACAATCAAAAATTATAGATACGACGGAGACATATTAACATCCCCAAGCTTAATTCCTGCTCACCCTCGAGTAGGTAAATGATAAAAAAGATAATTTTTGATGTGGAATGCTACCTAGCATAATCTTTATCATGTATCTAATCATGGCATGAATATTAAGATACGAGTGATTCAAAGCAATAGTCTATCATTTGATATAAAAATAATAATACTTCAAGCCTACTACTAAAGCAATCATGTCTTTTCAAAATATCATGGCCAAAGAAAGTTATCCCTACAAAATCATATAGTCTGGCTATGCTCCATCTTCACCACACAAAATATTCACATCATGCACAAACCCGTTGATAAGCCGAGCAATTGGTTCATACTTTTTAACGCGCTTCAGCCTTTTCAACCCTCACGCAATACATGAGCGCAAGCCATGGATATAACACTATAGGTGGAATAGAATATGATAATGGGGGTTATGTGGAGAAGACAAATAGGGAGAAAGTCTCACATCGACATGGCTAATCAATGGGCTATGGAGATGCCCATCAATTGATGTCAATGTGAGGAGTAGGGATTGCCATGCAACGGATGTACTAGAGTTGTAAGTGTATGAAAGCTCAAACAGAAACTAAGTGGGTGTGCATCCAACTTGCTTGCTCATGAAGACCTCGGGCATTTGAGGAAGCCCATCATCGGAATATACAAGCCAAGTTCTATAATGAAATTTCCCACTAGTATATGAAAGTGATAACTCAAGAGACTCTCTATATGAAGAACATTGTGCTACTTTCAAGCACAAGTGTGGTAAAAGGATAGTAACATTGCCCACGCATAGAGGAGTATGAGGGTTCACTGGTTCGCTGCGGTGTGAGGTTGCCGTTGCCGCAGAATAACAGGGGGTGTGGGTGAGTACAGGGATGGCCTGGCTAGCGGTGGGAGTAGTAGGGGGCAGTGAGGCCTTCGCAACATCGCAGCTGGCCACGGGAGGCAGGAGCATGAGGCATGACCGGCGCTGGTTTGGGCGGCTGGAGCATGAAGACCAGAGGTTGAAGAAGCACTACTACCGTTGGATGGACATCGTACGGTCACTGGAGCTAGAATCGTTCATATTAACTAAGTTGACAAAGCCCTCCGTCCTGTCAACTTAGTTGGCCCACAAGTCAGCCTCCCACTATTGTGGGTCCCAGCTAGCAGGGGGTATTCATTTTTTTGTGCGTAATAAGGAGGAACTTCCTTGCGTGCGAAGATATAGCTGGTGGGTCCGACCTGTCACGGTGGGAACGTTTTTTCGCAAAATACAGAGGCCCTTTCGGTGGGTCCCAGCTGTCACGTGGAGGAATCATTATTTTGCTCTTAATAAGGAGGCATTTCCTTGCGTGCGACCGTGCACCCAGCTGTCAGCATCTCCACGCACAGTCTACTTCTGATGGTGTCATTCGTTGACCATGTTGACCACTCCGCGCCGAGTGCATCCAAGGTGGTGGACGACAGTGAGGCCCCGGACTGCAACAAGCTGGAGATGGGAAGACGCGGGAGTAGAGTCGTAGACGGAAAGGTGTACGAGGGTTAACTAGTTCTGGTGCGGTGTGGTTCGGCAGTCGGTGGAGAAGAACAGGAGGTTTGGAGGGGTGGATGGATGGCCTAGCCAACGGTGGAGTAGCGCTTCACAGCGAAGCGTGCTAAGCAGAGCTGCTAGCAGTAGGAGGCGGGAGCAGGTGGTCCCGGCGGCGCTGGAGGAAGAAGACGAGAGATTGAAGATGGATGCCGGATGTTGGATGTAAATCCAACGGCTAACGATGTCAGAATCATTGGTTCACTAAGTTGACAACGATTTGCATTGGCTTCGACCTATTGGCCCACATTTCAGCCTCCAAAACTGTGGCATGTATTCAACCCATTTTTTCTAGAATTTACAGTCTTTTGGGTAGAATTTACAGTCAATCTAATCTTTTTTTCGAATTATAGTCCATTAGCTGGGCTGGGTGAACAAATAATGTGGCGTCCATGCAGCCCATTTATGTTTTTCCTAAAGAATTACATGCCATTTGCACTTTCTCGAAATACATGATTTTGTTGGGCTGATTCTAATTATAATGTTGGGGTGGGCACATCAATGTTATCAAAAAATAAACCGGGGCTGAGCATTTTGTTATATATATATTTAAATAATAAGTGATTTATTGTTACATTGGTCCTTAAATCTTACCAAGCTTTTGTACACAATCACCAGGATTTTCGTTGCCAAAAAAATCAGGATTTTATTGTTAAGAAATTATTTTTATAAGTTAATAAGATGTGGGATATTGTTTTCCTACATATGTTAAAAAAGAAAGCCTAGATGGGGCAGCCCAAAACCCAGATGATACTTGCTGCCCCAGTGATAATAAATGATACCTGCCAGCTCCCTGACTTCATTGTGAATTTATCTCCTATACTAACTATGTTGAAGCACCTAAAAATGTAACTATGTTGACAAACTCGTGGGCCCCAACATCAGTATAGCATTAGGAGGAAGTATTTTTTCGATGATGCACTTGCTTGCGTACGACCATAGACCTGGTGGGTCCCGACTATCCGCCTCTTCACGTACAGTCCTCTCCAGATTCCTCTCGTTTGTTCAACATGTTCACAACGGCAGACAGCAGCGTCGGGGCAAGCACACAAAGGCGCAGGAGGAGATCACCACTAGAGGAAGTGCCTTATTAGTAATGAAACAACTGAACTAGCCTTGTGGTCGAGTGACACTACCCGACAGCTATTCCACCCGGGTTTGAATCCACCTGTGTAGAGAAAATATCTCCAAATTTTTTGCCTCTGCCTTTATTGACATGTGGTTCCCAATTGTCATATAGGCACACCACATCCAACACTCGTTAAAACTTCGTCCCTCATTTTCTATGTTTTTCGTACACTCGACATTGTGTGGGCATTTTGAAAATAGCATATCTTTTTGACTGTGCATCATATGAAGATGTGCTATGCATGAATGTTGATCAACATGATGTTAACTGCCTGGTAGTTCTAGTTTCGACCATGAATAAAACTTCCAACATGATGTTAACACTGTTTGAAAAGGCTGTGCTAATATAAATGCTCTGCCTCTGAAAGTTGCAGTTTCTTATCTGAAACTGAACTTGGAGTTTCTTATCTGAAACTGAAACTTGCAGTTTCTTCTCTGAGAATCACATTGTCTGCACTTTTATACTCCTATGAAACTACATTTTTTAAAATGCTAAAAATAGATCTCTGGCATTCATAAAATACTTCATATGCTCAATACTGCAAATCAGAAATTCAAAAGACATTCATATCTGAAAGTACTCTCAAAATACACAACACAAAACACAATTCACAACCTGCAAATACTAACAACCCTAATCTCCTCCTGAAAATTCACAACCTTCCCGACTATTGGAATTCACAACCTGCCCGACTACTGGGCTAGGGGGGGCAGTCCCGCCTATTCCTCGGCGGCAGACAGCTGCCCCGTGAGACGATGTGAACGGTGAGGGAGAGGATGGCGGGGAAGCGTCGTCGGGCCAACTATTTTTCTCCTCTTGCAGTTGGGTTCGGTCGAGGAAGACTCCACCGGCTCGCTCTGGCATGACACCCTCACAAACGGCACCCTATAGATGCTCGATCCTTCAATCTCTAGTGGATGCTCCATCTGGGATCGATACTCCCACCACCGCTCCCTCACGATCGGATTCGGTGAATCTGTTTGCTCCATGGCCGAGAGGAGCAGCTCTATGTACTCCCGCGCGAATCCCTCCAGGAGTATCGCCGGCTTTTTGCTATGTTGCAGATATTTGGCCATGGATATCGCCGTCGCCGCTAGTTGGTCCTTGTTGTCAAACCAACACTATATCTCCAACATCCTAGCTAGATTCATAGGGTCGCCCTCTGCGATCCTCATGTATCGGTTGTACTCCTCCATTTATCTACTTCTCCACAGCACCTTCGCTCGCCGGTGGTGGTTTTTGAATGGAAGAGGAGAGGAGCAGTGCTGGTTTTGGATTAGAATGGGAGAGGAGCGACGCTGGTTTTGGATTGGAACAAGAGAGGAGGGGCGGTGGTTTTGAAATGGAAGAGTTGAGGAGCTGCGCTAGATTTAGATTGGAACAGGAGAGGAGCGGCGGTGGTTTAAGAGGAGAAGAGCGGAAGAGCGGCGCTGGTCTTGGAAGTATTTTTTTTGTTTTGCATATTTTGGGTCAAAGTTTGACCACGTACTGTATTTGACAAGAAAAATGTGAATGCATGTCACCAAAAATTGTATCATTTGGTTCGTATCTGAATGTACTTTCAAATTATATTATTTCTGCAACGTATAAGATATATTTTATTTGCGAATATCATGGTCAATTATGACCCAGAATAAAAGGGAGACTAGTTAATGTGGGGTCGCTTTCTTAATTGAAGGGTAAATTGATTTTGATTTTGATCTAGTCACAGTGCGTCGGCCCCCTCGTCCAATCCTAAATCGCTGCTGCACGCTCCTCTCCCTCTTCTCCATTGCAAAACCACCTCCTCTCCTCTCCATCATCTCCATTCAAAAACCACCATCTCGCCTCTCCCTCTTCTCCATTGCAAAACCACCTCCTCTCCTCTCCATCATCTCCATTCCAAAACCACTGTGTCGCTTCTCCCTCTTCTCCATTGCAAAACCACCTCCTCTCCTCTCCATCATTTCCATTCCAAAACCACCGTCTCGCCTCTCCCTCTTCTCTATTGCAAGACCACCGCCTCTCCTCCCATCTTCCAAAGCTAGCACTGGACCACTCAGAAGGACATTTATGGAGAGGATGCAG
The DNA here is from genome assembly GCF_002162155.2 of Triticum dicoccoides. Classification (NCBI taxonomy): domain Eukaryota; kingdom Viridiplantae; phylum Streptophyta; class Magnoliopsida; order Poales; family Poaceae; genus Triticum; species Triticum dicoccoides. Next base: position 203,126,207 of record NC_041390.1, on the reverse strand, counting down.
CAACAAATCAGGCAGATCGCCGGCGGCGACTAGGCAAAGTTAGCCAGGTTGAAGGAGATCCTTACTTGGTTTGACAATGAGTGGGAGATTTCGAGGACGGTGAGGGCCATGTGGCAATGTATGCGAAAGAGCGAGACAACGGCGATGAGGGCGACGATGTACATGTACTCCTCGGCGGCAGTCACGCCGCAGTCCTTCGACTTCATCGAGTATCTCCTCTAGGCGATGGAGCAGTCAGATTCGCCTGAGGCGAAAGTCAGGCGGAGGTGGTGGGCGTACAGGTCGAAGGTCGAGCACCTAGAGGATAACGAATCAATCGAGTACGGTGTGCCGTTCGTGAGGGTGCAGAGCCAGCCGGAGCCACAGGAGTATTCGTACTCCCACCGCAAGAGGAGGCCGGATGGCGCGACGTAGCTTCCCCGCCGTTCTCCATGGTTCCCTCGACGCTCGCCTCGTTCCAACGACGGCGGTAGGGTTTAAGGTAAGCTTCGCACTAACCTAATCTTCCACCTGCTCATGCTTACAATCAGTGTGATAGCTAATGAAAATCATGCTTACAACCAGTCTCCGAGTACTACACCAATCACCCTTAAATAGCTCTGGACCTTTGGGTCAAAGTTGTGACACTATGTACAAATAAAGAACAATAAATTGGTGCTTCTTTCAGAAAAGAGTACTCCCTAGAAAACTGCCAATATAAGCTACTAGTATTTGGTTAGAGGATTTGCTGCCGAGAAAGATTCGTCCACAGAGAGCGCCACACTTCCCACTCGTGGTGGTGGATGCCAATGCATGCATGGAACATGGTTGGTGTCGGTAATTTTTACTTGGCACACCTCACACTCTGCATATATGCCGGTTCCATCCGTACATTTGTGCAGTTCCACCAAAATGCACCTGAATAACGCTGTTTGCACAGATAATGAAACAGCGTGATCACATTATAGTGGCACTAGTTGATGAAACATGCAAAATAAATAGAAGAAAATATTGCGATAGTATCATAGTATGCCATGCTGCGAGGGCGAGATGGGCCCTGCGACGCCTCATACGATATGCCACGCCTCATACTGGAAATCGTCCCAAGTCTCCCCGATACACCTTCTGCCAGTGATGAACATTAGTGTACAATGGTAGTACAAGGAGGGGCCTTGAGACAGTCAAATCTCTATTTTTGTGTAGATCAACTAAAATTAAGCACCCCAGTTTGCAGAAACGCTTAAACATTAACAATGGGACTAGTTGATGAAACATACATTAACAAAGAGAAGCACGTTCTTTATCTACATTGGAAATGAAATGATAGAGAGGACACTCGCTCTATTTTAATTGTATTATTACTTCATTTTATAAGTGATGCTAGGATCGAGCAGGTGGAAAACGAGATGTACCGTGCGTCGCAAGGATGAAGGCCGGGGGTGCTTAGACTGGGATGCTGAAGCTGGCTCTTTCAGTCCCTATCTTCCCCCTGATGTTTCTGTGGTAGCATTTGGGTTGTAATGCAAACTTGGTCGAGCTGGTGATGTGCCCCCTACCTTCCTAGCTTATGTGGCAAACTTGTCTCCTGCTAGTACTCAGTCCGTTCTAGTAGTAGTTGCATAACTGCCCGTTTACACTGAGATGTTGTCGGATAATGGTTCTCTATGGTTGGGTTTCTTTAATGAAATAGGAAGGAACCCCCTCTTTTGATATATATAAAAAACAGTGGCACTAGCGGTGCCAAAACATTGCCTCAAATTAATTGTGCCACTAGATTAAGGTGCAAAATAATAACATTACTGCTTTATCATGGCAGTGCCAAAACAGTAGCACAAGAGCAGGATCAACATGTAGGATCTTTGGCAAACAGTCGGATCAAAAAGGGACATACCTCATGATGGGAACCATATCTGCAGTCAATGCCATCGTAGAAGGGCACCAGTCACGAACATGGATGATTCAATTCATGGGACCTTTTGGTGCAGTTCACCTAAAATGAAGCAATGTCCCGTGAGCTAGCAGCTTCTTCTTTTTTTCAATAAAAGGGCTCCAGCCCCGGTTCCATTTCCATCAGAAAACGAAACCCACCGAGCTTCTTCTTCATTAGTTGCAATAAAATTGAGCAACATCAAAGTTGGTCATGAAGCTCCTGGAATGTTCAACTATAATTTGGATATCATTTGTGCAGTTCAACCAAGATCAAGCATGAAATGTATATCTCTGTTTGCACAAAAAAGGTGGAAATGAGGGTGACTAACAAGTGATGAAACATGCATCAAATTAAAAAAGCATGTTCCTTATCTGAATGGCAATCATACAAGGACAGTAGCAATTTCTAGCAACATTGCTAGATATTAGTGTGGGCATTAGGATTAACTATGACAACTGTTAAATACAACATTACTTTAATGGTGCCATTGCTTCATTTTACCAGCAACATTACATTAGCAGCTGATACAGTGTCGGTATTTGGGCACGGGAGAGTAGGCGGACCAGGACAGTTGCATCTCTAATGAAAAGAAGCAACTTATCTTAATGGGAAATTTAGCAGGACATGAAAAAAAGTGCCATTGATTCATATTACTGGAGGCATTACATTGAAAACAACATTGGTTTAACGTGTCCTTACTTTTAACAGTGCGACTACTACATTTTACGAGTGTCATTAGAGAAGAGCGGCTCGGGGCAACAAACATCAGAAGAGGATATCTGGGTGTTGGTCCCATTTTTGTTTGGTATATAGCCACCTTATACTGTGTGAGGCTAGCAAATCTAGTGCTGGACTTACTCTGTTGACTTGTCCCCCAGTCCCCACTTTCTTTCCTTTTTCAACCAATAGATTGGTTTATATTGAGTTTGTACTACATCCCCTTTATTTCCCTATTAGACCTAGAGACCAGTTGGATAGCCAGTCTCTACTACTTTTCACCCCCATTATTTCCTCTTTCGACCAAGTCCTAGATTCAGGTAACAAATCTTCCCCCACCCCACCCCCTTTCTTCCTTGTTTGAACCAACTACTACTAGATTCAAGTGCATTAACTAGTTTTACCTCTTAACAGTAAAAAATTAGGTGGTTTTCGAACAGACGATCGATCCTATCTACGAGGGGGCCTGAGAAATAGTAAAAGATACAAATGCGGCGACGTCAGGAGCTCGGGAAGTAGAGCAAGGCCGGTTTCAAAGGAAGTTATACCTGAGGGTCGCCGGGATGTCGCTAGGTGGGCAGCGGGAGGCCGGATCTGCCCACACTACGGCAGCGAGGAAGAAGGGATGGGAGGCCCTCCCTCGCCAGCGATGCTTGGGAGAGAATGGCAAGGCATGCTGATCGGGACGTGCCGGCAGTGGGTAAGAGCCATTGCCGAGGACGACCGCGTGAACGTTGCACCTTCTCACCTTCCCCGGCGGAGAGGATCCGGCTGGATCTGTGACCAGCGGTGAGTAGAGAGAGAGTGTGGCCACCGCTGTCGTGTTTAGATCTGGAGAGGACGAGAAAGTGTGAAGAGAGCAACACTAGCAAGCAAGCGCAGAGGCTCCTGCCTATATAGTGGAGTACTAGTTTTCTTTTGTCTATCGGCTGGAGCCGGCTTGACCTCGGCAATGACTGTCAAGAAGTCTTCATGCACGTGCCCCGGAGGTGCAGTTGTCGTCATTTTGATCTGAAGCACCGGATTATAACATATAACATGAAAAATGCCACATGACAAGAAATCATAACCTCACTGCCCAAAGGAGACAAGATGAATCCCGATGGACAAACTAGACGAGGATCAGAGCTGAAATTAAAGATAAACTCATAGAAAAGGGGTCCGTCGATAGATGTCCTAATTAACATAGCCGGCTTGAGCTAGATGGCAGCTGAGTAGTCTTCGTGCATGTGCCCCCAATGACTAGCCCAACTCAGTTGTCGTTGTTTAACCCTCGCAGTGATCCGAAGCACATGGCACCTAATTTTGCGAGATGACAAGAAACCTTTTTTTAGATTTCTCACCAGAACTACAACCCTGTACAACACAACCTGCACGATATGTAGACGATAGCCAATCCAGGCGTGTCTGCTGGAGTCTGGTCACATGCATGGACGAACTGATCTTCCTTGTCTTGCAGGGATCGTCCAGGTACCAATGTATGTACTCCTACAACACTTCTCTACTAGTACTATCGCTCGTCTCTCTCTTCTATTAACTCACCCGACTTGCGGGGCCGGGGAGTGTGCCTATGGTCGATTCTCAATTGCGGTCCCACATGTGTGTGCAAACCCAATATGACGTGTGTTCCATTCGGAGAGCGGCATGCCAGACTGACCGACCATCTGGGGTGCAACGCGAACGCGACGGGCGTGCTGTATACTCCGTACATGTGTACCACCGTTTTCTTCAGGCTTTGCTCCATGGCGCAATCCATGGATACAAAATTACTATACTGTACTATTTAAAAGTCGAGGGCGGGGCTTTTCCCGCGTGGTAGGTGGGGCAATTCCGCCTAGTCGATTCGACAGAGACGCGAGAAGATGAGGGATTAGGCTGCTGCAAACGTAGGGCTGTGTGATTTGATAGTGAGTTACTGCTGGACAGGTGGGGCCCGGTGATTTGACTTGCCATTATCATTTTAACTACCGTGCTATGACCGGCGTGAGTCTCCCAATTCCTGACCACCTCCATATAGGTGGCTCTCCCGATGCTCCACCATGTAGGGGCTGGCTCTTGCTTGAGAGCCCACTCCTCCACTTTTTCCTTGCCTCTTTCCCCCACATATGCAATAATGCCATGTAAAGCGGGCTTATAGCCCACTATTGCACTTGATCCTACAAGTGCTAAGCCTGCCACATAGGCATAAGTCTGATGCGACAAGTTAATTAAGAAGAGAGAGACTAGTTTGGTGACCCCAGGAAGAAACAGTGATAAGAGCGTGTGCCTAGATGAAGCAAACTTAGAAACAAAAAACTAAGAACCTATGCATTGGGGACTTGAGTTGCTAAGACATTTAATGCCCATAGCACCTCATCTAAGCACCATTTCATTGGAAGAGGTCACTCCTTGGCAAATGCAATAAATACTACGAAGAAAGAGATAGAGAGAAGTAAACAAAAAATACTCTTATAACCAACCTTATAGCTAACCATGTTGTATGAGTGACGAAGTGATGACTATGTATGACATGCCAACATCAGATAGCCTAATGCAGCGTGTTAAATCTCCAAGGGCGCGACTGTGCAAGCGAGGCGACGGTTGTGGTAGGCGCGACCATAATACGGGCTACTGGCAGCCCTTGGATATGAGATCAAACGGTCACATGCTAAGTTGCTGAAAATTTGCAGAATAACCCTCCAGGATAGGATATTCACCCATAGGTCTAGAATCACGCCATGCAACCGTTCGATCTCAGATCCAAGGGCTCTCGGAAGCTCGTATCATGGGAGAATGGAAAGCTTTGTATCACCTGTAATTTTCCCGACGCTTGACATGACATCGAAAGCTATTTAATTGGGTGTCGAGTAGACATGACATCTAATTGGGCCCCCATAGTACTATGCATGAATCCATTTATCCACCAGGCAAGCAACTACCCTGCCATTCACACGCCCCCCTCGACATTTTTACAAGCGATAAACCTCTCCTAGTCCTCCCGTCCTTTCACATTACGGCAGGTCCACTAATCCTAACCCTTCTCCCAAATCCATGGCGTCCCAAATCTCCATGATCGGCGGTGAGTACAAGGTTAGAACCATCACTAGCGATGAGTTCGATGTCATCTACACCCATTCTTCCGCAAAGGTGAAAGAATGCCTTGCTCGCTTCAAACACATGTTCGAAAACTCAAATGATGAGTAGGTCGCTGGGCTAGATGTTGAGTACACCATAGTCCTGGGAAGCAAGAAGAATCTAAAGGAGGCAGAGAAGAAGAAGCCCACCATGATCCATGTTTGCGTGCATGACTTATGCTTGGTCTACCGCATATGCCATGCCAACGTTGAGTGCGAGGAATTTAAGAAGTTCCTCAAGGGCGGCTGAGTCAAATTCGTTACAATAGACTTTAGGAACGACAAGGAAATCATGGGTCGGATAGGCCTCGTTGTAGGCGACCCCTTCGACCTCCATAAGGAAGGGCTGGTGCCCTCCCTTGATCATCCTTAAATGTTGACCCTGGCAGGAGCCATGGTTCATCCTTCGTACGGTGAACTGAAGAAAGCTCCGCACGCGTTTCATTGTGCATGGAAGTGGAATGTACTAGATATAGACCACATCCACTACGCGGCAATGGATGGCCACCTTTGTTTCAATATATACAAGGGTTGGATGAAGAGCAAGAGCCAAGTGTGCAGTTCAATCAAAGAAATATCGCCCAAGAGGAAGAGGGACAAGGACGAAGTCGAGGACATGGACGAGGACTGCGAGTAAGGTGGCAATGTCGTTGCTCATGGTGGTTCTAATGCAGTGTCTACCGGATTAGTTGCTTAGTTTAATTTCTGGTGTGCTTAGTTTTATTTGAGGGGTTTGTTGTGCTGAGCCCCTAGCAGAACTATGCTATGTTTCTTCTCGTTATATTTCGTACATTTCATATTTTAGTTGGTATAGTACTACCACTCGTTTCTTCACATTATATACGTACAATATATATGGCCAACATCATATAGCCAGCAGTTTAGTTGTCAATGAATTTTAGGGTGCTTAGTTCTATCAAAGAATTCCAGGGTGTTTAGTTTTATTTGAGGGGTGTGTTGTGTTGGACACCATTAACTTGTCATTGTGAGAATCGGCTTATTTTTGTCATGTAACATGGTCAACGGGTTTGACGTGAAAATAACAATGTCTAATGGCATTTATGAGCAAACATCTAACTTAACGATGACATTTTTTAGATATCTAATTGCATTATTGAGCAGGCATCTCACGGACAATGGCATTTTTTGAGTAGTTGTAACTTCTAATGGCAAAACTGAGTAGTGATACACAACTAGTGGCATAAATAATAAGAACCCAAGAATTAAATAGGTATGCTAATTTATTTATTTCTTTATGTCTTTGTACCTTTGTGTGCGAAACAATATACGCTGCCTCCCCCCAGACTTTCTTTACAGAGGCAACATAGAACTATATGAGTGCCCTGTTAAATTTTGGAATTATTCCGGGTTCGTTTGGCCTTTTTTATACATTAATTGAGTTTATGGTCATTTAATGTGCATGATTCAAATTTGAACTACAAGCACATGCTCCCGTGCACCAAAGTTGATTGAAAAATCACATGTGTGTCCTCGGGTGAATTTCTAGGTCCCATGCAAGAAATGGGAATGAAATTCAAACATCTGGGCATCGTGGTTCGGCCGAGAACATTGAGAAGCTTGGTTTTAAAATTCTTGTAAATCCAAAAGACGCCTGAAAATCATGAAACTTGGCATGGTGTCATGTCATGGTACTACCATACTGTGGTAAAAACAATTGCAGAATAGGAACAAGTTTTGGTATAAGTCTCTTGCAAACTGGAGCTTCTCTCAAGAAGGCTCGTGGTTCTGAGAGGGAACATGTCACCTTTGTGTGCATAATTCAAAATTTAAATACAAGCACATGCTCCAGTGCACCAAAGCTGGTTGAAAAATCACATGTGTGTCCTCGGGTAAATTTCTAGGTCCCATGCCAGAAATGGGAATGAAATTCAAACATCTAGGCGTCATGGCTCAGCTGGAAACATTGAGAAACTTGGTTTTCTAATTCCTGTAAATCCGAAACACGCATGAAAATCATGAAACTTGGCTTGGTGTCATGACATGGCTCCAACATGTTGAGGTAATTTTGCTGCCCGATTTGCGAAGGCGCACACATTAACAATCAACAAAGTCATTTTGGAACAAGTGCTGTCACGTTACAATCAGAAACATAAGTATTATTGAAACCGTGGGCGTTCTATTTACCATTTACGTGCCGCTATGCGTCCCCTTTTTTTATTAGCTAGGATGCGCCGTGCAGGGTAGCTATTTGAGTACGGGAGGCGTGCGAGCCCTTTGACCTCCATCTGCCGTCCACCTCTCTCCCAAGGTCTCCATTAATGGTGCCCAAGCCTCTATTTAATGGAGTGGCAATGTCTCACTCGACTGAGATTTAAGAGAGGAAAAAGAAAATCTGAAAAGAAAATTTTGCACGGATCTTGATGTAAGATCCGAAGGACCTATATAGCATCTACTGCGTCTTATAGAAAGACTGATGAATATATATATAAGGATGACGAGAGTGTATAATAATTGTCTTACATAATTAGGAAGATAATTAAAAAAGCCACATGTGGCTATGCCCGAAATACACAAGGACAAAAGAAGAAGGAAGACGCATACAACAATCTGGCTCGCTGATCTCTACTTTCTTTATGTGCTGCAGGTCGCGGAGACTAGTTCTCGCGGCGGGCGATGATCTCTTTCATCAGTTTCATGTCCTTAATACGCTGCTTGGCAGCATCCATGGATTCCTCCACCAGCATGTTGCGCTCGATGCGGAGCATGGCATTCTCGTCCATAAGTTTCTTGATGATGACGCCCGTCCTCTACAACAAGGTAGCGGTCTTCTCCTCCTGCCTCGCCCTTCCGGCGATCTTCGCCCTCAGCAGGTCGCGCTCACCCCAGAACTTCGCATTGCCCTCCCCTAGTTGTCGGATGACACAGGTAGCCTCGTCCTGCAACCTCGCCCAGCCGGAGATCTGATCCATCTAGCTATGGACCATTGCATGCATGCGCCTGTAAGAGTCCTCGCCTGCCCGCCAGAAATTTTCCTAGGCCGCCACGGCGCGGCGGGACCTCCGTGTTGCTTTGGCTGCGCGGCGGGACATCTCTGCTGCTTCCGTGGTGTGGCCGGACCAGTCTGCTACATCGACGATGCGGCGGGACCTCCGTGCTGCTTCGGCGGTGCAGCGGGACCTCTGTGCTGCTACTACTATGCGGCTGGACATGTCGGCTGCTTTTGCGGCAAGGCGTGACATCTCTCGTGCTTCCTCTTCCATGCTCACCTCTCCCTGGTGGAAATCTCTCGACCCAAAACTCATGCTGGCTATGGCTTGATTGACTTGATTGTTTTTTGTGGAGGAGGAGTTGAGGAGGAATGTGCAGTCATCTTAGCATAGTAGTATTTATAACCGAGTACTACTAATATGCTCCTAAGTGGGAAACCGTTTAGGTTGTGATCGGTGTGAACAAGTTTGCAATTAAATATAGCGTGGTAGTAGTAGTAATTTGGAATGTGACGAGACACGCTCAAATTTATTGACAGTTCTAGTTTCGAAGTGTGGCACTATTCCCGGATGGCATAACTTCGGCACGTTTTCTCGGCCATGGTGTAGCATATGCCATGGTACTAGTTCTTTTTCTACTGCTATGTACATGCAAAAACTGGCACCGTCGGATACATATCTTACGCTTGGCGTTGGACAGGAATAGCCTCGTGGCGAGCTATAGACTAGTCTTTTTTCAGACGCATTACACCTATCTCTCGGGACTTCTTGCACGCACCATCACTGCTCCCTAGGTCGATGCCACCACATACACTTGTACTTTGAGAAGAGGTGCACGCACGCACTGGTTCTCTCTCACACACGCATCTATAGCTACGAATTGTAGTGTTCTCAACAATCTGATTGGCTCTATCATAGGTTTCACGTTGCTCCTTGGCCTTGAGATTGAGAAGTTTAAAATGCGGAGGCTAAGATGGAGGCGCGAGGTTTTGGTTAATGTGCGGGCCGCACACGGCACCAACATGACATGAGCTTCGTCTGCCTGGTGCGCATGCAGTCGGGTGAGTTGTCCAAGTATAGACACAACCAGGCCCTTGTTGGTATCTGCGCCTCGACTTTAGCTGGTCATAGTGGAGAGTAACATAGACTAGTTACTAGTCTATGTTACTAGTACCTTCATAGTGGGTAGTGTCATATAGTATATGCATAATTTAGCTACGAGCGCTTTCTGTATGTACCACCTTTTTTCTTTAATTTCATCTTGTTAGTTTTGCTCCATGGCACAATCCATCGATACTACGGATGTACAAATTTATACATTTTTTAAAAGGCTAGAGGGCGAGGCAGTCTAGCTTGGTCCTTTTCACGAGAGGCGAGGGCCTTTGTGATTTGACGGCTCATTACTGCTGGAAGGCGGGGCCTTGTGATTTGACTGCTCCTATAAATGTGCCGATGGCCTGAGGAGGAGCAAAGAACCGTGCGGTATACTCAAGTTTTCCACTGGAGTAGTACTAGTACGACGGAGGAGCACGAAACACGACAGCCCAGTGCCATATAGCGATAAAAATGATCTAATTTGCTAGTCATCTCATTGTTAGCATTGTTCTATTCATGCCTCGCAGAGAACGTGACACGTGCGGCGAAACACCCGAAGCAAAAGAAGAAACACAGGAGCAAAAGAAGAATGAAGATTATCACCCCAAATGATCTAATTCGCTGCGGAGTCGTAACTACTTCTTCGTCGCCTCTAGGACCTCCATCTCCTTGCGCATCTCCTCCCCATCTTCTTCATTCTGTCCATGATGCGGGATTTCTCGATGCGAGTGTTCATCATCTGTTCCGCGGCCGCATTACGTACCTTGACAACAGCCGGGTGCTCGATGCGAAGCTTCGCCAACTCCTCCTTCTATTCCATGACGAGGGCCTGCAGCATCTTCATCAAGGAACTACTACTCTCATGCAGCTTCTTCCAGCCGGCGTTCTTCTCCTTCAGCAGGTCGAGCTCGTGGCAGACCTTCGCCTTGTCCTCCTAAAGTTGCAGGATTTCGCCGGTCGCCTTCTTCTCCGAGGCAATGCTCTTCTTCAGCAGCATCACCAAGCCGACGGTCAACTCCCCCTGCTTATTGAGCTCAGCGGGCATGTCATCGAGGCTCTCCTTCGGCAACTCCACCAAGTCATGGATGAACTCCTTCTACTTATTGAGGTGCTTACTGAGCTGATCAGGCATGCCATCGAGGGATAACGACTCCAGCGCCGCCAGCTCGGCATGTTTGCCTCCGCGTCTAGGGTGCTCCTGGGAGTGTAGCGACCCGACCTCAGACGGTCAAGTCTCCAGATCGGTATGCTAACACACACAGTACTCGAGGATTTATAATAGAGGTAAATCACATGTATAAAATAACATAAATACTATTACCTCAATGCAAATAGCGGAAGTAACAACAAGGTTGTGGATTCCCATCAACACCAACGGCAAAGTAGAGTGTAGAAATCGTAACCCTAACGTACCACTTACTCGTCGTAAGATTCCTGCAACATGAGACGTTGCAGCCACAAAGGGTCAGTACATTGATTGTACTGACAAATTCACACCAGAGGATAATGATGAATAAAGACTATCACTACATGCATATTTTGCTGGTGGAAAGGCTCTATGGTTATAATGTTTTTGTGAAAAGCCAATTTTTCCCCACTACAAAGGAATGCATTTTATTTAACTACAAAGTTGGTTGAAAAATACTGAGAAGGTTCCTCCAACTCAATCCCAAATTAACATCAATAACCCAACAAATTATTTAAGTAACGTGATGAGATCAATATGATAATCCAAGTACCGGAGACTCAAGATGTCCATAACCATGGACACGACTAATCATGATTAGTTTGTACACTCTGCAGAGGTTTGCGCACTTTTCCCCACAAGACTCCATCTCCTCCGTTGGATTTCTCGCACTACATGGTGTTTGAGAAACGGATGACCGAGACATAGTCTTTCAAAAGCATTAACTCTCTACTCCGGATAGACTATACCACCTACAACCCACTACCTGCTAGTCTATCTCTTCAAGAGCTTCACGCAACTTACTCAACTATTCTAGAGCCCATAATAGCTTGTGGCTGCACACAGAAGTTTCTAGCATGAACAATCTTATGATTCCTTTGAGCCTGGGTGGCATTCCATAGGGTGATCACACGGGTCCTCCAGGATCCCCTTGGGCAAGCACTGGGTACTCCAGGTGCCCAGGCAAACCACTAGGTGCTCTAGGGTGCCCCAACCAATCCACCCAGATGTGTATTAAAGTAGCCACCTTAAGTTAACCATTAAATAATAACTCTCACATCTGTCATGAATTCTCTCAAACCAATCCACGTCTACGAGCATAGCATAGCAATATGAGCATAACGTAAAAGTAACTCCCAAGGTTTGAATGCAGGGCAATAGGTTCCTACCTCATCAACTACTTCCCAATACGCACAAGTTATCAAATCCTAACCATGCAATGCTTGAAGGTGAAACTAATGCATAAAAACTGGGTATGAAAGGGATATGATCAAAGTGTGAACTTGCCTGCAATGTTGATGAAGATGATTCACACTCATAACTCTTGATAGATCTACTCGTCACACTCCAGTCAATCTATCGTAAGCAAGCAATAGAACCACACATAAGTAATCACTCAACATATCAGAAAGAACGAAGAAGACGATTTGGAAAACACCAAAACCAAGCAACTCTTGCAACATAAAACAATTTCTAACAGTACCAAAATTATATGAATGTGGTCTTATTAGAAAGTTTCGGTCAAGAGCTTCGATTGGCAAAAAGAATCAACTCAAATGGAGCTACGAAACTCAAGTTATGATCAAACGAAGTTTGAATTCAAATCTGGTCTAATTCAAATTTTAAACTTTCAAAAACATGTTGGAGTTGGATTACTGGATAGAGGAGATCATAACGAAGAAGTGGGCGTTGGTTTCGTTGGATTTGGACAAGCGAGTAAAAAGTTATGCTAGTTTGAAAAACAAGGGCCAATCTGTAAATAAAATACTCACAAACGAGTCCCTGGCAGAAAACTAAAATGAAAGAAAAATACTAAATAGCGAACGTTTGCTACAGAAACTTATATGATGAAAACGTTTGCTGTGAAGGCTAAAACAACGAACGTTCACTACTTAACTAGGTTATTAAGAAAAATCGGGTTCAACCAAAAGAACCGAAGGCTGAAAATAAACCGGATCGGACCGGGCGGTTTTACCGGTCCATGGCGGGTCAACGGGATGGCGGTTTCCGGCGGCTGCAACGGGAAGTGCGGCGGCGGATGCGGCGCGGCAACGGCGAGACGGCGGCGGGGCTGCACGGTGCGGGAGGTGGCTACGGCGGCGCGGGGTGGTGCTAGGCGGCGAGTGGCAGCGGCAGCAGCTAGCGGCGCGGTACAGCGAGAAGCGGCGATGCGAGAAGTGCGGCGGTGGCGGCGAATCTCGCCGGGGCGGCGGCGGTTGCTGCGAGGAGCGGCGTGGGCGTGGGGGCGGCGCTATTTATGGAGGGAGGGGACGATATGGCGTGCGGGAGGGGCAAGGGGAGGCGTAGAGTCCGAAGGCGGCACAGACATCGAGGCGGCGGCGCTGCGGCATACTCCCGAGCAGAGTCCCGCCTGGGGACGGAGGCGATGGCGCGCTGGGCCTTGGCCTGGCTTCGGCTGGGCCGGCCTAGTCGGAGGGAAGTTCCCTTTTTTAAAAAAAATAGACATAGAAAGAAAAATAATATAAACTAAATAAAATAAAAACAACTATAGGCATATAATATATCAAAATTTTCAGAAAAAGATTTCCTATAAGCTGAACATTTTTCTAGGGTCAAATAAAATCCACAAAAATTCAAATAATTCAAACAGTGCTACTGCTCTAATAAAATCTAATAAAAATCATTTCAAAATACCAAGATTAATTCAAATTTATTTCTCTCCAATTTTCTATTGTAGGGAATCATGTTACCCTAATTTCTATATATTTTATTTTTGGAGAAAAAAATAATTTGAATAAAACTCAAGTAACTCCCAATTGAAAATAATTTCAAAAGGACTATGAATTTAATTCTTTTAAAACTTCCAACTCATATTTCATATATTTTGAAGAAGTCATATTATCTTCTCTCGTGAAAATCATCGAGTTGCATGAAGTTTATGAATTGGAAATATTTCCGAATGAAATTCAAATCTTTTCGAAACCCTTTTCATTTAAATAAATGGAAGAAGTCATGTCATCTTCTCTCCAGGGTTTTGTGGTGAAAAGAATTTGAAATCACGGAGATCATAAATGAAAAAATGAAAGTTTGGGAAAGTCCTTTTATTCCCTCTCATTTAACTTTCAAAAAGTTTCAAATTTCACTCACTTTCAGTCAATCAATCAAATTTATCTATTTATATAACATTCCAAAATTTAGAATTTTGGGATGTTACAAACCTACCACCCTTAAAATGAATCTCTTCCTCGAGATTTGGAGAGGCTAGAAAGAAATAGATTAGGTTTGGGGGTCTTCTCAAAATCCATCGATCATCACAGGGGTTCTGGGGTGCTACCACCCTTAGAAACATGGTTATGGTTCCACCAAAACTCATATAATCCATCCTTATTGTTGGCAGTGTCGGTCTTCTCAGATTCTCGGGAAATTTTTCTTTGGTTCTTCCGGTAGTGGCTTAACCTTTTTCCTCAATTCTTCTGTCCTTTCATCTTGGTAAGGTTCTTCCATGACTGGGTATTCCTAGCTGACGGGTCTGGCGCCAAAACTAAACAACTATCGATATCTCATGGCGGCCATCCAATTATGATTTCTCCTGCAGGAAATGGGTATGGGTTGATCCTCACCGTATAACCTACGGTTGGCAAAAGCTGCCGTGTACAAGGGAAAAATTCTTATACCATTCTAGGGTTTAAACAAGGTTTGATCGTCGTCTCTCTACTATAGGTAAGTCTCTCAGATTTACCATCCCATATAGCAAGGCAAATAATAAGGGTAAGTCAGTATGGTGATCAATCCATCCCGCACCCAAATCATTACCCTGTATACGGTTTAGTGAATCTCGCATTCTAACACTCGGTCATCCTCACAAGCATTGCAGAATTTCTCTTGTCGACGAACCAAGTTCGGATAAATCCATTAATTCTGCAAGCCAAACAAACATCTATCGTTCCTTCACAACCCTCAGGTTTTGCGTAACTCTTATAAGATCATCTGTCGATAAAATCGTAACTTCTTCCAGGGTTTTTTTCCTTTAGCAAGAATGTGCTTGCTTCTTGGCAGGTCCTGGGGCCTGTGGGTTATGGCCCATCTCATCACTTGTAGTCCTTGAACCTATCATCGGGCAACTGATCATTATTCCAACTTCCAACCTCCTAGTATTTTTAAATCCATCCAATTGTACTGTCTTCCTTCCTTCTATTGGCACCAAACTTGGACATGATTACTCAGACTCATCATGGAGTTGCAATTGCTCCTTATTACCAACATTCTACCTCCTTGTATCCAATAGTACTTCATCCCTTCATACTCTTGGGGTATCCCACATATCAAGACAAAACTCATACCTATTTTGTCTGAAATCCACTTCGGGGAATAGCATCATCTTTTCCAGGGATCCAGTGTCCTTACAGGGGAATGTCAGCCATCTCTGCATGGCACTTCTTCAACGGGGAAACATGAAACACATCATGAACTCCTGATAGTCCTTCGGGTAACTCCAACTTGTAGGCCACCTCTCTCATACGCTCCAAAACTCGGTATGGTCCTACAAATCTCGGGGCTAACTTTTCCTTTACTCCAAATCGTTTAACTCCTCGCAGAGGTGGCACATGAGGATATGCTCTGTCTTCAATTTCATAGACTACCTTCTTGCATTTTGAGTCTCCATAACTCTTCTGCCTGGACTGAGCTACCTTCAGTCTATCTCGAATCAACTTAACCTTCTCTTCTGACTCTTTGATCAAATCTGGTCCAAACAACTGACGGTCTCCAACTTCATCCCACATCAATGGTGTCCTGCACCTTCTCCCATACAAAGCTTCGAAAGGGGCCATCTTCAAACTGGCTTGGCAACTGTTGTTGTATGAGAACTCCGTGTAAGGCAATTACTATCCCAAGTGGATCCATAATCTAATGCACAAGATCTCAACATGTCCTCTAGAATCTGATTGACTCTCTCGATCTGTCCATCTATCTGTGAATGAAAGGTTGTACTAAACTCTAGCCTGGTACCCACAGTCTTTTGCAACTGATGACAAAATCTTGAAGTAAACCGTGTTCCTCTATCTGATACGATGGTCCTCGGAACTCCATGCAGACATGCGATCCTGGTCATATATATCTTGGCCAACTTTGCACTTGTATAGGTGGTTTTCACTGGGATAAAGTGAGCCACTTTGGTCAAGCGAATCAACTACTACCCAGATAGAATCATATCCCGATCGTGTTCTGGGAAATCCGGTAATGAAATCCATGCCAAGCTTATCCATCTTCCATTAGGTATCGGCATAGGCTATAGTAATCCTGCTGGCTTCTGATGCTCTGCCTTTACTCTCTGGCATATATTACCTATGACTACACACTCCGCAATATCCTTCTTCATACCAGTCCACTAGAAACACTCCTTCAAATCCAAATACATCTTTGTGTTTTCGGGGTGAATCGAGTACAGCGAATCGTGGGCCTCATGAAGTATTAACTTCCTAATCTCTGCATTATTGGTTATATGTACACTATCCTCAAACCATAAGGTGTCGTGCTCATCCTCACGAAAACCCTTGGCCTTTCCTTTGCTCATTCTCTCTTTTATCTCGGCAATCTCTTTGTCATCCTTCTGGGCTTCTCGAATCTTTCCCACTAATGTTGACTGAACTTCCATTGCTGCAAAAAAACCTATGGGGACTATCTCTAAGCGAAGTTCCCTGAGATCCTTGACTAACTCCTTTGGTAATCCCCCACTTAGGAGGGTATTCATCCCGGTGTTCTTTATGGTTGTGTCCTATTTCTCCACAAAGCTTGCATGCACCAGGTTTCTCCATGTCATTTCCATAAGGCTTCAACTTCTGAGACACAAGCCGAGACTTTAGCAGAGTCAACTTAAATTCTTCCCAAGCGGTTACTCCTTGCCATCCATTGATGGTTTGTTACATCCTCCACCAAGTAGCAGCACCTCCTTCAAAATCCTGAAGAGCATGCTAGGTCATATCCTTTCTGGCTATAGGGTCATTCTCCATATGATCCTCCATGTTCTGAATCCATCGGTCTGTCTCCAATTGACTCATCGGTCCAGACAATACAATCTCATCTCCATTCCTCCTCTATGGGGTCCATGGGTTTTGGGGTGGGATAGGAGAGATAGAGAGGGATGCACACAATACAAACAATGGTTTTGAAAAGACAGATTTTATTTGTGGCTGTCAAGAAAAACATCAAACAGATGACAGCTCACAAACGTCGCATCTAACATAGGTATAACAGGGGTTTGGTCTTCTAAAGGTCAATAAATCTTCAACGTCGCCAAACTCTTCAAGTCTTGTTCATGTCTCCGATGGCTTCTTTCGATCGTGCGTGTCCTTCTCAAGTTCTTTTGCCAGATCATTCCTGTTGTAGCAAAGTCTCTCCTGACATCCTTGAATATTCTGGAGTTGCATTCCAAACTTCCGGGTTTCAACACCCTTGGCATGAGCCATGGTCCTATTGTCCTTCAGTTCGTGACAAATCTTCAGTATTCTCAAGGTTTTGCTCCTCTCGCTTGGCTACTTTCAGTTTCTGGTTCCTGAGTTCTTCACGAAATACTTCCTTGTCTAATACGGCTTCCTGGAGCTCCATCTTAAAATTCTTGATGTACTACTCCAGATCCTGGTGATACACCGGCTAAGGTTAAAACTTCATCTTTTGCTGATAGATGCTCCATCAGCCTTCTACCATCCAATCCTTCTGAAGAAATGCATGCTTAGCTCAGCTCGGTGACCATAGTATAAGTGGCGATGACATCACGGAAAACCGTGTTTCTGCCCTTGTCATTGCCATGAGCTATCTTCCATAGTTGATATCTCCTGCCTTAGGGTTTTCTTGACAAAAATTTGAGTTATCATGCTCCATGTTCCGGTCTTTCTCCGATACACCTTGATCTCGCGTATTGACAGCTTCCTTAGTCTGCCAAGTTCCATAAGGGGTGCCTTCCTAGGTCATACAAATCTGGAAAATTCTACAGAGCCTTCAAATTCTCCTAGTCTTCGGAGTCTTCAACCGTTGCAGTTTCCATTATTATAATACATGGTAAAATCTTGTTCATTCCGATGTGGTCTTAGTGGTCCCATATCTTGTACTTCTTGGAGTGGTCTCATCAGCCGAATCTTTGAGTGGTCAAAAATGAAAAGGGGTATGGTCTCACTAAAAGGGTATATTTGAATAAGCTTAGAAGAGAAGAGAGGTAAAAGATCTTTTCAAAATGAAGTTTGTAGAGAAAATCTTTCCTATGGGCTTTCCAGTTTCTAGCGGTCATGTCCTACAGTCAACATGTGTTGTGATACCATCTTGTAGCGACCCGACCTTAGACGGTCATGTCTTTGTGCTTAAGTGTCATCCCTGGATCGGTATGCTGACACACACAGTACTCGAGGATTTATAACAGAGGTAAATCACATGTATAAAATAACGTAAATACTATTACCACAATCCAAATAGCGGAAGTAACAACAAGGTTGGGGATTCCCATCAACACCAACGGCAAAGTTGAGTGTAGAAATCCTAACCTTAACGTATCACTTACTCATCGTAAAATTCCTGCAACATGGGACGTTGCTGCCACAAAGGGTCAGTACATTGAATGTACTATCAAATTCACACCAGAGGATAATGATGAATAAAGACTATCACTACATGCATATTTGGCTGGTGGAAAGGCTCTATGGTTATAATGTTTTTGCGAAAAGCCAATTTTTCCCTACTACAAAGGAATACTTTATTTAACTACAAAGTTGGTTCAAAAATATTAAGGTTCCTCCAACTCAATCCCAAATTAACATCAATTACCCAACAAATTATTTAAGTAACATGATGAGATCAATATGATAATGCAAGTACCAGAGACTCAAGATGTCCATAACCGGGGACATGACTAATCATGATTAGTTTGTACACTCTGCAGAGGTTTGCACACTTTTCCCCACAAGACTCGATCTCCTCCGTTGGACTTCTCGCACTACATGGTGTTTCAGAAATGGATGACCAAGGCACAGTCTTTCAGAAGCATTAACTCTCTACTCCGAATAGACTATACCACCTACAACCCACTACCTCCTAGTCTATCTCTTCAAGATCTTCACGCAACTTACTCAACTATGCTAGAGCCCATAATAGCTTGTGGCTGCACACGGAAGTTTCTAGCATGAACAATCTTATGATCCCTTTGAGCCTGGGTGGCATTCCATAGGGTGATCACACGGGTCCTCCGGGACCCCCTTGGGCAAGCACTGGGTTCTCCAGGTGCCTGGGAAAACCTCTAGGTGCTCCAGGGTGCCCCAACCAATCCACCTAGATGTGTATTAAAGTAGCCACCTTAAGTTAACCATTAAATAATAACTCTCACACCTGTCATGAATTCTCTCAAACCAATCCACGTCTACGAGCATAGCATAGCAATATGAGCATAATGTAAAAGTAACTCCCAAGGTTTGAATGCAGGGCAATAGGTTCCTACCTCATCAACTACTTCCCAATACCCACATGTTATCAAATCCTAACCATGCAATGTTTGAAGGTGAAACTAATGCATAAAAACTGTGTATGAAAGGGATATGATCAAACTGTGAACTTGCCTGCAATGTTGATGAAGATGATTCGCACTCATAACTCTTGATAGATCTACTCGTCACACTCTGGTCAATCTATCGTAAGCAAGCAATAGAACCACACATAAGCAATCACTCAATTGATTAGAAAGAACGAAGAAGACGATTCGGAAAACACCAAAACCAAGCAAATAACTCTTGCAACATAAAACAATTTCTAACAGTACCAAAATTATATGAATTTGGTCTTATCAGAAATTTTAGGTCAAGAGCTTCGATTGGCAAAAAGAATCAACTCAAACGAAGCTACAAAACTCAAGTTATGATCAAACGAAGTTTGAATTCAAATCTGGTCTAATTCAAAATTTACACTTTCAAAAACATGTTGGAGTTGTATTACTGGATAGAGGAGATCATAACGAAGAAGTGGGCATTGGTTTCGTTGGATTTGGACAAACGAGTAAAACGTTATGCTAGTTTGAAAAACAGGGGCCAACCTGTAAATAAAATACTCACAAACGAGTCCCTGGCAGAAAACTAAAATAAAAGAAAAAGACTAAATAGCGAACGTTCGCTACGGAAACTTATATGACGAAAACGTTCGATGCGAAGGCTAAAACAATGAATGCTCACTACTTAACTAGGTTATTAAGAAAAATCGGGTTTAACCAAAAGAATCGAAGGCTGAAAATAAACCGGATCAAACCGGGCGGTTTTATCGGTCCACGGCGGGTCAACGGAACGGCGGTTTCCGGCGGATGCAACGGGAAGTGCGGCGGCGAGGCAACGGCGAGACGGCGGTGGGGCTGCGCGGCACGGCAGGTGGCTACGGCGGCGCGGGGCAGTGCTATGCGGCAAGCGGCAGTGGCAGCAGCTAGCGGCGTGGGACGGCGAGAAGCAGCGATGTGGGAAGTGCGGCGGCAGCGGTGGTTGCTGCGAGGAGCGGCGCGGGGCAAGGGGCAGCGCTATTTATGGAGGGAGGGGACAAGATGGCGTGCGAGAGGGGCAAGGGGCGGCGCAGTGTCCGGAGGCGGCATGGACGTCGAGGCGACAGCTGACTCCCGAGCGGAGTCCTGCTCGGGGACGGAGGCGATGGCGCACTGGGCCTTGGCCTGGCTTCGGCTGGGCTGGCCCAGTCGGAGGGAAGTTCCTTTTTTTAAAGACAGACAAAGAAAAATAATATAAATAAAATAAAATAAAAACAACTATAGGCATATAATATATCAAAATTTTCAAAATAAGATTTCCTACAAGCTGAATATTTTTCTAGGGTCAAATAAAATCCACAAAAATTCAAAGAATTCAAACAGTGCTACTGCTCTAATAAAATTCAATAAAAACCATTTCAAAAATAGCAAAATTAATTCAAATTTATTTCTCTCTAATTTTCTATTGTATGGAATCATGTTACCCTAATTTCTGTATATTTTACTTTTGGAGAAAAAAATAATTTGAATAAAACTCAAATAACTCCAAATTGAAAATAATTTCAAAAGGACTTTGAATTTAATTCTTTTAAAACTTCCAACTCATATTTCATATATTTTGAAGAAGTCATATTATCTTGTCTCGTGAAAATCATCAAGTTTCATGAAGTTTATGAATTGGAAATTTTCCAAATGAAATTCAAATCTTTTCGAAACCCTTTTCATTTAAATAAATGGAAGAAGTCATGTCATCTTCTCTCCAGGGTTTTGTGGTGAAAAGAATTTGAATTCACGGAGATCATAAATGCAAAAATGAAAGTTTGCGAAAGTCCTTTTATTCCCTCTCATTTAACTTTCAAAAAGTTTCAAATTTCACTCATTTTCAGTCAATCAATCCAACAATCAATCAAATCTATCTATTTATATAACATTCCAAAATTTAGAATTTTGGGATGTTACAGGGAGCCGTCGCCAGCCCGTGAGAGATCTTTCGAGGTCTCTGCGTGGCGGCGAGCCCTCTTTTTTTCCCGCAGCCTTGGTTGCCGCTACCTTGTTATGAGTAGTTCTCGACCTAGAGCTATGCGCATTGGACATGGCAAGGACGGACGAAGAAGAAGCACTTATGAGGAGGAAAGGTAGAGTAATTTTCGGTTAGGTAGTTCCCCTTTTAATAACCTAAGTACTAGCACTAGTACTAATACCTGCATAGTGGGAACACGTTCAGGTTTGGTACGTACTAGTAGGTGTGAGCAGGCTTGCACTTAATTGTAGCACTAGTACTTTTGAATGTGATGGGAACAAGGTAAAGACAAATTGATGGGTTTTGGTTTCGAGGCCCGAAACGGCTCCCGATGAGTTTAGTGGAACATATATTTCAAGTAGACTACACTGCTCAGATGCGTAAATATTATGTTACTGTCAAAAATTGGCACAAAATACGAAGAAGACCAATGGAAGTACTACTAGCAACCCATGATTTTAACTACTCGCATGCGCGCAGTACTACGCGCATGTCTTTCTTCCCCCCTCACGTCAACTCAATTTGCATGCGTTGTATTAATTGACCATAAATGAAGTGAAGGACTTTACACGCATCAAATTATCACATGGGGTGGATCTTGGTACAAAATTGCGTCTGCCCGTGTACCCGCCTGTGCGTGCGAGGGAATGAGTGCGTGCGTGGCGTGTGTGCACATCCTCGCTTTGTGCATTTACCGCCAGTGTGGCTCAGGGAGGACAAGTACATTCTTCTGGAACCAGCAGCACGTCACTGTGATCAATCCACACAAGGATCTCGCGACAACGCCTCCACATGTGCCAGGTGGCTTCATGAACTGTAAGAGAGACACTGTGTAGCATGCCATTGTGTTTTGCACATACTCAAAGTACTAGTAAGGTACACGTGCATTGCACGCGTCAGATTTTGCAACCAAATTATGAATAAATACCACACTATAGCATGTAAGCTCTGAGTCATATATGCCTGATGTAGACCTTCGTTTAATTCTTACAGTTCATCTCATTCAAAATCAATTAGTTTTTATAAAAAAACCTAGGGCCTCTTTGATTCATAGTATTTCCAAAACGTGGGAATAGGAAGAACATGGGATTAGAGTGGAATATCGTCTTGAATCCTACAAGATTGTACGAGTGTTTGATTGTGTGTAGAAAAAACGTAGAATTCTTTCAAAGAGGTTTGAGTGGATGGGATGTTTCCTATGAAATCTAGTGCAAATGAATCATATGGAAAAATTCCCATGGTTTACAATCCTACGAATCAAACAACCAATATAGGAAAAATTCCTAAGGATTAGAATCCTCCAAAATTCCTTTGAGAATCCTTTGAATCAAAGAAGCCCTTAATCTATTTTATGATTCATGGAATTGTGCGTTGTAAAGCATAAAGTAAAAACAAATAATGGCAATTCAACTAGAAAAAAAGTTTGGGTAGTTATGATATGGAAGATTCTAGAACAAAGGAGAACCACTGTTGTTTTGAGATTTGTGCATTATGCTTAAGTTCAACCATGGAGTCTGCTAGAGTGTACATGTGGCAAAATCCGGTGGGGGGCTAGAAGATGGTGCGAGGGGCCGAGTGGAGGGAGACTATGAAGGAGTGCAGAACTGCAAGATCGATATTTAGAGAGAGGGGCGAGAACGTGCGTTGTTGCGCGAGTGGCGGAGCCATGAAAAATGCCCCATGAGCTAGGGGGCCAAGCATTGCTAATCCTTTACGAGGAGGGCCAATTCATCAACTTAAACCATTTTTACCAGCAATTGTCTAATGATCACATTCATATTAGCCTTGATATATAGTGATGTTAGGGGGGCAGGGCCCTTGCTGCCCCTGTCTTCGCCATTGTGCGTGCGTCTGAGAGATGAAGCGAAAGGCATGGATGATGAGAGGGGGCATTGGATGTATAATTAATGTGCGTGTATTAGCTTTATATGTAATCCTATATAGAGAGGTATAGATTGATCGATGTGGACGTGGGAAAGAGGGTGAGACCTCACTAGATATATAGATTGATCGGTTCATGTGGAAAACTATGAAAGACATAGCTATACACACACACATAGAGGAACATCGATCGATGCGCATGCACGTGAGAGATAAAGAATGCCTGATATGATGGAGAGGGGGATGTGTGTGTGTGTGCCTTCATGGGAGATGGACCTGAAGAAAAAGATTGCATGTGTGTGATGGATAATGCTGACTGGTAGTGTGTGTGCATGCACGCACGAGAGAAAGTTAGTGGTACAATTATAAAGAGAAGACCAATGTGTGGGTGTAAAAGACTAGGTGAGGTCATAATCAATGTAAAGTTGAATTCAAATATTTGAATAAGAGATCATGATGTTTGGAACCCAAGCATGCATGAATACAACGGAGATCTGTGCGGTGTGGTTTGGAAACAAGCATGTTGTAAGGTATACACATTGAACAAGGTCAGACTGGTTTGAATTTGAGATACCGATGGCAGACATCATTTGGCCACATTGCATTCGTGCATGGACACACTATTCTAATTGGAGATGATGGGTGGCTTTCGCATCACATATTTATATCTATAACTATATATATATATATATATATATATATATATATATATATTATATTTTTATTTTTTATATAGTGTGCGGATAACTTTAACTTTGAAAGATGGTCGTTGGATGAGGCCAATCCAATGGTGCAGAGCTGGCAAATATGAGCACTACTGGCTGTTGGATATCATCTAGATTCCACCAGATTTTGCCACATGTACAATCTAGAAGACTCTATGGTTGAACTTAAGCATAATGCACAAACGTCAAAACACAAGCACTTCTTTGTTCTAGAATCTTCCATATCAGAATTGCCCAAATGTTTTTCTACATGATTTGTTTTTACTTTATGCCTTACAACACACAATTCCATGAATCTTAAAATAGATTAGCTTTCTTATAAAAACTATATGATTTTGAATGAAATGAACTATAAGAATTAAACGAACATCTACATCATGCATATATGACTCAAAGCTTACATGCTATAACGTGGTATTTATTCATAATTTGGTTGCCAAATCTCATGCGTGCAATGCACGTGTACCTTACTAGTCTAAATGGTGTATATCTGTGTGTGTTGTGCGTGTTAAAAACATTGTACATAGTATATCATACTAGTCTAAATTGTCTTTTTTGGGTACACGTTAAG
Organism: Triticum dicoccoides; assembly: GCF_002162155.2. Taxonomy (NCBI): domain Eukaryota; kingdom Viridiplantae; phylum Streptophyta; class Magnoliopsida; order Poales; family Poaceae; genus Triticum; species Triticum dicoccoides. The sequence goes on along the minus strand of NC_041390.1, from coordinate 203,101,587 downwards.
CTTGTTCTCCCGAAATTTCAAGTCGCGCCTTGTTATGCCGAAATTTCAAGCTAGCGTCTCTGTCTATCGTGCTGCGAAACTCCCGCCTCTTGAACCCGCGACTTGTTACCCAAAATATTTAAGATAAATCTTTGTCTCGTTGTTCTCCGACAACTCCCTCCATCTCAACCCATGCCTTGCTATTCCAAAATTACAATGCGCGTGAAAACACCCACCTCCTGTGAAATCCCGACATGTGAAATGCCCGTGATACCCCTGAACCGAAAGAACCGCCTCAAATCGGTGGGGGTACTTTCATAACTTACCCCACATTTTGGACTAGCGCGTCCCTAAGCCATGGTTCCCCACTCCCATCCCATCCGCCTACCCATTCATACACCGAGGCCGGGAAAACCCGCGAAGCCCCACACCCTCCTCTGTCTGCCACCCAGCCGGAGCCTCTTCCCCGACGACATCGTCCACAGCAACACCTCGATGTCCCTCATCCACCGTACTGGATGAGGATCCGTCGTCGATCTGGTCGTCCCGCCGGTTCAGCCACCCCGTCCTCCACCTCCAAGGAGCTGCCCTGACGTTCCCCTCGTCTTTTGCGCCACCTCCATTCCCACACCATCGTCTTCACCTGCACCACCGGAAGAGCATCAAAATCACTGTTTCCTCGGATGAAGCTGCGGCCTAATCGGTGCAACCAAAGAGGTTGTACACTAATCGCCGTATTTTCTTCTTCATTCGATCTCACGGTGCTGCCGACGCTCGGTCCCGAGCCGACACGGCGCGGCTCCATCCACGGTGGCGTCGCCGGCCACTTCCTCCACGGTGTTGTTCCCTCGGTGGCGACGTCCACATCAGTAGGAGCTACTGCTGCTTTAGCTCTCGCTCGCGCTGCTTCTCTGCTCTTGCTCTCTCTCCCTTGCCTTGTCTGCTCTTGCTCTTGCTCGTGCTGCTGCTCTCGCTCTAGCTATTGCTTGTGATGCTACTCCGATTTAGCTACATTTCAGTCGACTGAATCGACTTTTGGGTCAGTCGATTTTCAGGGGGTGGGGGGTGGGCTCGCTGGAGTTAAGGAAGAACCAGCCGCAGCAAGGAAGGGGCTCGCCGGAGAGGTACCCCACTATCTATCTTAGGGTTTAGGGTGGGGGCAGTGGTCGCCGGCGGTGGTGGGGCGGTGGCATGGGGATCGCTGGAGAAAAAGCTCGGAACGGGGGGGCCTAGAGGGATGGCCGGGGCGGCGATGGACCGATGGTGGGCAGTGTTTTCGGGGCGGGCGGGGCGGCACACCGCCGGCCGCGGGCGGCTGTTTGGCCGACGGCTCAATGGGTGGAGGTTGAAGATGAACTGCAGGCCCTTGATTTCGTATCCAACGGCTGCAAAATCAACTGACCAGAGATGAAAAAGTCAGTCGACTGACGTGTAGCCTCACCTCTAGGGCGTTCAGTTTCAACAGTAAAATTCAGTTTCGACAGCAAAATTCAGTTTCGACAGTCAAGTTCAGTTTCGATAGTTAAATTCAGTTTTGATAGTTAAATTCAGAGATGAGCGGCTGATGTATTTTACATCTAGCACTTTGTGGTTATGTATTTTACGTCATCTATTGGAGATGCTATTAGAATTCCACTCAGTTTAACGTTGTCTCTCTTGTCCTGCTTCAGCCTCGGCGTCGCACAACTCACTAGAGCTGCTCCAACGACGAAACCCTCCATCACAGCGGAGCAGTACCTCGGGCTCCATCTCTAGACGCCTAAGATCTTCTTCCCCTCCTCCGACAGCCAAGTCAGCCGGAGCATCCTCACCGGCTAACCCAATCACGCTGAGATCGACATGGCTTCGCCAAAGAGGTTGTACACTTGTTGCATATCTTTTTTACTCTACATGTTATATATATTGTCTACTGAGCACACGGAGTAACGGGAAATACGATTATTTTATCCTACTATATGACAAGCAGTGAGGTACCAGGAAAATTAGCTATCTGTGATGGACTCTCTTGAACGCCATCATTATTTATCTCTGCGCGTTTGAGCTGTGCATTTGTCGATGGCCCTGGGAGTTGAGCTAGTAGGGTAGTGGCCTGGGTCCAAAGTAATACAAGTAGCACAAAAACATTTTCTAGTGTAGGCTTTTCCTTGCTCAAGCCTGCCTACTTGAATCGCCAGTGCTTGAAAGGAAAAGTGAATTAAAAACATAGGAATTGGAAAGTTTCCTATGCTACTACTTTTCATGAATTTGGTGCAAAGGAATGGAGCAAAGGAAAACTGTGGGATTTGTTCCTTTAGTGTCTCCTTGAAAGAAAAACCGTAGGAATTTTGATTTCCATTTGTCCTCCTTTTCAAATTACTATTCATGAAGCACAAGACTAAGAGATAGTAGCATAATAGCATTATAACCGTACATTTTCTTGTGGTTTGACTTAATCTCACCATGCTTCTTTGCATCCTGTGATCTTCCAATTCTTGTGAACCAAACACCCAGATTGGCAGAAAACCTGTGTTTTTAAATTCTCTATTTTGCACGTGCATTCCTATCCTATTCCTGTCTATTTCCTATCCTTGCATTGTTAGAATCCTCAAATTCAAACAAGCCCTTACACAATTACTTCTGTTACAGATATGTGTCAAAGAAAACCTTGTGTGGTTTGTCCTGCTCCTGCGGTGCTGTATTCCACCCCAGCTCAGCTGCTCCAATGATGGAAGGGTTCACCATAGCAGGGATCCGCTCTCCAGACTGTCTTTCGCCGCCTCAGATCTTCTTCCCCGCCGCCGGCAGCCACGGCAACTGCATTACCATCATCAACTGAGCAGATGACCTTGAGGACTACACGGGTCTGCAAGAGAGGTCGCACTCTTCCGTGTCTGCTTATGTTATGCATTGCTTAATATGATGACATGCTACTTTATTGTTGTGTTCACCTATTAGACTCCGAGTCAGGTCCAAACTTATGCTGAAACTTGAGTTTTTAAATGGTTGTGGGGTACATATTGGGGCAGCAATCAGTACTATTTGTCTACTATCTGGTTAATCTCGGGTGTCTACTATGAGTTTCATGTTGGGTGCAAACAAACATTAAAGGAGCCATTATCTGTATTTTTTAACTAAAGCTATTATCTGCCCGCTATCATTGGTTTTGGGTCTATCCATAGTTTGCTACCATCACTCTGGATTTGTGCATACACTCCTTACATAATCTCACTATGTTTTATTCCTATGCATGTCAGTTATTGTACACAATGGAACTGAACATGTAGAGAAAAAGAGACGAGCCTTGTGTGGCAATAAAATTTCATGCAGACGTCGCTCCATGGTGGGCGCAAAGGCAGCCCCCCTCCACCCATTTCGGATTGTAATCAAGAGGAAGATAATTGTTTTGAGGGGGATTCAGAAGCAGAAGACCACTTGTATTTACCCCTTGAGGTCTTCGCTCTAACTTGGCATGCTGATGTTGGTAATATCATGCATATGGTGCCTTACATTGCTTACTGTATACATCAAAGATGTCATCTGCTTAGTTTAGACATGCTTTGTGTCAATGCCATCTGTTTAGTTTCTTTATCGTATATGTGAATCATGCAATGCCATCTTGTTTAGCCAGGCATCATATATGTGAATTTTGCAATGCCACCCTGGTTAGCCAGTCATCTTATATGTGAATTATATCATGAAATCATTTTTTTATTACGTGTTAAATTTGTCAACAATTTTAGTACATTCAATTACTCTTCCTGTGCATCAGCCATTCGACACGGTCATGGAAAAATCTGGAGTGGAAACAAGGTCTTCAGAGCAGACAATGCTATCTGACGAAGCGCATGTCTTGCTGGTTACAGATAGCTCCTTAGAGGAGGATTCAGAGATAGATGGCTAGTCCTATCCCCCCCCCCCCTCGAGGTTCATGCTCTAACTTGGCAGGGTTATGTTGCTCATATCGTGCGTATGGTATCTTGCATTGCTATGTCATTTGCTTAGTTTAGACATGCTTTGTGTGAATGCCACCTGTTTAGTGTCTAATTACCATATATGTGAATTATGCAATGCCATCTTGTTGCAAGACATTATATATGTGAATTATGCAATGCTATCTTGTTGCAAGGCATTATATATGAATTATGCAATGCCATGTTGTTTAGCCAAGCGTCATATATGTGAATTATATCATGTCGTCCTTCTTTTGTCTTTCTCATTGCTTTTGTCAACGATGTTTGTATATTCAACTGCTCTTCCTGTGCATCAGCCATTTGAATTGGTGATGGAGTAATCTGGAGTGAAAACAAGGTCTTCAGAGCAGACAATGCTACTGAAGGAAATATGCCCTAGAGGCAATAATAAAGTTATTATTTATTTCCTTATAATCATGATAAATGTTTATTATTCATGCCAGAATTGTATTAACCAGAAACATAATACATGTGTGAATACATAGACAAACAAAGTGTCACTAGTATACCTCTACTTGACTAGCTCGTTAATCAAAGATGGTTATGTTTCCTAACCATGAACAATGAGTTGTTATTTGATTAACGAGGTCACATCATTAGTTGAATGATCTGATTGACATGACCCATTCTATTAGCTTAGCACCCGATCGTTTAGTATGTTGCTATTGCTTTCTTCATGACTTATACATGTTCCTATAACTATGAGATTATGCAACTCCCGTTTACCGGAGGAACACTTTGGGTACTACCAAATGTCACAACATAACTGGGTGATTATAAAGGAGTACTACAGGTGTCTCCAATGGTACATGTTGGGTTGGCGTATTTCGAGATTAGGTTTTGTCACTCTGATTGTCGGAGAGGTATCTCTGGGCCCTCTCGGTAATACACATCACATAAGCCTTGCAAGCATTACAACTAATATGTTAGTTGTGAAATGATGTATTACGGAACGAGTAAAGAGACTTGCCGGTAACGAGATTGAACTAGGTATTGGATACCGACGATCGAATCTCGGGCAAGTAACATACCGATGACAAAGGGAACAACGTATGTTGTTATGCGGTCTGACCGATAAAGATCTTCATAGAATATGTAGGAGCCAATATGGGCATCCAGGTCCCGCTATTGGTTATTGACCGGAGCCATGTCTCGGTCATGTCTACATTGTTCTCGAACCGTAGGGTCCGCACGCCTAACGTTACGATGACAGTTATTATGAGTTTATGCATTCTGATGTACCGAAGGTTGTTCGGAGTCCCGGATGTGATCACGGACATGACGAGGAGTCTCGAAATGGTCGAGACATAAAGATTGATATATTGGAAGCCTATGTTTGGACATCGGAAGTGTTCCGGGTGAAATCAGGATTTTACCGGATTACCGAGAGGTTACCGGAACCCCCCCGGGAGTCATATGGGCCTTAGTGGGCCTTAGTGGAAAGGTGAAAGGGCTGCCCATAAGGGCTGCGCGCCTCCCCCCCTCCCCTAGTCCTATTAGGACTAGGAGAGGTGGCCGGCCACCCCTCTCCCTCTTTCCCCCTTGGGAGT
>NC_041390.1:202977288-203095905 GCF_002162155.2 Triticum dicoccoides | reverse complement strand
AGTAGGACTCCTCCTGCGCCTCCATAGGGCTGGCCTCACCCCTCCCCCTTAGCTCCTTTATATACGGAGGCAGGGGGCACTTCTAGACACATAAGTTGATCATTGAGATCGTTCCTTAGCCGTGTGCGGTGCCCCCTGCCACCATATTCCACCTCGATCATATCGTTGTAGTGCTTAGGCGAAGCCCTGCGTCGGTAGAACATCAAGATCGTCACCACGCCGTCGTGCTGACGAAACTCTTCCCCGATGCTTTGCTGGATCGGAGCCCGGGGATCGTCATCGAGTTGTACGTGTGCTAAGAACTCGGAGGTGCCGGAGTAACGGTGCTTGGATCGGTCGGATCGGGAAGAAGACGTACGACTACTTCCTCTACGTTGTGTCAATGCTTCCGTTGCGATCTACAAAGGGTACGTAGATCATACTCTCCCCTCGTTGCTATGCATCACCATGATCTTGCGTGTGCATAGGAAATTTTTTGAAATTACTACGTTCCCCAACAGTGGCATCCGAGCCTAGGTTTTATGGTTTGATGTTATTTGCACGAGTAGAACACAAGTGAGTTGTGGACGATACAAGTCATACTGCCTACCAGCATGTCATACTTTGGTTCGGCGGTATTGTTGGACGAGACGACCCGGACCAACCTTACGCGTACGCTTATGCGAGACCGGTTCCCTCGACGTGCTTTGCACATAGATGGCTTGAGGGCGACTGTCTCTCCAACTTTAGTTGAACCGAGTATGGCTATGCCCGGTCCTTGCGAAGGTTAAAACGGAGTCTATTTGACAAACTATCGTTGTGGTTTTGATGCGTAGGTGAGATTGGTTCTTGCTTAAGCCCGTAGCAGCCACGTAAAACATGCAACAACAAAGTAGAGGACGTCTAACTTGTTTTTGCAGGGCATGTTGTGATGTGATATGGTCAAGGCATGATGCTGAATTTTATTGTATGAGATGATCATGTTTTGTAACCGAGTTATCGGCAACTGGCAAGAGCCATATGGTTGTCGCTTTATTGTATGCAATGCAATCGCGATGTAATGCTTTACTTTATTACTAAATGGTAGTGATAGTCGTGGAAGCATAAGATTGGCGAGACGACAACGATGCTACGATGGAGATCAAGGTGTCGCGCCGGTGACGATGGTGATCATAATGGTGCTTCGGAGATGGAGATCACAAGCAGAAGATGATGGTGGCCATATCATATCACTTATATTGATTGCATGTGATGTTTATCTTTTTATGCATCTTATCTTGCTTTGATTGACGGTAGCATTATAAGATGATCTCTCACTAAATTATCAAGAAGTGTTCTCCCTGAGTATGCACTGTTGCCAAAGTTCGTCGTGCCCAGACACCACGTGATGATCGGGTGTGATAAGCTCTACGTCCATCTACAACGGGTGCAAGCCAGTTTTGCACACGCAGAATACTCAGGTTAAACTTGACGAGCCTGGCATATACAGATATGGCCTCGGAACACGGAGACCGAAAGGTCGAGCGTGAATCATATAGTAGATATGATCAACATAACGATGTTCACCATTGAAAACTATTCCATCTCACGTGATGATTGGTTATGGTTTAGTTGATTTGGATCATGTGATCACTTAGAGGATTAGAGGGATGTCTATCTAAGTGGGAGTTCTTAAGTAATTAATTGAACTTAAACTTATCATGAACTTAGTACCTGATAGTATCTTGCTTGTTTATGTTGATTGTAGATAGATGGCTCGTGCTGTTGTTCCGTTGAATTTTAATGCGTTCCTTGAGAAAGCAAAGTTGAAAGATGATGGTAGCAATTATACGGACTGGGTCCGTAACTTGAGGATTATCCTCATTGCTGCTCACAAGAATTACGTCCTGGAAGCACCGCTGGGTGCCAGGCCTGCTGCTGGAGCAACTCCAGATGTTATGAACGTCTGGCAGAGCAAAGCTGATGACTACTCGATAGTTCAGTGTGCCATGCTTTACGGCTTAGAATCGGGACTTCAACGACGTTTTGAACGTCATGGAGCATATGAGATGTTCTAGGAGTTGAAGTTAATATTTCAAGCAAATGCCCAGATTGAAGATATGAAGTCTCCAATAAGTTCTATAGCTGCAAGATGGAGGAGAACAGTTCTGTCAGTGAGCATATACTCAAAATGTCTGGGTATAATAATCACTTGATTCAATTGGGAGTTAATCTTCCAGATGATTGCGTCATTGACAGAATTCTCCAATCACTGCCACCAAGCTACAAGAGCTTCATGATGAACTATAATATGCAAGGGATGAACAAGACTATTCTCGAGCTCTTCGCAATGCTGAAAGCTGCGGAGGTAGAAATCAAGAAGGAGCATCAAGTGTTGATGGTTAACAAGACCACTAGTTTCAAGAAAAAGGGCAAAGGGAAGAAAAAGGGGAACTTCAAGAAGAACAGCAAGCAAGTTGCTGCTCAGGAGAAGAAACCCAAGTCTGGACCTAAGCCTGAAACTGAGTGCTTCTACTGCAAGCAGACTGGTCACTGGAAGCGGAACTGCCCCAAGTATTTGGCGGATAAGAAGGATGGCAAGGTGAATAAAGGTATATGTGATATACATGTTATTGATGTGTACCTTACTAGAGCTTGCAGTAGCACCTGGGTATTTGATACTGGTTCTATTGCTAATATTTGCAACTCAAAACAGGGACTACGGAATAAGCGGGCACTGGCAAAGGAAGAGGTGACGATGCGCGTGGGAAACGGTTCCAAAGTCGATGTGATCGCGGTCGGCATGCTACCTCTACATCTACCTTCGGGATTAATATTAGACCTAAATAATTGTTATTTGGTGCCAACGTTGAGCATGAACATTATATCTGGATCTTGTTTAATGCGAGACGGTTATTCATTTAAATCAGAGAATAATGGTTGTTCTATTTATATGAGTAATATCTTTTATGGTCATGCACCCTTGAAGAGTGGTCTATTCTTATTGAATCTCGATAGTAGTAATACACATATTCATAATGTTGAAGCCAAAAGATGCAGAGTTGATAATGAAAGAGCAACTTATTTGTGGCACTGTCGTTTAGGTCATATCGGTGTAAAGCGCATGAAGAAACTCCATATTGATGGACTTTTGGAACCACTTGATTATGAATCACTTGGTACTTGTGAACCGTGCCTCATGGGCAAGATGACTAAAACACCGTTCTCCGGTACTATGGAGAGAGCAACAGATTTGTTGGAAATCATACATACCGATGTATGTGGTCCGATGAATATTGAGGCTCGTGGCGGATATCGTTATTTTCTCACCTTCACAGATGATTTAAGCAGATATGGGTATATCTACTTAATGAAACATAAGTCTGAAACATTTGAAAAGTTCAAAGAATTTCAGAGTGAAGTTGAAAATCATCGTAACAAGAAAATAAAGTTCTACGATCTGATCGTGGAGGAGAATATTTGAGTTACGAGTTTGGTGTACATTTGAAAAACTGTGGAATAGTTTCGCAACTCACGCCACCCGGAACACCACAGCGTAATGGTGTGTCCGAACGTCGTAATCGTACTTTACTAGATATGGTGCGATCTATGATGTCTCTTACAGATTTACCGCTATTGTTTTGGGGTTATGCTTTAGAGACGGCCGCATTCATGTTAAATAGGGCACCGTCAAAATCCGTTGAGACGACGTCGTATGAACTATGGTTTGGCAAGAAACCAAAGTTGTCGTTTCTTAAAGTTTGGGGCTGCGATGCTTATGTGAAAAAGCTTCAACCTGATAAGCTCGAACCCAAATCGGAGAAATGTGTCTTCATAGGATACCCAACGGAGACTGTTGGGTACACCTTCTATCACAGATCCAAGGCAAGACATTCGTTGCTAAGAATGGATCATTTCTAGAGAAGGAGTTTCTCTCGAAAGAAGTGAGTGGGAGGAAAGTAGAACTTGACGAGGTAACTATACCTACTCCCTTACTGGAAAGTAGTACATCACAGAAAACTATTTCAGTGACACCTACACCAGTTAGTGAGGAAGCTAATGATAATGATCATGAAACTTCAGATCAAGATACTACTGAACCTCGTAGATCAACCAGAGTAAGATCCGCACCAGAGTGGTACGGTAATCCTGTTCTGGAAGTCATGCTACTAGATCATGATGAACCTACGAACTATGAAGAAGCGATGGTGAGCCCAGATTCCGCAAAGTGGCTTGAAGCCATGAAATCTGAGATGGGATCCATGTATGAGAACAAAGTATGGACTTTGGTTGACTTGCCCGATGATCGGCAAGCAATTGAGAATAAATGGATCTTCAAGAAGAAGACGGACGCTGACGGTAATGTTACTGTCTACAAAGCTCGACTTGTCGCAAAAGGTTTTCGACAAGTTCAAGGGGTTGACTACGATGAGACTTTCTCACCTGTAGCGATGCTTAAGTCCGTCCGAATCATGTTAGCGATTGCCGCATTTTATGATTATGAAATTTGGCAGATAGATGTCAAAACTGCATTCCTGAATGGATTTCTGGAAGAAGAGTTGTATATGATGCAACCGGAAGGTTTTCTCGATCCAAAGGGAGCTAACAAAGTGTGCAAGCTCCAGCGATCCATTTATGGACTGGTGCAAGCTTCTCGGAGTTGGAATAAACGCTTTGATAGTGTGATCAAAGCATTTGGTTTTATACAGACTTTCGGAGAAGCCTGTATTTACAAGAAAGTGAGTGGGAGCTCTGTAGCATTTCTAATATTATATGTGGATGACATATTATTGATTGGAAGTGATATAGAATTTCTGGATAGCATAAAGGGATACTTGAATAAGAGTTTTTCAATGAAAGACCTCGGTGAAGCTGCTTACATATTAGGCATAAAGATCTATAGAGATAGATCAAGACGCTTAATTGGACTTTCACAGAGCACATACCTTGACAAGATTTTGAAGAAGTTCAAAATGGATCAAGCAAAGAAAGGGTTCTTGCCTGTGTTACAAGGTGTGAAGTTAAGTAAGACTCAATGCCCGACCACTGCAGAAGATAGAGAGAAAATGAAAGATGTTCCCTATGCTTCAGCCATAGGATCTATCATGTATGCAATGCTGTGTACCAGACCTGATGTGTGCCTTGCTATAAGTTTAGCAGGGAGGTACCAAAGTAATCCAGGAGTGGATCACTGGACAGCGGTTAAGAACATCCTGAAATACCTGAAAAGGACTAAGGATATGTTTCTCGTATATGGAGGTGACAAAGAGCTCACTGTAAAAGGTTACGTTGATGCAAGCTTTGACACTGATCCGGACAATTCTAAATCGCAAACCGGATACGTGTTTACATTGAACGGTGGAGCTGTCAGTTGGTGCAGTTCTAAACAAAGTGTCATAGCAGGATCTACATGTGAAGCGGAGTACATAGCTGCTTCGGAAGCAGCGAACGAAGGAGTCTGGATGAAGGAGTTCATATCCGATCTAGGTGTCATACCTAGTGCATCGGGTCCCATGAAAATCTTTTGTGACAATACTGGTGCAATTGCCTTGGCAAAGGAATCCAGATTTCACAAAAGGACCAAGCACATCAAGAGACGCTTCAATTCCATCCGGGATCTAGTCCAGGTGGGAGACATAGAGATTTGCAAGATACATACGGCTCTGAATGTTGCAGACCCGTTGACTAAGCCTCTTCCACGAGCAAAACATGATCAGCACCAAGACTCCATGGGTGTTAGAATCATTACAGTGTAATCTAGATTATTGACTCTAGTGCAAGTGGGAGACTGAAGGAAATATGCCCTAGAGGCAATAATAAAGTTATTATTTATTTCCTTATAATCATGATAAATGTTTATTATTCATGCCAGAATTGTATTAACCGGAAACATAATACATGTGTGAATACATAGACAAACAGAGTGTCACTAGTATGCCTCTACTTGACTAGCTCGTTAATCAAAGATGGTTATGTTTCCTAACCATGAACAATGAGTTGTTATTTGATTAACGAGGTCACATCATTAGTTGAATGATCTGATTGACATGACCCATTCCATTAGCTTAGCACCCGATCGTTTAGTATGTTGCTATTGCTTTCTTCATGACTTATACATGTTCCTATAACTATGAGATTATGCAACTCCCGTTTACCGGAGGAACACTTTGGGTACTACCAAACGTCACAACGTAACTGGGTGATTATAAAGGAGTACTACAGGTGTCTCCAATTGTACATGTTGGGTTGGCGTATTTCGAGATTAGGTTTTGTCACTCCGATTGTCGGAGAGGTATCTCTGGGCCCTCTCGGTAATATACATCACATAAGCCTTGCAAGCATTACAACTAATATGTTAGTTGTGAAATGATGTATTACGGAACGAGTAAAGAGACTTGCCAGTAACGAGATTGAACTAGGTATTGGATACCGACGATCGAATCTCGGGCAAGTAACATACCGATGACAAAGGGAACAACGTATGTTGTTATGCGGTCTGACCAATAAAGATCTTCGTAGAATATGTAGGAGCCAATATGGGCATCCAGGTCCCGCTATTGGTTATTGACCGGAGCCGTGTCTCGGTCATGTCTACATTGTTCTCGAACCGTAGGGTCCGCACGCTTAACGTTATGATGACAGTTATTATGAGTTTATGCATTTTGATGTACCGAAGGTTGTTCCGAGTCCCGTATGTGATCACGGACATGACGAGGAGTCTCGAAATGGTCGAGACATAAAGATTGATATATTGGAAGCCTATGTTTGGACATTGGAAGTGTTCCGGGTGAAATCAGGATTTTACTGGATTACCGGGAGGTTACCGGAACCCCCCCCCCCGGGAGTCATATGGGCCTTAGTGGGCCTTAGTGGAAAGGTGAAAGGGCTGCCCATAAGGGCTGCACGCCTCCACCCCTCCCCTAGTCCTATTAGGACTAGGAGAGGTGGCCGGCCACCCCTCTCCCTCTTTCCCCCTTGGGAGTCCTAGTTGGAATAGGATTGGGGGGGGGAGTCCTACTCCCGGTAGGAGTAGGACTCCTCCTGCACCTCCATAGGGCTGGCCGCACCGCTCCCCCTTGGCTCCTTTATATACGGAGGCAGGGGGCAATTCTAGACACACAAGTTGATCATTGAGATCGTTCCTTAGCCGTGTGCGGTGCCCCCTGCCACCATATTCCACCTCGATCATATTGTTGTAGTGCTTAGGCGAAGCCCTGCGTCGGTAGAACATCAAGATCGTCACCACGCCGTCGTGCTGACGAAACTCTTTCCCCGACGCTTTGCTGGATCAGAGCCCGGGGATCGTCATCGAGCTGTACGTGTGCTAAGAACTCGGAGGTGCCGGAGTAACGGTGCTTGGATCGGTCGGATCAGGAAGAAGACGTACGACTACTTCCTCTACGTTGTGTCAACGCTTCCGTTGCGATCTACAAAGGGTACATAGATCATACTTTCCCCTCGTTGCTATGCATCACCATGATCTTGCGTGTGCGTAGGAATTTTTTTGAAATTACTACGTTCCCCAACAGCTACCTGCTGAAGCAGATATCTTGCTGGTTACAGATAGCTCTTCAGAGGAGGATTCATAGGCAGATGACCAGTCATATTATCCCCCTGAGGTGTATGCTCAAACTTGGCAGGGTTATATTACTCATATCATGCATATGTTGTATTGCAATGCTTAGTTTTTACATCATATACACGATATTGAATGCCATCTCCTTAGTTGACACATCATATACGCGATTGCCCTCTGCTCACTTCCTTTAGTATATAAATCATATATTTGAATTATATCATGCCATGATGTTTACATAGACATCATGTATCTGAATTATGGCATGCCAACCCATTTTCTAAAGACATAATATAGTTATATCATCCCATCCTGTTCACATAGTCATCATATTTTGAATTATGTCATTCTATCCATGAATTATATCATGCCATCATGTTTCCATCGACGGGATGTTTGTGATTTATGTCATGTCAACCACTTTAATAGACACATCGTGTAGTTATATCATGTCATCATGTTTACATAGTCATCATATTTTGAAGTATGTCATTCTATCATGTTTAGTTAGCCATCACACATGTGCAATTGTGTCATGCTATCCTGTTTAATTAGCCATCATATATGTGAAATTATGTCCTGCTATTCTATTTGGTTAGACAACATAAATGTGAATTATTGCATGCCCTGTTTTCTTCCATACTATCCATTGCACATGTCTATCTTACAATGTCTGTACATTCAATTAGTTTTCTTGTTTATCAGCCATTTCAATTGGAGGGGCTGATGGCAGTATCTGTGGGAGTAAATACACGGTCTTCAGAAAAGATCGTGCTACCTGTCGATGGAGATAGAAGCACGGTTGTACTTGCCCAAGAACCAGCCCCACCACACATAACCCAGACTCACGCAGATTGTGCCCCTACCTAGTTGGACAGAGAACCAGCTACACCCCTTCTAACCCCAACCCCAGCAGATAGTAACTCAGTTCCCGTTGACATATCACCGTCTCCACCACAAAGCACCCAAACACGAGCAGTTAGTAAGGCAACTGCAGTGCCCAAAGCATGACGACCACCACTCAGAACCCCAAGTCAACGCTTAAAGTAGAAGAAGAATTGTTCTCAGGTCAGGTTCCGTAGCTATGGTTCATACTACTTTGCCCTTGCGTCACTATATTTACTCATACTAACTAATTCCAAATTTGAAGGATGCAATTGAAACTCCAATGGCACAATAGGTATGTTTTAAACCTGTTTCTTTAACGTGTTTGCTGTTGTAACTTGCTCTATGTTGATTTCAGTTTCAATTGAATAAACAGTTATGTTCTCATGCCATGCACATTAAAAGTGTTGTTATTGTTGGGTAGTTTCCCACACTTATATTCTGTCTATGCTGCTTTGTCTTAAATAGATATGATTCGAACTGTATCTATCTTGATTTGGCAACATAAACTAGAATGATACAGACCATACAATGACCATAATACATAGATATATGTTTGTTTCATGCGGTTATCCTGTCCACCTTACTACTGAACTGGTTTACCAAAATGAGTTTCATATACGACATTGTAAACCTGTGATGTGTTTGTTTGTTTCTCTTTTAAAACGCGGATAAAATATCGGAGAAGAGTACTGCGTTATGCAATGGTAAAGGAAGTAATGCAGCTAAGGTTCAAGATAGTGAGACATCCCTGTTGGTCTCCAAGAAGCTGACAAAAACTATATTGAAGACACTGAGACAACCCCAAAGTCCTGTCTTGATGTAGTGTTTGAGTTACCGGCTACTACTGCTGGCACCAGCTCTTCGAACTCGCTGCCTGAATCAGTTCGGCTTCATGAGTCTCAACTTCAAGTTGAAAGAAATCGATCAGATGTTATGCGACAGGAAGCCGAAGGGCTTAGGAAGTCCCTGCAGAATTCAGATGCATACTTTCTGGTGCAACAGCAAGTGCTGGAGGATTTAAGCGCCAAACAAGAGAAAGTTAATAAGCTTGCTAAGAATCTTGCCAGCATTATGGGTACCCAGGATATTGTTTCTTGAGCTCTTATGAAGTGGTTTCAGTTCTGGACTTGTTTTGCTGCGGCGTTTATATGCTGCTTTGTTCCCTATATTTGCACTGGTGGCGAACTTTGATGCCCAGTGGATGTAATATGTGTAAGTTGCTTGCTTATTTATTTCCTTATTGTCTTGTTTATTTGTTTTCTTGTAGTTAGTGCAGTTCTTTTTCCACGGTTTGCTAGTGGCCGCAATAACCTATTTTTTAAAACTAGGCCACATTAACCATGGGCTACATATTTACTGTAGTTAACATGGGTCTCCTACGGGCCGTGGAAACAATGGGCCTTCTAAGGCCCATAGAAACAATGGGCCTTCTACGGGGCGTAGAAACAATGGGCCTTATATGGGTCGTAGACACAATGGGCCTTCTACGGGTCGTATCATCAATGGGCCTTCTACGGGCCGTATGATCGGTTGGCCAAACATGGGCCAATAATAGACCACATTATGGTCGTAAATGGGCTAGAGTTGAAATCGTCCGTTCATGGGCGGGCCATAACGGGCCGTCGTTAATCGGCCGTATTTGATGATGCTATGGAAACGGCCCAACGTATTAACGGGCCACAAATGGGCCGACTATAACCACGGGTTGAATTTGGCCCACAAGCATAAAATGACTGTAACGGGCCGAAAGTAAATGAATGCTGGAAATGAGCCCAAGAATAAATGGGCCCTGAGAAGGCCGAAATATAACATGGGCTGGAAACGGCCCAACGAAATAATGGGCCGTTAATGGGTATAAAGTGATACACTGTTCATTATGGGACAGTTTTACCACGGGCCGTTAATTGGCCGAGGGTTACTAAGGGCCTCATATGGGCCGAAATACTTCATGGGCCATACATGGGCCGGAAGTTAAAATGGGCTGGAATTATATTGGACGGCCCAGATGACGCTACTGGGCCTAATTCGGATAGGCCGTAAATGGGCCCTGGGTTAGCGGGCTGTAAATGGGCTATATGTGAACAGGCCATTAACGGGCTTGTCGTGGGCCGGCCCGCCACCTTTTGACCAAGTCAAACGGCCCGGCCTTTTCACAGGAATGGGCCTCTGTTGGGCTGTGCCACGTGTCGACGTATCATAGGTGCTTTGGGTCCAATGAGTGGATGACATCTGTCCCAACGGTGAGCCGACACGTGTTTCCTCCAACGAATGATGATTTTACACGTGGAAAATCCCTATTGGTCGGGGCTGTTAATGGGTTACGGATCCAAAACCGGACCCGATAGCTTAACGGCGTTCCATTATGGTGGATGCCACATGTCGGTCACCCTTGACGAAAGCACTTCTATGACGCGCGATTTATCGTCCTGGAAGTGGACACTTCCGTGATGATAATTCTGGTAATGTCATGGAACACTTCTACGACAGCACAGGTATGACTATCTTTATTCTGTCATAAAATTGTCATGGATGTACATGCATGACAGAAAACGTGACCTACTATGACAAACACGTATCATCATGGAAGTGTATTTTTTTGTAGTGATGAGACATTGCAGCCGTGTAGGTCAATACATTGAATGTACCAGCAAGATCACAATAGAAAGCAGATGAGAATACTATACTATCTACAATATGGTTTTGTGGTAGCTCTAAGTTTATAACTTTTGCCAATAGCTAATTTTTTCCTACAACAAAGGAGTTCGACACAAAATTACTACAATAGTTGGTTGTTAATGAGATGGTTCCACCAACCAATTCTCATATACCAATAACTAATAAACCCAAAATTCATGTAATCGGTAACCGTGTTGAGAATATCCTGACCATCCAATTCCAGTCTCTGAAATTGTCCGTAACCGGGGACACGGCTAATAGATTAGCTCAACACTCTGCAGAGGTTTGTACACTTTTCCGGCAAGACTCGATCACCTCCCTTGGAGTCCTCGCACTTCCTGGTGTTTGAGAACGGGATGACCGAGACACAGTCTTTCCGGAGTACTCAACTATGCTAGATCCCATAATAGCTTGCGGCTGCACACGGAAGCTTCTGGTCTTAAAAGATCCATCAATCTCTTTGAGCTTGGGTGGCCTTCCGTAAAACTGGGTGACCACTAGTCAATCCCCCGGATCCTCTGATAAAACCGGGTGGTCACTGGTCAATCCCTAGGACCCCCTCCGTAGATATGGGCGATCACTAGTCAATCCCTAGGATCCCATGTAGAACCGGGTGATCACTAGTCACTCCCTAGGACCCCCTCTTATATCTATAGAATCAGGCGATCACTACTCAATCCCTAGGATCCCCCTCTTCTTGCAAGTCGTCCACCCAAAGGTGTATTGAAATCTTGAAGTCTTGAAGTTGATACAAATATTATTATCACACTCACATCTCACATGAAACACTCATGCCAATTCCCGACTACTGAAGCATAGCAAACTAACTTAACAACGATTCCCGGGGCTTGGTGACAAGGGTATGGGTTCCTACCTCATGATTCTACTCAAGTTACAAGTTTCAATATTCCTATTGAATGCAAGAGAAAAGTGGCACTAATGCAATAAAATCATAGGTATTCAAAATATGATCAAAGTGAACTTACCTGGTATAGTTGGTGAAGATTATATCGCTCTCAGAAATTGATAGAAATATTCGTCACTCTTCGAGAATAATATATTGTAGTCAAATAATTACATACAAATAAGAATTCACTCCACAAGCAAAAGAAATCATGAAGAAGCATAGAGAAAGCTTTATGAAATACTCCAACAAAACAAATTAAAGTTCAAAAGTTTGAAATTAGTGATGCTACTGGATGTAGGAAGTTAATATGAGCATGTAGTAAAAAGAACTACTAGATTCAGAATAACAGATCAAGATGTGTGGCAACATTTTTGTGGACTAATAGAGTAACTGTTAAGATCAAAATTCTATGATGAAAAGACAACACTAATTGTGCGAATAGAAAGTTTACTTCGATACGAATCCGACGCAATTAGGTTCATCGGAAACGAAGCTACGGATAAAAAATATGATCAAAAGAAATTTGAATATGAATCTAAAAAAAATCAAAATTTGAGAATTGCAAAAGGTTGATTTAATAGGTGCACTAGATAGGTGGGATTAAGACAAAAATCTAGGCGTTGGTTTCATCTAATTTGGGTAAACGAGTAAAAAATTATGGTTATTTGAAAAATCAGGGCCAAGCTGTTTTACGTAAGAAAAATACAAACGATGAGAATACCTTCACAATGCAGAGAAGAGACAACTTCATAGAGAAGGTGACTTCCAGAATTTCCGCCAGATAGAAGAAATAATATTTATTTTTAGAAAGCTAGTCAAACCAAACTATTGATTTCGGATGATTTTTGAAGGCTCTATGGGTCTATATTTATGGGTGGAAGAGAGGATTATAGGTCAAAATCTAGGCAATGTGGGACTAAGCATAGACGACAAAGAGAAATAAGGAGAAAAGAGATGAGCCACATGTGCCTAAGGCTCGGATCTTTTGTCAGAATATGAGGATTCTCTCAGAATCTGACCCCTACCCAGCTTCTCCCAGAATCTTTGAGCCCCGTTTGTTTTACAATCCTATCTAACAAATGGCGCTCAAAGATTCTGGAAGAAGTTGGGTAGGGATCGGATTCTGGGAGAACCCCCAAATTCTGGCAAAAGAACTAGGCCTAAAGCTTCGGCCAGCCGCGCGTAGGAATAGTGTGTGTGCTGCAGTTTTTTAGAATATATTTTTTCCGGAAAAGAAAAGAAAAGTCTTAATATTTTTTAAAATATACAAAATTTTGTACGTGTCGGCCTTCAGGCTATACTGCACACATGGCGAGTTATATTTAACTAGAAGAGGGGCAAATCGTGGGCATTTATTGGAAAAATTCTTAGCAAAAACGAAGTGTGTGGAATGACTTTGATCGTAAGTTTACCCATGGGTGATGAGGTCAAAGTTACACGGAAGGGTGATGATGGACACTCGAGTGCGATAATTAATTATGCGCTCTACAGGTCACGTGGTTAAAGAAACCAACTATGTGCAATAATGTCAAAGATCGTAGTCGAGTTAGCTATACAAATCATGTGCTATGATAGATAAGGGAAACACATTCGAGAATGCTTAATAAAATCTAAGCCCATTGCGAGTCTCATACGATGCCATTTCAACGATTGTACCACAAAAGTCCCAAATATTACAAGGTTCAAATTCCAAAGTTATATGGCTCAAATTCGAAGATTACTAGGTTCAAACTGATATTAGAAATGAAATTCAGCTCATTCAGCTGCAAACGCATGTGCTGATCAGCTGAACATGGATATAAGAGAGGTTCAAACTAATAATAACACTAGTAAGGCTGGTTTCGAAACCTCATCATTTATGCAAAGGGATCAGCCGCTGACAAGTCATGTATGGGGTTGACACAATGACTTCTGATTATTCTGTCATATGAAGTTCTGAAATGAAATTCAACTTTTTCGGAGCCTTTTCCATTCTGCAGCAGTTGCCAGCGCTGATCAACAAACCATTCATTTTTTGATATAAATGCATGTCCAACCTCATTACCTTCAACACTCTTGCTCTGACAACAAAGAACATGGCAAATATAATCTCCGGTAAGGTCCCTCGGTAGGAGTTCAAAGTAATTTCTAAGAGATGTAGATCTAGGCATTGGATGTGATAGTTATATTGTATCACATTATCCACCACCAGGCCTAATATTATGTGAAAAAGAAGAGAATGTGTTAGTGCCTACATGCAATTTTGAACAGTACTACATGCCAATTTGGTTTGCAGGATTTGTAAAATGCACAATTTGCCATCTTCGGTCTGAAATGATTAACATGGGCATTTGATTACAATCTAGAAAAATTTAGCCTTCTTCACAAGAGGTTGGAGTGGATGAAAAATTCCCTAAGAAAACTAGTACAGATGAATCCAGAGGAGAAATGCTTATGGATTGTAACCATATGAATCAAGCAACCAATATGGGGTGGGGGAATGTATGTACTGAAATCCTCCAAAATTCCTTCAGAAATCGTAGTACATTGTCATTGTAAACTTGGGAAAATGTGCCAAAAATTGAACTCCCTTATGGTTAACATTTACCAGGAAAGGAACATCACCTTGATATACATCTTCTCCATGCATGGAAAGCATCTCAGGAAACTGACAACTTCGTGCGGGTTGGGGACGATAGATTCTAGTGCCAAGACCTTCACTGTGCACAGATTCTGGGTCAAGCTTGCCGGAATCATTTTCTGGATGACAAACGGACATACATCTTCAAAACTAAAAATAATGTTGATATCACGAATGAGAGGTAGAAGGACAGTGTTGTACTTGAATGGGTGTGGATCCAATAACAAGTTTGGAGTATTTGACACACAAGTAGCCACCACTGTCAATTTCGGCACAGAAATGGCATTTATTCTTGTTGGACCTTATTGATCAACTACAAGTAATCTCTCAAGTGAAGGTGTGTCCTCAATGAACATATTGTGGTCCACCTTTTGTGATCTCTTGTTGCAGCACCAGCAACACACATAAAATAGTCCGGAGAGTCCTGGAGGTGATGTGGAAACTACTCAACCCATTGATCGCCTCAAGACAAAGGAACTCGAGTGCAGTACAGCCGCGAGAAGGCGCTCCATGTCATCCTTTGGGATGCAAACAACGATGAGCTCGAGGTGCTTCGGTCGTGGTAGAAAAAGAGTGGGCACTTCATTAAGGGGGTGGCACTTCATGAACTTGGCGAGGCGCAGCGTGGGCGCTAGGCAGAGCACGGACATTGGTGATACGTCTCCAATGTATCTATAATTTTTGCTTGTTCCATGCTACTCCCTTTGTCCGGAATTACTTGTTGCAGAAATGGACAAAAATTGATGTATCTAGAACTAAAATATGTCTAGATACATCCATTTCTCCGACAAGTATTTTTGGACGAAGGGAGTACTATATTATCATTCTTGGATGTTTTACAATCATTTTATAGCAACTTCATATCATTTTTTGGGACTAATCTATTGACATGGTGCTGAGTGCCAGTTCATGTTTTTTGCTTGTTTTTTACTTCACATAATATCAATACCAAACGGAGTCCAAACGCAGCGAAACTTTTTGGAGAATTTTTCTAGATGAGAAGACACCTGTTGGGCCAAAGAAGTACCAGAGGTGGCTTCGAGGGGAGCACAACCCACCCCCTCGGCCGCCTCGTGCACAACCTCTTCGCTCTATAAATACCCCAAAAATCCAAAAACCCAGGGGAGTCGACGAAACTCAATTCCAGCTGCCGCAAGTTCCAGGACCACCAGATCCAATCTAGACCCCATCACGGAGGGGTTCATCATCCTCATTGGTGCCTCTCAGATGATGCGTGAGTAGTTCATCATAGACCTATGGGTCCATAGGCAGTAGCTACATGGCTTCCTCTCTCTCTCTTTTGATTCTCAATACAATGGTCTCTTGGAGATATATTTGATGTAACTCTTTTTCCGATGTGTTTGTTGGGATCCAATGAACTTTGATTTTATGATCAAATCTATTTCATCCATGAAAGTTATTTGAGTCTTCTTTTGATCTCTTATATGCATGATTATTTATAGTCTCGTATTTCTTCTTCTAATCTTTGGTTTAGTTAGGCCAATTAGATCGATTATTCTTGCCATGGGAATAGGTGCTTTGTGATGGGTTCGATAGTGCGGTGTTCCTTCCTAGTGACCGAATGGGCAACAAGACATGTATTGATCATTGCTATTAAGGATAACAAGATGGGGTCTATTCCTACATGAATAGATCTTGTCTACATCATGTCATCTTTCATGAACTTAGTACACTAGATGCATGCTGGATAGCGGTCGATGCGTGGAGTAATAGTAGTAGATGCAGGCAGGAGTCGGTCTACTAATCTTGGACATGATGCCTATATATTGATCATTGCCTGGATATCGTCATGATTATTTGAAGTTCTATCAATTGCCCAATAGTAATTTTTTTACCCGCCATATGCTATTTTTCTCGAGAGAAGTCACTAGTGAAATATGCGCCCCCGGTCTATTCTTTATCATATTTGCTTCCCGATCTATTATTTGCCACTTTTATTTTCAGATCTATTATTCTAAAAACCCAAAAATACCTTGCTGCAATTTTTTATTATTTATTTTATTTCGCGTTTTATCAAGATCTATTTATCCAATCTACTACAAACTAATCTATGTTTTACCCGAGAGGGATTGACAACCCCTCTTATGTGTCGGGTTGCAAATATTTGTTCTTTGCGTGCAGGTACTGTTTACCTAGTGTTGCTTGGTTCTCCTACTGGTTCGATAACCTTGGTCTCATAACTGAGGGAAATACCTACTATAGCTGTGTTGCATCATCCCTTCTTCTTCGGGAATAAACTGACGTGGACACGAGCCATCAAGAAAGGATTTCTAGCGCCATTGCCAGGGAGACATCATCAACATCTATCAGGTTCCTAATCACAAATCTCATCTCCTTGCAACTTAAATTATTTTCCATTTGCCACTCGTTTTCATCTCCCCCACTTCTCAAACAGCTGCTGTTTTATTCGCCCTCTTTTTCCTTCGCAGTTTTTCTCGTCAGATCTCTTGTTGTTTGCGTAGTTGCGATGTCTCAAGAAAATACCAAGTTGTGTGATTTTTACAATAACTATAATAATTATTTTATTAGCACTCCGATTGCTCCTCCCGCCACTCGTGCAGAGTCTTGTAATATTAATGCCGCTATGTTGAATCTTGTTATGAAAGATCAATTTTCCGGTACTCCTAATGAGGATGCCGCGTCCCATATTAACACATTCATAGAATTATGCGATATGTAGAAGAAAAAAGAAGTGGACAATGATATTGTGAAGTTAAAATTATTTCCATTCTCTTTGTGGGATCACACAAAAATTTGGTTTTCTTATTTGCCTTGCAATAGTATCGATTCTTGGGATAAGTGCAAAGTTGCTTTTATTACAAAGTATTTTCCATCTGCGAAAAGTATTTCCCTTAGAACTCAGATTATGAATTTTAAGCAACATGAGCATGAACATGTTGCACAATCTTGGGAAAGAATAAAATTAATGCTACGAAATTGTCCTACTCATGGTTTACATCTTTGGATGATTAAACAAAAAAATTATGCGGGATTGAAAGTAATAAAAGAACCGCTATGCTTAGAGCTAAAAGAGAATTTTTAGAAAGAGCGTTTTCTACCGATTGCTTTCATAAAAATGACGAAGATCTTAAAGTGATTGGTGTTTCTTCTATTAATTCTTTGTTTAGTAAGATTTAAATTGAGAATAAAGGGACTTAAGAAGAGTCAACTTTAGTTAGAAGGCGTCCTGATAATTTGGATGGTGAAAATCTTGATGAAAAATTGATAAAAGTGGGTTCGGAGAGGTCAAGACTTTAACTAGTGATGTGCCCACTCTTTTGAATTACAAAGACTTTAATTATGATAACTGCTATTCGATTGGTTGTATTTCTTTGTTGTGATCCATGATAAATTCACCTCATGCTTATGAACAAAATAAAGCTTTTACTAAACATATCGTAGATGCCATGATGAAAGCTTTGGAAGAAAAGTTGGAATTAGAGATCTCAATTCCTAAAAAGTTACATGATGAATGGGAACCCGTCATTAAAGTCAAGATTAAAAATTATGAGTGTTTTGGTTTGTGTGATTTGGGTGCTAGTGTTTCCACAATTCCGAAATCTCTATGTGATGTGCTTGGTCTTACCGATATGGAAGAGTGTTCTTTAAATTTGCACTTGGCGGATGCTACAAGTTGGTTTTTCCCTTGAAGAGGAAAGGGTGATGCAGCAAAGGAGCATAAGTATTTCCCTCGGTTTTGAGAACCAAGGTATCAATGCAGTAGGAGACTATGCAACAAGCCACCGAATACCTGCACAAACACCAACTTGCAACCAACGCGACAAAGGGGTTGTCAATCCCTTCACGGTTATTTGCAAAGTGAGATCTGATAGAGATGGATAAACGGTAAAGTAATATTTTTTGGTATTTTTGGTTTATGGAACGAAAAGTAAAGATTGCAAAGGAAAGTAAATAGTAAACAAGAATTGTAGATCAGAAACTTATATGATGGAAAATAGACCCGGGGGCCATAGGTTTCACTAGTGGCTTCTCTCAAGATAGAAATTATTACGGTGGGTGAACAAATTACTGCCGAGCAATTGATAGAAAAGCGTAAAGTTATGACGATATCTAAGGCAATGATCATGAATATAGGCATCATGTACGTGTCAAGTAGATCGAAACGATTCTGCATCTACTACTATTACTCCACACATCGACCAACTCCAGCCGGCATCTAGAGTATTAAGTTCATAACAACAGAGCAACACATTAAGCAAGATGACATGATGTATCATGATTAACTCAAGCAATATGATGAAAACCCCATCTTGTTATCCTCGATGGCGACAATAAAATATGTGCCTTGCTGCCCCTACTGTCACTGGGGAAGGACACCGCAAGATTGAACCCAAAACTAAGCACTTCTCCTATTACAAGAAAAACCAATCTAGTTGGCCAAACCAAATCGATAGTTCGAAGAGACTTGCAAAGATATCAACTAATGCATAAAAGAATTCAGAGGAGATTCAAATAATATTCATAGATAAGCTGATCATAAATCCACAATTCATAGGATCTCGGCAAACACACTGCAGAAGAGTATTACATCCAATAGATCTCCAAGAACATCGAGAGAACTTTATATTGAGAATCAAAGAGAGAGAAGAATCCATCTAGCTACTAGCTATGGACCCGTAGGTCTGAAGTAAACTACTCACGCTTCATCAAAGAGGCAATGGTGTTGATGTAGAAGCCCTCCATGATCGATTCCCCCTCCAGCAGAATGCCAGAAAAAGGCCTCGAGATGGGATCTCATGGGTATAGAAGGTTGCGGCGGTGGAAAAGTAGTTTCGTGGCTCCCCTGGATATTTTTGGGGTATAAGAGTATATATAGGCGAAAGAATTAGGCCAGGGGAGCTACGAGGGGGCCACAAGGTCGGGGGGCACGCCCCACCCCCTGGGCGCACCCTCCACCCTTGTGGCCGCCTCGAGGCTCCTCTGACTTGTACTCTTAGTCTCCTAGGTGTCTTCTGGTCCAAGAAAAATCATGGCGAAAGTATTATTCCGTTTGGACTCCATTTGGTATTCCTTTTCTGTGAAACTCTAAAACAAGGAAAAAAACAAAAACTGGCACTAGGCTCTAGGTTAATAGGTTAGTCCCAAAAATCATATAAAATAGCATATTAATGCATATAAAACATCCAAAATAGATAATATAATATCATGGGACAATAAAAAATTATAGATACGTTGTAGACGTATCAGCGGATTCTACTATTAAAAAAGCCTATGGGAAGAATTAATGTTGTTCGTATTCTTGCAAATAGTAATTATGTCCCCATAGATTTTATTGTTCTTGATATGATTGCAATCCGTATTGTCCAACTATACTTGGTAGACCGTTTTTACGCGTTTGATATGAAAGAAGGCAATATTAAATTTCAATTTCTACTAAGTAAGGGTATGGAGTACTTCCCTTGAACAAGAATTAGGCCGCCTTATGAATCAATCATGAGTGCATCCTATGGATCTAGAAATAAAGTTGATAATACTTGAACCTATGCATTATGCCTAGCTAGGGGCGTAAAACGACGCTTGTTGGGAGGCAACCCAATGAATAAATTTTATTTTTGCCTTTTCTTTCTGTTCTTGAGTGTTTGCACAACTATGCCTCTGTTATGATTGTGTTTTTCTGTTTCAATTAGTGTTTGTGCCAAGTAAAGCCTTTGGGATTATGTTTGGTGATAGTTGATTTGATGTTGTTGGAAAACAGAAACTTTTGCGTCCAGTAAAATAATTTTCAAAAATCACAGAAGTGATGAAAAGCTTCTAAATTATTTACAAAAGATTGATATAAAAATTTCGGACATTGTCCTAATTTTTTAGAGTTTTTGGAGTTACAAAAGTATAGGAAGTTTTTAGATTGCTACAGACTGTTCTATTTTTGACAGATTCTGTTTTCCTTGCATTGTGTGCTTATTTTGATGAATCTATGGACTTTATCGGGGGGTAAAAACCATAGCAAAGTTGGAATACAGTAGATATAATGCAAAAATAAAATATGAATGGGTTTGCAACACTACTTCGAGTAGTGATTTGCTTTCTTATACCAACGGATCTCACGAAGGTTTTGTTGAGTTTTGTGTGATTGAAGTTTTCAAGTTTTGGGTGAGGTCACGATGAATGAAGGAATAAGGAGTAAGAAAAGCCTAAGCTTGGGATGCCCAATGGCACCCCAAGTTATTATCCAAATAGAAACAAGCAACTAAGCCTAGGGTGCCCCGAGTGGCATCCCCTCTTTCTTCTAACGACCATCAATATTTTACTTGGAGCTATATTTTTATTCGTCACATATCATGAATTCTGCTTGGGGTGTCTTGTATTATTTGAGTCTTTGCTTGTTTTGACTTTTATTTTGTGTCATCTGTCCTTGCTGAACACACCTATTTGAGAGGGCCAAAATTATGCTATGATTTGTTAGAATTGCTTTTTATCCTTCACTTAAATTTTTTTGAGCTGTGGAATTGTTCTAGTGCTTCACTTATATCTTTTTGAGCACGGTGTGCTTTAATATTTTTGAAGAAATGCTCTCATGCTTCACTTAGATTTATTTGAGTGTTAGTAAAATTTTGAAGAAATTCTCTCATGCTTCACTTATATTATTTTGAGAGATGAAAATTTGTATGCTCATGTTCTTGACTTAAATTTGTTTGAGCTTGTCAAAAGCAACATATGAAACTAGTCCCAAAGTGATAGATATCCAAGGGGGCTATAATAAAAACTTTCATGAAGATCATTGGACAAAATAAACTTGATTCTTTGTAATAGTTTTGCGATATGATGATAGTGATATGTGAGCCATGTTGGTGAGTAATTATGCTTTAGTAAGAATATTGGTGTTAAGGTTTGTGATTCCCTATGCAAGCACGAAAGTCAATAGTTGTGCAATGAAATTACATCCTACTTGTGGTGCATTATTCGGTGTTAGTTATACTTAATGCTCGCTTATGTGATTTTTTGTTTCTTCATTGGATGCTTCTCAATCTTTTTGCTAGCCTTCACTTGTACTAAGTAGAGATACTACGTGTGCATCCAAAATCCTTAAACCCAGTTTTGCCATATGAGTCCACCATACCTACCTATATGCGGTATTCCCGTGCCGTTCGAAGCAAATTTGTATGTCCCATCTTTAAATTTCAAAATAATTTTTCCCTTGTGTGTGCTCGTACCACTCATGAAGTGGTAGGGGGGTGGCTAATATTTTCCATGCTAGATGCGTTATTCTCAAGATGAGAGCTTATTCACTTGTCATTGCACGAGAATACGACAAATGTACTAGGGATGCCCAGTCCCAAAATGAAAAACGAATTGACTTTATGTTGTCAGATAATAAATTCCTTGGAAAGTGTTGGTATGGACGGTACACGTGGATACGGCTAGCCATGGAATGTGAAAGAATGGTGGAAAAAGGAATAAACTTCATTTTCTATTTGGGAACCACATATGATATATCTAGCATGGAAAGTGTTGGGAATTACTCGGTCGTTTTCGTTGACAGGAAAAGCATGTCTCTCAAAAAAAATTATCTCTCAATTTTTGCCTTGAGCTCTCGCTCCTCTACAAATCCCTACTTCACTCTGCGAAGGGCCTTTCTAATTACTTTATGCAATTTTTATTTTTACTTGAGTCTCCATCTTATCTTATAAAGCACCAACTAAGGGGCACTATGATCATACTTGGGCATTGGGTGTAGCTAATATGCGAGTGTGTTTCATGAATGGATCAATGACTGAGCATGATGGTCTAGGGATAACTTGCTTTAGTGTTGACATTTTGAAAGACATGGTTGCTTGTTGATATGCTTGAGTATTGAAATCTTTATGTCAAAACTAGACTATTGCTTTGAATCATATAAAAGTCCACATGTCCATGTTACAAAAGAAAAGATTATGTAATGAACATGTTAGGCAACATTCCACATCAAAAATTCTGTTTTTTTCATTTACCTACATGAGGATGAGTAGGAATTAAGCTTGGGGATGCTGATACGTCTCCAACGTATCTATAATTTTGCTTGTTCCCTGCTGTTATATTATCATTATTGGATGTTTTACAATCATTTTATAGCAACTTTATATTATTTTTTTGGACTGACATAGTGCCCAGTGCTAGTTCTTGTTTTTTGCTTGTTTTTTATTTCGTAGAATACCAGTACCAAATGGAGTCCAAATGCAGTGAAACTTTTTGGAGAATTTTTTCGGACCAAAAGACACATGTTGGGCCAAAGGAGTACCAGAGGGGGGCTCCGAGGGGAGCATAACCCACCTGGGAGCGCCTGGGCACCCAAGAGCGCCCCGGTGGGTTGTGCCCACCTTGGTGGCCTCCCGCACCGCCTCTTCGCTCTATAAATACCCCAAAAATCCAAAAAGCCTTGGGGAGTCGACGAAACACAATTCCAGTCGCCGCAAGTTCCAGAACCACCAGATCTAATCTAGACACCATCACGGAGGGGTTCATCATCCTCATTGGTGCCTCTCGGATGATGCGTGAGTAGTTCATTGTAGACCTATGGGTCTGTAGGCAGTAGCTAGATGACTTTCTCTCTCTTTTTGATTCTCAATACAATGGCCTCTTGGAGATCTATTTGATGTAACTCTTTTTGCGGTGTGTTTGTTGGGATCCGATGAAATTTGAGTTTATGATCAGATCTATTTTATCCATGAAAGTTATCTGAGTCTTCTTTTGATCTCTTATATGCATGATTATTTATCGCGTCGTATTTCTTATTCGAAACTTTTGTTTAGTTAGGCCAACTAGATCGATTTTTCTTGCCATGGGAAGAGGTGCTTTGTGATGTGTTCGGTCGTGCGGTGTTCTTTCCCTATGACAGAAGGGGCAACAAGACATGTATTGATTGTTGCTAACAATATGGGGTCTATTCCTACATGAATAGATCTTTTCTAAATCATGTCATTATTCTTATTGCATTACTCCATTTCTCCATGAACTTTATACACTAGATGCATGCTGGATAGCGGTCGATGCGTGGAGTAATAGTAGTAGATGCAGGCAGGAGTCGGTCTACTAATCTTGGACGTGATGCCTATATATTTATCATTGCCTGGTTATCGTCATGATTATTTGGAGTTCTATCAATTGCACAACATTTATTTGTTTACCCGCCATATGCTATTTTTCTCAAGAGAAGCCACTAGTGAAATCTATGGCCCCCGGGTCTATTCTTTATCATATTTGCTTTCCGATCTGTTATTATAAAAACACAAAAATACCTTGCTGCATTTTTTTTGTTATTTATTTTATTTCACGTTTTATCAAGATCTATTTATCCAATCTACTACAAACCATTCTATCTTTTACCTGAGAGGGATTAACAACCCCTCTTACGCGCCGGGTTGCAAGTATTTGTTCTTTGTGTGTGGGTACTATTTACATAGTGTTGCTTGGTTCTCCTACTGGTTTGATAACCTTGATCTCATAACTGAGGGAAATACCTACCGTAGATGTGCTACATCATCCTTTCCTCTTCAAGGAA
Source organism: Triticum dicoccoides (assembly GCF_002162155.2). Classification (NCBI taxonomy): domain Eukaryota; kingdom Viridiplantae; phylum Streptophyta; class Magnoliopsida; order Poales; family Poaceae; genus Triticum; species Triticum dicoccoides. The sequence goes on along the minus strand of NC_041390.1, from coordinate 203,071,763 downwards.
AAACTGACGCAGACACGAGCCATCAGTTGGCAGCGAGTGCATATGCCCATCATTAAAACTGAGCTCCTCGAGCTGATCTAGGGCGGGGGATCAGAACCACTTGTCAAGCTTCGCTCGGTCCTTGCCATTGGAACAGAACTTGCCCATGATAAGGCCTCTGATTGGGCCATGGTGACTGTCGAGGATCTAGGAGAACGCATCCAAGCTTTTGCGAGAGCCATGGCAGAGCTCGTGGGCGTCGATGAGGTCGAGAGGGGTGGAGAGCCATAGGGGGCGCCATCGCTAGGAAAGGACGGTTGTCCTCGCCCCATATTTGATTGGGAGGAGGGATGTGATGACTTTCAACATATCATCGGGGAGGCTGCTGATGAAGTCTAGGCCTGCTCGAGTCGCTTGCGGTTCTTTCTCGACCCGCCTCCACTTATTGGCAGCCTCGTTCTCCACCTCTGAAGTCTCCATAAAAATGCACAAACATATATGTAGATCATTCAAAATCTATTGTCAAGACCTGGCTAGGAATTATATTAGCACGAACACTAGCCCTAGTCGGATTATTAGCATAAATCATTTGCACATATGAAACAACTAATCACTTATCATTTCTACCATTCAAACAATCAATACACTACACAGATCTAACGAAACTTACTCAGATTTCATGGATTGAGAGAGCATAACCATAAGATTTCTATTCCAAAAAGGGGGAGGCAGGAGTAACCAGAGAAACCCTAGGATGTAGTTGACACATAAATGGGTATAGATGACTAACCGGTTGTTCGTCGGAGTCGGAGTCGTCACCGGAGTCGGTGTGGACCTCTGGCTCGGGCTATGGAAGCACTAAGCAATCGACGACATCGAGGGGCAGCTATACCTCGTCGGCGGCGACGACAACCTCTATCTCCATCTTCACATCATGCGCTGGTGCTTCAGCAACCCCAGCGTCGCCACACCCTCCAATGGGGCGCTTCAGCGGCATCCTCATACATTGATGGCTTTGAGGACTGAGAGCGGCGTCGAGGATGCGGGCGAAGAGAGAGGACTGTGTGTGTGGCGAGGATGGGGGTGCGGCCGCTCGGGCGCACCATTAATATGGAGTAGTGGGAGAGAGGCGAGCATTTGTCAAACCGCTGGCTTGCCTCCCGGTGAGCCCACGCAGCGGACTGCTATCATGCCTACCGTCATTTCACATAGCTACTCGCACGCCTCCCGATGACACTGTGCGGTGAGCATGCCTCCCATCAATTCACACACCTTCACGCACGCCTCCCGGTCTGCCTGCGTGGCAGACTACTCGCATGCGCCCGTCAACTCGTGCCTACTCGCACGGCACATGAGACGCGTCACGACACATATATTGTTTTTCTATTTTGATGATTCATGATGTCGCTTTATTGCTTAACCGAAGGATGGCACGTATCCATTGTTAGTCTAACGCCCACGGTTCAAATAAATAATCCGTTTGCGATATTGGTCCCCAATTATTAATAATCTCCCGTTTTTAAGAAGATAAAATTACATCAAAACTTGTCTCAAATTTGACAAAAAAAGTACAATACCACTGTGTATTGGTGTCGACATGACAACACGATAAATTTCATGAATTTCAACTAAGTTTTGGATGTACTACTAGATTTTAAAAATCAAGATTCTCAATGTTTGAAATTTCTTGCACGGGGAGTAAACATGCACCCAGTGACACACATGTGTTTTTCCAATCCATTTAGGTGCATTGTCACGTGTGCATGTAGCTCAAATTTGATTTTTGCACATTATACCCCTATAAAATCAATCAATGTACCAAAACGTCTTAATGATCTCTCGGTTTTTTATTTTTTGAAAATTAAAATGTCCCTCCTTTGGTAGCATATGTTCATCGCGGAAAATTTTAACATGCGTCGTAGTTGTGCGTGCGCGTTTGGGGGGTGTGTGGCAGTACACTATGAGTCGTGAGCCACCATGTGGCATTGGTCGTTTTGTGGGGCGGGTGCCACACCAAAGTTGTGAACTCGTTATTTAAAACATTACACAACTCTATCATACATACATGTTTGGGACACATGCAGTCGGTGGTTGTCATACACGACACTCACTAGTGTGTGACGCTTTCCATGGGCCCGCGAGGTCATCGCCCATCACTTCGACCTACAGCCAGCAGAGAGGTTAATTTGACTGGCAAGGTTGATTCTTTTTTGTTTGTGTTACGGTGGGAGTACATATATAGTACGCGTCGAAGACATGGGAGGGGACCAGCATATATATACTACGTACGTGTCCATGAATACAGCTCACTCACTATGGGGACTTTTAGATTTACGGGGCACATGCCACATCAGAGTTGTGTATTGTCTATTCAAACATCGCACAACACCTCTTTGGGTCACATGCATGTGCAAGTGGTGGTTATCCTAGGCCAATCACGTGTGACGCATCCATCTGTGGGTCGTCATCCATATGCATGCATCACTTTGACCTACATCGAGAGAGGTTAATTAATTTCACCATCAAGGAGGCTTCTTTTTTGTTTATATTATGGTAGGAGCATATAGTATGCGCCGAAGGGAGAAAGGGACCAACATACATACTATGCTTCATGAACCTCACTCTGTGTGGGGACTTTACGGTTTTCGAGGCATGTGCCACATGAAAGTTGTGCATTTTGGGTATTCAAACATCACAACCACACACCTCCATACATATGTTTGGCCCACATGCAAAGCAATGGCAGTTGTCCTCTGGCACCCATTCACGTGGTTATCAACGATATCGATGATTTCCATCTATGGGCTCGCTTGGCCCATCAGTACTTTGATCGACAACGAGAGACATTAATTTGACAAAGGAGGGGATTATTTTTTGGTTTTATATTACGGTATATAGGTCATGCTCTGGGATGACATGATATAGTTTGAGCACATGCATGTGTACGCATATGAATCCCTCCCACCGAGTCGAAGTGGGCAGCGGGGACAGGGTAGCGCAACATGACACGCCATGATCCGATCTCTCTCTGTGTGCGAACTATACAATTTTTGACACAACGCGCCACATCAATGTTGTCCATGGTATTCAAACAGGACGCACGCATGACCTCAATACATACATATGCATGTAGTGGTTGTCTTTGAACGATACTGTCCCTCACGTGGTTATCTGCGGCCAGCCTATATATTCGTGGGCCCGCATGGACATCCATGATCACTTTGGCCAACCGCGAGATAGGTTACCATGCATGGTGGATTCTTCTTCTTTGGTTCGTGCTATCGTAGTATAGGTCATGGTGAGGTTCCAGACCTAAGTTTGAGCGCAAGCGTACATATGCATGCATATGAATCCCCGTCATCGGCTCGGAGTGTGGTGTGACACACACACACACAACACGTTGTCTGATGACCCACAAGTGTAGAGGACCTATCGTAGCCTTTTCAATAAGTAAGAGTGTCGAACCCAATGAGGAGCAGAAGGAAATGATAAGCGGTTTTCAGTAAGGTATTATCTGCAAGCACTGAAATTATCGGTAATAGATAGTTTTGTGATAAGGTAATTTGTAACGGGTAACAAGTAATAAAAGTGAATAAGGTGTAGCAATATGGCCCAATCCTTTTTGTAGCAAAGGACAAGCCTGGACAAACTCTTATATAAAGGAAAGCGCTCCCGAGGACACATGGGAATTATCGTCAAGCTAGTTTTCATCACGCTCATATGATTCGTGTTCGGTACTTTGATAATTTGATATGTGGGTGGACCGGTGCTTGGGTACTATCCTTCCTTGGACAAGCATCCCACTTATGATTAACCCCTATTGCAAGCATCTGCAACTACAACAGAAGTATTAAGGTAAACCTAACCATAGCATGAAACATATGGATCCAAATCAGCCCCTTACGAAGCAACGCATAAACTAGGGTTTAAGCTTCTGTCACTCTAGCAACACATCATCTACTTATTACTTCCCAATGCCTTCCTCTAGGCCCAAACAATGGTGAAGTGTCATGTAGTTGACGTTCACATGACACTACTAGAGGAAAGACAACATACATCTAATCAAAATATCGAACGAATACCAAATTCACATGACTACTTATAGCAAGATTTCTCCCATGTCCTCAGGAACAAACGTAACTACTCACAAATCATATTCATGTTCATAATCAGAGGGGTATTAATATGCATAATGGATCTGAACATATGATCTTCCACCAAGTAAACCAACTAGCATCAACTACAAGGAGTAATCAATACTAGTAGCAACCCACGGGTACCAATCTGAGGTTTGGATACAAAGATTGGATACAAGAGATGAACTAGGGTTTGAGATGAGATGGTGCTGGTGAAGATGTTGATGGAGATTGACCCCCTCCCGATGAGAGGATCGTTGGTGATGATGATGGTGATGATTTCCCCCTCCCGGAGGGAAGTTTCCCCGACAGAACAGCTTCGCTGGAGCCCTAGATTGGTTCCGCCAAGGTTCTGCCTCATGGCGGTGGAGTTTCGTCCCATGAGCTTGCTTATGATTTTTTCCTCGATGAAAGACTCCATATAGACAAAGATGGGCATCAGAGGGCCACCAGGGGCCCACGAGGCAGGGGGGCGCGCCCAGGGGGGTAGGGGGCGCCCCCACCCTCGTGGACGGTGGGTGGCCCCCTCTAGTACTTCTTTCGCCCAATTTTTTTATATATTCTGGAAATAATTCCCGTAAAGTTTCAGGACTTTTGGAGATGTGCAGAATAGGTCTCTAATATTTGCTCCTTTTCCAGCCCAGAATTCCAGCTGCCAGCATTCCCCCTCTTCATGTAAACCTTGTAAAATAAGAGAGAGAAGACATAAGTATTGTGACATAATGTGTAATAACAACCCATAATGCAATAAATATCAATATAAAAGCATGATGCAAAAATGGACGTATCAACTCCCCCAAGTTTAGACCTCGCTTATCCTCAAGCGAAAGCCGAAATCAAAAAATATGTCCACATGTTTAGAGATAGAGGTGTCGATAAAATAAAATACGAACATGAGGGCATCATGATCATTCTTAGAACAACAATATATATAGGGTCGCGCTATTCGTCACCCCGGGTGAGGAATAGTTATTCTTCATCCCCCTCAATTTTACCATCAATGCACCGTAATTTTACATTCCGTAAGTTTTGTCTTGTTTTCGACGCAAAAAGGGACCGTAAGAAAATATATAATGACCGTAAAAATATTTTATGTTATGTAAAATTACAAACGTAAAAACATAGTCTAAAATACACATAAACTGCAAATTTTCTTGTTTTATGACCTATATTTTTCTTTTCTTATGTCAAATTTTACGTAGTAAATCAATAGGAATGTAACTATTTGAATTTCAAACGTAATTCAATTATGAAATGATCATAAGATTACCTCAGGTGAAGAAAACTTATTCTGCGCCCTGGGTGATGAATAGTAACACTATATATATATATATATCGTCATATGATCTCTTATGCTAAAGGAACAATTCATTCACATACTCAAGTACGAATCAGAAACTTCATTGAAAACTAACAAACTATAATCTCAGTCACTGAAGCAACTGCAATTTATCATAACATAGGAAAGAGTCAATATAAGAGCTTCTCAGCAAGTCCACATACTCAACCATCATTTAGTCTTTCACAATTGCTAACACTCATGCGATATTTATGGTTATGAAGTTTTAATTGGACATAGAGAAAGATAGGGGCTTATAGTTTTGCCTCCCAACTTTTTACCTCAAGGGTAATGTCAACTATAATAGTTCATGAAAACTCACATCCAATTAGCTATATATACCTGGATCTTTCCAACACATTGTGCTTGCGAAAGGATAAAATGCAAAAACGAAAGGTGAAGATCACCGTGACTCTTGCATGAAGTGTAAGACAAGAATAATTGGTAGGCCCTTCGCAGAGGGAAGCAGAGGTTGTCATGTGCTTTTACGATTGGATGCACAAAATCTTAATGCGAAAGAACGTCACTTTATATTGCCACTTGTGATATGGACCTTTATTATGCAGTCCGTCACTTTTATTTCTTCCACATCACAAGATCGTATAAAGCTTATTTTATCTGCACTAATAAATCATACATATTTAGAGTGCAAATATTTATTGCTTGCAACGATGACAACTTACTTGAAGGATCTTACTCAATCCATAGGTAGATATGGTGGACTCTCATGGCAAAACTGGGTTTAAGGATATTTGGAAGCACAAGTAGTATCTCTACTTGGTGCAAAGAAATTGGCTAGCAAGAGAGGGAAAGGCAAGCTCAACATGTTGGATGATCCATGACAATATAATTTACCTCAGATGCAAGAAAACATAACCCATTACGTTGTCTTCCTTGTCCAACATCAACTCTTTAGCATGTCATATTTTAATGAGTGCTCACAATCATAAAAGATGTCCAAGATAGTATATTTATATATGAAAACCTCTCTTTCTTTATTACTTCCTATTAATTGCAATGATGACCAAAACTATGTTTGTCAACTCTCAACAATTTTTATTCATCATACTCTTTATATGTGAATTCATTACTCTCCATAAGATCCATATGATCTCTTTATTTCTTTTTATTTCTTCTCTTTTATTCTATTCCCTCAAGATCATAGCAAAGTAATCAAGCCCTTGACTCAACACTAATCTTTATTATATATAGCTCACGGACTCAATTACATAGAAGGATCATAAAGCAAAACTCACAACTCGATCATACTAAAACTTTATTCTACTAGATCAAGATATTACCAAATGGATTGCACTAAGAAAAACTGTAAAGATAAAAGTGATGGTGATACAATATCGTGGCACTCCCCCAAGCTTGGCAGTTGCCAAGGGGAGTGCCCATACCCATGTGTTTATGTTTCCTTCCTCGGAGGTGGTGATGATGGAGTTGTTGATGATGTAGGCTTGTCATCCATCTTCCAAGGCATAGGCTCACCATCATAGAAGGATGATCGGGTCTCCGGGATCTTCTCTCTTCAGCTCTATCTTCATTATCCAAGCATCGTTGCCCTCATTGTTGGAGGAGGAGGGAGATGACATGATGCCTGGCCTTGACAACCCTGGCAGAAAACAGCTCGAAACAAAAACAGGAGATATTTGCATGATACGGTGGTCAAAGCCTTCGGGAGATTATATAGTGAATTTTTACCGACCAAAAGAAGTATCGTGCAAGAAAACGGAGTCTGGAGAGCACACGAGTGCCCACGAGGCAGGGGGCGCGCCCTCCACCCTCGTGGAAGCCTCGTGTCCTTTCCATACTGCTTCTTATTTTCCTATTTTCTTAAATATTCCAAAATAGAGAAAAATTGCCATTAGAACTATTTTGGAGTCGGTTTACTTACCGTACCACGTACCTATTCCTTTTCGGAGTCTTAAACATTCTGGAAAGTGTCTCTTATGTATTCCTCTGGGATTACAGTTTCAATAACTTTGGTTTCAACATTTATGGGAGTACCCGAGATATAATGTTTGATTCTTTGACCGTTCACTACCCTCGGATTTGTCCCTTCGAAGTTGTTGATTTTTATGGCACCGGGACGATAGACCTCCTCGATGATGTAAGGACCTTCGCATTTAGAGAGGAGTTTGCCTGCAAAAAATCTTAAATGAGAGTTGTATAGCAATACGTAATCACCTACATTAAACTCACGTTTTTGTATCCTTTTATCATGCCATCTTTTAACTTTTTCTTTAAACAGTTTGGCATTCTCGTAGGCCAGGGTTCTCCATTCATCAAGTGAGTTAATGTCGAAAAGCCTCTTCTCACTGGCAAGTTTGAAGTCATAGTTGAGCTCTTTAATGGCCCAATATGCCTTATGTTCTAGTTCGAGAGGTAAGTGACATGCTTTACCATAAGCCATTTCATACGGAGAAATACCCATAGGATTCTTATATGCAGTTCTATAAGCCCATAATGCATCATCAAGTTTCTTGGACCAATTCTTTCTAGATCTATTAACAGTCTTTTGCAAAATTAATTTAAGATCTCTATTGCTCAGTTCTACTTGACCACTAGACTATGGGTGATAAGGAGATGCAATTCTATGATTAAAGGAACCATGAATAAAATGTGAACCACCATCAATCATTAAGTATCTAGGGACTCCAAACCTCGGAAAAATAACTTCTTTAAGCATCTTAATAGAGGTATTATGATCAGCACTACTAGTTGGAATAGCTTCTACCCACTTAGTAACGTAATCAACAGCAACTAAAATATGTGTATACCCATTAGAGGAAGGAAACGGTCCCATATAATCAAAACCGCAAACATCAAATGGTTCAATAACAAGTGAATAATTCATAGGCATTTCCTGACGTCTACTAATGTTACCAATTCTTTGACATTCATCACAAGACAAGACAAACTTAGGAGCATCCTTGAAGAGAGTAGGCCAATAAAAACCGGATTGCAATACCTTGTGTGCAGTTCTGTCTCCAGCATGGTGTCCTCCATAAGCCTCGGAGTGAATCTTGCGTAGGATATGTTCCTGTTCATGCTCAGGTACACAACGTCTAATAACACCATCCACTCCTTCTTTACAAAGATGTGGGTCATCCCAGAAGTAATGTATTAAATCATAGAAGAACTTTTTCTTTTGCTGGTATGTGAAACTAGGTGGTATAAATTTAGCAACAATATAATTAGCATAATCAGCATACCATGGAGCAGTACAAGAAGCATTTATCACAGCTAATTGTTCATCAGGAGAGCTATCATCAATAGGTAGTTGGTCATCAAGAACATTCTCTAACCTAGACAAGTTGTCTGCAACAGGGTTCTCAGCTCCCTTTCTATCAATAATATGAAAATCAAATTCTTGTAGCAAGAGAACCCATCTAATAAGTCTAGGTTTAGCATCTTTCTTTTCCATAAGATATTTAATAGCAGCATGATCAGTGTGAACAGTTACTTTAGAATCAACTATAAGGTCTGAACTTATCACAAGCAAATACAACTGCTAAAAATTCTTTTTCAGTAGTAGCATAATTTCTTTGAGCACTGTCTAGAGTTTTACTAGCATATTGAATAACATTTAATTTCTTATCAACTCTTTGTCCTAGAACAGCCCCTATAGCATAATCACTAGCATCACACATAATCTCAAATGGTAAATTCAAATCAGGAGGCTGAACAATAGGTGTAGAAATCAAAGCTTTCTTAAGTATTTCAAATGCTTCTACACAATCATCATCGAAGACAAAAGGAACATCTTTTTGTAAAAGATTAGTCAGAGGCCGAGAAATTTTAGAAAAGTCCTTAATGAACCTCCTATAAAAACCGGCATGACCAAGGAAACTTCTTATACCTTTAATGTACTTAGGACACGACATCTTTTCAATAGCATCAACTTTAGCTTTATCAACTTCAATACCTCTTTCAGAAATTTTATGCCCCAAGACAATACCTTCATTAAGCATAAAGTGGCACTTCTCCCAATTCAAGACAAGATTAGTTTCTTCACATCTCTACAAAACTCGATCAAGGTTGCTTAAGCAATCATCAAAAGAAGTTCCGTAAATGGAGAAATCATCCATGAAAACCTCAACTATCTTTTCACAAAATTTAGAGAATATAGCAGTCATACATCTTTGAATAGTAGCAGGTGCATTGCATAAACCAAAAGGCATACGTCTATAAGCAAAGGTACCAAAAGGGCAAGTAAAAGTTGTCTTTTCTTGATCCTCTTTTAACACAGGTATTTGAGAGAAACCAGAATAACCATCTAGAAATGAAAAATGTGTATGTTTGGATAATCTTTCTAGCATTTGATCAATAAAAGGTAAAGGGTAATGATCCTTTTTAGTAGCTTTATTTAATTTGTGGAAATCAATTACCATTCTATAACTTGTAACAATTCATTGTGGTATCAATTCATCTTTATCATTAGGAACAACAGTAATACCTCCCTTCTTAGGGACACAATGGACAGGACTTACCCACTGACTATCAGCAACGGGATAAATTACACCTGCCTCTAGAAGATTTAGTATTTCTTTTCTTACCACTTCTTTCATCTTAGGATTTAACCGTCGTTGGTGATCAACAACCGGTTTAGCATCTTTCCCCAGTTTTATTTGGTGCTAGCATAGAGTGGGACTAATGCCCTTAAGATCATCAAGAGTATATCCAATAGCAGCCCGGTGCTTCTTCAGAGTTTTCAATAATTTCTTTTCTTCATGCTCTGAAAGGTTAGCACTAATAATAACATGATATATCTCTTTCTCATCAAGATAAGCATATTTAAGAGTATCAGGTAAAGGCTTAAGTTCAAACACGGGATCACCCTTAGGTGGAGGAGGATCCCCTAAGATTTCAACAGGCAAGTTGTGCTTCAAAATAGGTCCCTGTTTAAAGAATACTTCATTTATTTCCCTTCTTTCATTCATAAACATATCATTTTCATGGTCTAGCAAATATTGTTCTAAAGGATGAGTAGGAGGCATGGCAATAGAATCAAGACCAACAATTTCATCTTTACTAGGCAATTCTTTATCATGGGGTTGTCTATGAAATTTAGCAAAATTAAATTCATGAGACATACCCCCTAAACCAACAGAAACAATATCTTTATTGCAGTCTATCTTAGCATAGGGTCTACCAAATATAATGGGACAAAAGTCATCTTGTGGGGAACCAAGAACAAGAAAATCAGCAGGGTATTTAACTTTCCCACACAATACTTCAACATCTCTAACAATCCCAACTGGTGAAATAGTATCTCTATTGGCAAGCTTAATTGTAAAATCAATCTCTTCTATCTCAACAGGTGCAATATCATGCATAATTTCTTTTGTATAAGGTATGAGGTATTGCACTTGCACTATCACCCATATCACATAAGCCATGATAGCAATGATCTCCTATTTTAATAAAAATAACAGGCATGCCTACAACAGGTCTATGTTTATTTTTAGTATCAGGTCTAGCAATTCTAGCAGATTCATTGCAGAAGTAAATAACATGCCCATCAATATTATCGGACAAGAGATCTTTAAACATAGCAACACTAGGTTCAACTTTAATTTTCTTAGAGGGAGTAGGTGTTCTTGTATTACTCTTATGAACCAAAGTTGAAGCTTTAGTATGATCCTTTATTTTAACAGGGAAAGGTGGTTTCTCAATATAAGCAGTGGGAACAACAGGATCATTATAAGTGATAGTCTTTTCTTCAACTTTAATAGGTGCAACTACTTTTAATTCAATGGGAGGATTATATTTAAACCACTTCTCCTAAGGGAGATCAACATGAGTAGCAAAGGATTCACAGAAAGAAGCTACTATCTCGGAGTCAAGTCCATATATAGTGCTAAGTTCACGGAAAGCATCGGTATCCATAATAGATTTAACACAATCAAACTTAGGTGTTATACCTGACTCCTTACCTTCCTCGAGGTCCCAATCGTCAGAGTTGCGTTTAATTCTTTCCAATAAATCCCATTTGAATTCAATAGTCTTCATCATAAAAGATCCAGTACTAGAAGTATCGAGCATGGAGCGATTACTGAGGGAAAGCCAAGCGTAATTTTTTTGAATAATCATTTATTTTGAGATCTCATGATTGGGGCATGAATATAACATTTACTTAAGCCTCCCCCAAGCCTGAGCGATGCTTTCTCCTTCGCGAGGCCAAAAATTATATATATAATTATGATCACGATGAAAAATTTGCATAGGATAAAACTTCTGATGAAATTCCAATTTAATCGGTTGTAGTTCCATGATCCCATATCATCACATAGCCTAAACCATGTCAATGACTTTCCCTTCAAAGATAAAGGGAAGACCTTCTTCTTGATAACATCATCGGGCATACCTGCAAGCTTAAATAATCCACAAACTTCATCCACACAGATTAGGTGCAAATCGGGATGTAATGCTCCATCACCTGTGAAAGGATTAGCTAGCACTTTCTCTACCATACCTGAAGGGATTTCAAAGTAAACATTTTCAGTAGATTCAGTAGGTTGAGGAGCAACTCTTTGCTCTACTGGTCGGGGTGAAGATACCCGGAACAAGCCCCTCAAAGGATTATGTTCCATAGTAACAAGTGACAGTAAATTTCAGCACACTATATAAATTTTTCCTTACCAAATTCCATCTACCAAAGGCGCTTCACTCCCCGGCAATGACTCTAGAAAAGAGTCTTGATGACCCACAAGTGTAGGGTATCTATCGTAGCCTTTTCGATAAGTAGGAGTATCAAACCCAACGAGGAGCGAAAGGAAATGATAAGCCGTTTTCAGCAAGGTATTCTCTGCAAGCACTGAAATTATCGGTAACAGATAGTTTTGTTATAAGGTAATTTGTAACAGGTAACAAGTAATAAAAGTAAATAAGGTGCAGCAATATGGCCAATCCTTTTTGTAGCAAAGGACAAGCCTGGACAAACTCTTATATAAAGGAAATCACTCCCGAGGACACATGGGAATTATCGTCAAGCTAGTTTTCATCACACTCAAATGATTCGCGTTCGGTACTTTGATAATTTGATATGTGGGTGGACCGGTGTTTGGGTACTGTCCTTCCTTGGACAAGAATCCCACTTATGATTAACCACTATTGCAAGCATCTGCAACTACAACAGAAGTATTAAGGTAAACCTAACCATAGCATGAAACGGATGGATCCAAATCAGCCCCTTACGAAGGAACGCACAAACTAGGGTTTAAGCTACTGTCACTCTAGCAACCCATCATCTACTTATTACTTCCCAATGCCTTCCTCTAGGCCCAAACAATGGTGAAGTGTCATGTAGTTGACGTTCACATGACACCACTAGAGGAAAGACAACATACATCTAATCAAAATATCGAACGAATACCAAATTCACATGACTACTTATAGCAAGACTTCTCCCATGTCCTCAGCAACAAACATAACTACTCACAAATCATATTCATGTTCATAATCAGAGGGGTATTAATATGCATAATGGATCTGAACATATGATCTTCCACCAAGTAAACCAACTAGCATCAACTACAAGGAGTAACCAATACTACTAGAAACCCACATGTGCCAATCTGAGGTTTGGATACAAAGATTGGATACAAGAGATGAACTAGGGTTTGAGATGAGATGGTGCTGGTGAAGATGTTGATGGAGATTGCCCCCCTCCTGATGAGAGGATCGTTGGTGATGACGATGGTGATGATTTCCCCCTCCCGGAGGGAAGTTTCCCCAGCAGAACAACTCCGCCGGAGCCCTAGATTGGTTCCGCCAAGGTTCTACCTCATGGTAGCGGAATTTCATCCCGTGAGCTTGCTTATGATTTTTTTCCTCGATGAAAGATTCCATATTGGAAAAGATGGGCATCAGAGGGCCACTAGGGGGCCCACGAGGCAGGGGGCGCGCCCAGGGTGTAGGGCACGCCCCCACCGTCGTGGACGATGGGTGCCCCCCCCCCCTCTGGTACTTCTTTCGCCCAATATTTTTTATATATTCTAAAAATAATTCCCATGGAGTTTCAGGACTTTTGGAGATGTGTAGAATAGGTCTCTAATATTTGCTCCTTTTCCAGCCTAGAATTCTGGCTGCCGGCATTCCCCCTCTTCATGTAAACCTTGTACAATAAGAGAGAAAAGGCATAAGTATTGTGACATAATGTGTAATAACAACCCATAATGCAATAAATATCGATATAAAAGCATGATGCAAAAATGGACGTATCATTGTCAACTAAACCTCGCTCCGTGTTGGGATTTCTTGTTCCAAAGCACGGTGCCACATCAAAGGTTTGTTCCATTTGGGTATATTCAAACATCAAAACTGATCCATACATATGTTTGGGCCACATGCAGACAGTGGTTGACTTTGGGCACTAGCTACTTGCGTGATTATTGGCGAGCTAGCCCATCTCTGGGGTCGAGTGGACGTCCATCACTTTGACCAACAACAAGAGAGAGGTTGTACGGACAAGGTGGATTCTTCTTGGTCCATTTTATGATACATCTTGGTGAGCTGCCCTCTCACGCCGACTGAAAGTGTGTCTGTGTGTGTGTGTGTTTGAATGGGGAGCGATTGCTAGCTAGTTCGAACACTGATAGGTGAACCTCCATGGGGTCGGGAATGTCTGGTTAATTTGCGAGGCATGTGCCACATCAAAGTTGTGAATTGGGTATTTAAATATCACGCCACTTTTTTCATATATATAGTAGGGCTACCCGCAGGTGGTTCGTATGTGGTCTCACCCCATCTTGTGCTAGAAGCACACCTTTCTGGGCCCCCACACAGTCCACCTTTCACTGGAAATGAAAGGGGGGTGTGGTTTGACCATGATGGACTCCCATAGGTTTAGTGTTACAGTAGAGTGATATGTTAGACCTAGAGATTTGGGGGCATGTGCTCATAGATAAGATTCCCCTCCTGCCAACATGAGGGGGGCAAGCAATACCGTGCGCTTTGTGAGACAGGTGCCACATCGAGGTTGTGCATTTGGTATTTGAACATCAAACCACCATTTTCATTCATAGTTTTGGTCCACATGCAAGTGTGTTCATGTTCTGACCCTTTCCTGCGTTCTTTTCGCAAAATTTATAAACATTAGACAAGTCAGATGACGCAACAGACATGGTTCACTCACACTACCCGTGTGCCAAGCCAATGCCCCTGTCACCCACATCTGCACAATACATTGGGCTCCACGAGGCTTCCCACGCAATCTCAAAAATATCTACCCGCCTGCAGGGTTTTTCTGTTTGATAACACATGGTTATTAAGTTTTGATTGTGTGTGATGTTTGTTGTTCCCACTCCGACCTGCATCCCTTGGAAATATCTGCCCGGCTTGAGGGGTTTTCTGTTTGATAACACATGCTTGGTATCTTGGGACCATGTGTGATGCATCATCCAAATTTTCAATAGCCCAGGCATTTTACTCCCGCGTAGTAAAATTTTCAGTAGCCGCGTCACTTTCCACACCCACCAAAACTCCTCATGCACGCGCGCACACACACACCCACCACAACCCCTCCCTTTCTTGGAACCTTAGCAAGGTCACCGCCACCGCCGCTGCAAGGCCTCCATTGTCAACATCTGCCAGTTTACACGTGTAGCTTACCCACTGATCTCCATACCCAAGCCCCCTAAGTTTCTTAGATGACGCCTGCCAAACGCCCCCTTTCCCACATATCCCCATACCCATCTCCATCCCCCACTCCAGAGCATCCCAACCTAAGCCCGACTAGACTTCCCCGTGGAGCTCGAGGAGCGACTGGCCCAAAAGAGGTGTATCACGACCTCTTCCCCTGACGTCGCCAAGGTGGTCGCCGAAGAAGCTGATGACCATTACTGGCCACAGGCTCTCAATTAGCGAGCTAGAGTATGCGGGCATGTCATGGATGCCGGCTACGACATCGAGGTCGTTGATAGCAATGGCCTGCAATGGGCTATGTCACAGGTTAAGTGGCCCACCCCCAACCCCTTGGGTTCAACCGCCGTTGAATCTCATCCATGGCCCCATCGCTAATCTCCTCAGGATCGCTGTCAAGAATTTTCCATCCTACATCACCATCGAGCCTTGATAACCCACAAGTGTAGGGGATCGTTTGTAGCCTTCTTCGATAAATAAGAGTGTCGAACCCAACGAGGACCTAAAGGTAGAACTCCGATACAACTCTACGCACACTTGACGTCTGCTTTACCTAAAACAAGTACGAAACTATTTTGCAAGAATAAAACTATGAGTACTTTGAGAGAATAAAACTACGAATAAATTTCAAGGTAATAAAAGTGGATAGCTTTTGTCAACAAGAAATTCATTTGTCCCTAGGTAATCGATAACTAGACTAGTAATCATTCATGCAATTTTATATGAGGGAGAGGCATGAGCTAACATACTTTCTCTGCTTGGATCATATGCACTTATGATTGGAAATCTAGCAAGCATCTGCAACTACTAAAGATCATTAAGGCTGCGATCCCAACCATAGCATTAAGTATCAAGTCCTCTTTACTCCCATACGCAACAACACACTTACCTATGTTTAGGCTGCTATCACCCCCACAACCGAGAATAAGCAAATCATGAACATATTGCAACACCCTATAGCGAGGACCCCTCACGTTTACATGAGACGGAGGGCACTATAGGACAACACCATAAATAAAATATACACTCATACCAACCAAGATCACAAATAACCCACAGGACAAAACAGATCTACTCAAACATCATAGGATAGCCAAATATCATTGGGAAATAATATATGGAGTTGAGAACCATGTTTAAGTAGATATTACAGCGGGGAGAAGAGTTGTTACACCGCTGCATAGAGGGGGAAAGTTGGTGTTCACGGTAGCAAGATTGTTGATGTAGATTGTCGTCACGATCCTTGCCCCGGCGGCACTCCAGCGCCACCAGGAGAGAGGGGGAGAGAGCCCCCCTTCTTCTTCTTCCTTGGCCTCCCCCTAGATGGGAGGAGAGTTCCCCCTTTTGTCCATGGCCTCCATTGTGAAGGAGGGGCGGGAGCCCCTCCGAGATTGGATCTCCCTCTCGTTCTCTTCTGTTTCGTGTTCCCCAGATCTGACCGAAAACCGTTTCTTATATTCCCGGAGATCCATAACTCCGATTGCGCTAAGATTTTAAGACGATGTTTTCCCGGATATAAGCTTACTTGTGCTTGAAGTAGAGCTCCAACCGATGTTCGAGGAGGGCACAACCCACCACCACGCGTCAGGGGCCTGGGGCGCGCCCTGCTGTCTTGTGGTCACTGTGGGCTGATACGTCTCCAACGTATCTATAATTTATGAAGTATTCATGCCAATGTATTATCATTCTTGGATGTTTTAAAACCATTTTATAGCAACTTCATATCATTTTTTGGGACTAACCTATTGACCCAGTGCCTAGTGCCAGTTGCTGTTTTTTGCTTGTTTTTTACATCGCAAGAAATCAATATCAAACGGAGTCCAAACACCGTGAAACTTTTTGTGGATTTTTTATGGACCAGAAGACTCTCGATGGACTAGAGTAGCACCTGGGGGTGCCCTGAGGGGGGCACAACCCACCAGGGCGCGCCCTGACGTGCCCAGGTGGGTTGTGCCCACCTCGGTGGCTTCCTGCACCCCCTCTTTGCACTATAAATTCCCAAATATTCCGAAACCCCTTGGGGTTAACCTAGATCAGAAGTTCCGCCACCGCAAGGCTCCGTAGCCACCTAAAACCAATCTAGACCCATTCCGGCACCTTGCCGGAGGGGGGAATCATCTCCGGTGGCCATCTTCATCATCCTAGCGGCCACCACGATAAGGAGGGAGTAGTCCACCCTCGGGGCTGAGGGTTTGTACCAGTACCTATGTGTTTAATCTCTCTCTCTCTCATGATCTATATCATGGGCTTTGTTAATATAGTCGGGTCATATGATGTTTCTCCAGTCTATACTCTTGTTGTGATAAATTAAATCTTTACCCTTTGAAGTTTTGTCTTGTCAGATTGAATGTTCAGATTTGGGAACACATGATGTATGTCTTGTGGTATGAATACTTGAGGTGACAATGAGGTATCGTATTGATTCACTTGATATAGGTTATGGCACTCAACTTGCGGATTCCCGCGGTGATATTGGGTTAATCTATCCATAGGGGTTGATGCACGTTTTTATTATCTTTTCTCTGGTAGAAACTTTGGGGTCTCTTTGTAGTTCTTTGTGTGGTTTGAGTATTATGAATATGAATATGCTTTGGTGTTATTTTAGTACGAACTCTTGAATAGATCGAGCGGAAAGAATAGCTTTGAGGTGGTTTCATACCCTACAAACAATTCCTATCTTTTGTTCTCCGCTAATAGGAACTCGGGAGTGATTCTTTATTGCACCTTGAGGGATAATCGTATGATCCAACTATGTTAGCACTGTTGAGAGATTGCACTAGCGACAGTACAGACCCTAGGCCTCATTTTCAAGCATTGCAATACCGTTTTTGTGCCCGTTTACTATTTGCTACCTTGCTATTTTAATTTATTCAGATTATAAAAATATATTTCTACCATTAATATTACACTTTTATCAACATCTATTCGCCGAACTAGTGCACCTATACAATTTGCCATTGTATTGGGTGTGTTGGGGACACAAGAGATTTCTTGTATTTGGTTGTAGGATCGTTTGAGAGAGACCATCTTCATCCTACACCTCTCACGGATTGATAAACCTTAGGTCATCCACTTGAGGTAAAATTGCTACTGTCCTACAAAACTCTACGCTTGGAGGCCCAACACGTGTCTACAAGAATAAAGTTGTGTAGTAGACATCAAGCTATTTTCTGGTGCCATTGCCGGGGAGGTGAGTGCTTGAAGGTATATCTTTAGATCTTGCAATTGAAGCTTTTATTTTCTTGTTTTATCACTAGTTTGGTTTATAAAAGAAAACTACAAAAAATGGAATTGAGCTTGCATCATATTATTGATCATCTTTATAATATGTTTCTTGAAAATGATGGTTCGGAAAATTGTGCTCAATTGTTAGAAGAAGAAATCAATAAAATGTTTGGCACAAAATATTTGAGTGATGAGCATGATTGCAATGTTGTTAGTATAAATTCTTTGAATATCCAAAATGCTACTGATGATTGCACAAGTCATGACAAAGATGTTTCTTATAAGCATGTCACTTTTGTGGAGTGAATTGGGAGTGCAATTGCACACCAAATAGGGAAGATAGATTTTGTAAGAAGCATAAATATTTAGAAACGAAAAAGTTGCAAGAGAGGCTAGATGATTGTGCTGAAAGGTTTAATGTTTTACGCCATCCTTGTGAACTTCACAATGAACATGGTCATTTAAATCTCCAATGCAAATTCTTTCATGATCAAATCGTGTCCAAAAATTATGATAACTTGATTACCCTTGAGCATCAAAAATAGCTTAGTCTTGTTTTGGGGTATGAGGAAATGAAACGTATAACTATGGCTATTCCAAAATTTAATCTCGAGAGATTTCTTGATTTTGATCTAGAGGAAATTTATATGTTCTGTGCGGTAAATTGCACTGAGAATCCTTATATTGCCAAATATCTAAAGTCAAGAAAACAAATGGAATATGAAGAGAGTACAAATGAAATGGAAAATGTTTCCCAGTACCCTCCTACTGTTTATTATGATGAATCAGGTAACGAGGAGGAGCTTCCTATACAATCAATGTCTTCAACAAGAAGCTTGAAAAAATTAATTATACCCACACATGGTGTGGTGTAGAAGAAGAAAAGAAGAAAGAATAGAGGTAAAAAGGTATCTCTCCAAAATAATGTTGCTCCCATCACCATCGTGCCTCATGAAAGTGAATCAAATATTTTGATGGAGGATTATGATATTGGTGATGATTTTGTTATGCCTATTGCTTGTTGTGATGATTATGATTGGGAATAAAATGATATCCCTTATGATCTTGAAAATATTTTTAGCACTTGCTTGGAAGAATATGATAATAATGTTTGCTATACTATTGGTGCCATTCATGCTATTGATAAGAATGATTGTGATGATATGCAAAACCACAAGCTTGGGGATGCTATGTTTGATGAGTATGATATGTTTGAAGATTTATTTGCTGGAAATAATGCGTGTCCTAAGCTTGGGGATGCTTTGCTTAATGGTTATGATCCTTTGATTCGTTCTACTTTCGATAAGAAAATTTATTATGATGATAGAATGCCTCCTATTTATGATGATTACATTGATGAATGTGGCTTTGGAAGAGTGTCAACTCTAGGTAGTAGTGATCCCACTATTTCGGAGGGTATTGAATCTTATTACAATATTGATGAAAGTGGATTTGGAGAGGTCATGACTTTATTTAGTGATACATCCACTATTTTCGAAGAGGTTTCAATTGACTATGACAATGAAGTTGTTATCTATGATGATTATTATGATGACATGTATGCCATAAAGAGTAATAAATCTTCTATGCTTGTGCATCATGAAAAGAGTGTTGTATGGGATAGCTATATTGTTGAATCTATTCATGATGTTTCTGAAAATTATGGTGAGGAAGAAAGTTATGCTCTACATACCTCAATAATATCAAGTTTGTTCAATATGTGTTGATTGTTTTGAAGTTGCACTTGTTTTGCCTTCCTATGCTAGTTGATTCTTGTTCCCATAAGTTGTTTTCTCACAAAATCCCTATGCATAGTAAGTGGGTTAGACCTAAATGTGCTAGTCATATGCTCCATGATGCTCTCTTCATGTTTTAATTCTTATTTTTTATGCGAGCTAAAAGGCATTAAAGAAAAGCGCTTGTTGGGAGACAACCCAACACTTTTACCTATTGTTTTTGTGTGTTCACATGATTATGCTACTGCACTGAACATGTTTTATTGCGTTTGTTTCAACAAAGTGCCAAGTAAAGCCTTTAGGATCATGTTGGGTGATAGTTGCTTTGATCTTGCTGAAAAATAGAAACTTTTGCGCTCATGAAAATAATTCTAGTTTTTAACAGAAGAGTGCATTTGAGTTGTTGCAGAAGATTAATATACAAATTGCTTAGGTTGTCCTAATTTTTCAGATTTCTTGGAGTAGCAGAAGTATGGTTGGAGTACAGATTACTACAGATTGTTCTGTTTTTGACAAATTATGTTTTCAATGCATAGTTTGCTTGTTTTCTAGTTTCTATGGCTTATATTGCTCAATATAAATTGTGGAAATGATATGTTGCAGTAGGCACTGTGTGAGAACAATTATGAATCTTGTCTTTGACAGTACCAAAAGTGAAGTGTTTTGCTCTTTATCGTACTAACCTATCTCACGAAGTTCCGTTAAGTTTTGTGTGATTGAAGATATGAGGAGAATGAGGAGTGACAAGACCCTAAGCTCAGGGATTCCCAAGGCACCCCAAGGTAATATTCAAGGAAGATCCAAGCAACTAAGCTTGGGGATGCCTTGGAAGGCATCCCCTCTTGTGTCTCCAACATTATCGGTAACCTCATTTGGAGCCATGTTTTCATTCGTCACATGATATGTGTTTTGCTTGGAGCATTAATTTATTTTGTTAGGATTTGCTTTATGTTATTTATAGTAATGTTTTGCATCTTTTATTTCAATAAAAGTGGCAACGATAGGCTTTGCAATGCTTATTTTGCAAGTATACATGTTGCTGTTTGAAAACAGAAAATTTACCGTTGTTGCAAAAATTCCCTAGAAAAGTCAGAATGTGATAAAATGTTGAAACTTTTTTGCAAAATGAGCTATGATAAATTTTCTACAGTGTGCCATATTTTCATAATTTTTAGAGTTTAAGACGTATTGATACTCTTGCATTCTTTACAGACTGTACTGGTTTGGCAGATTGCTGTTATGTTTGCATTGTTTTCATATGTTTGCTTGTTTAATGATTCTATTTGAGGATAGGAGTATTAAATATGCAAAGGCATTTAGTATGCAATGTTGAATAATAATTTTAGTTATTTTCTATAGTAGAGAATGGTAAGGATTTTGCATTGGTTTATACTAACTTATCTCACGAGTTCTTGTTGAGTTTTGTGTGGATGAAGATTTTGAGATTTAGGAAAACCGTGGTATGAGAAGAATTAAGGAGACAAAAAAGCTCAAGCTTGGGGATTCCCAAGTCATCCCAAGATAATATTCAAGAAGTCTCAAGCATCTAAGCTTGGGGATGCCCCGGTAGGCATCCCACCTTTCTTCTTCAACAATTATCGGTTAGTATCGGTTGAGCCTAAGTTTTTGCTTCTTCACATGATGCATGCTATCCTTGGATTGTCATTTTATTTTGTTTTGCTTGCTGATTTAATAAAATACTTAGATCCGAAAGTTTTTAAATAAAATGGAGTCCTCAAATAGTTTCTAGGGAGGCTAAGTAAGCGGCATTCACATCCCGTCAACGAAGCTCTTTTCTATGTCATTTACTCTTGTGCTTCACTTTATATCCTATGACTAAATTGTTGAATAAATTAAATGTCACGAAGTTGAAATCATATCATGCCTAGTGGTAGCTTCACATTGGGTTTAGAAAGTGAAATCTTTTGAGGCTTGACAATCACAATACTGGTCATACAAGCAATTCACGAATAATTAGTATAAGGAAGAGAACTTTCATATGCAAATACACTATCATGGAAATCTTTTGTGATTGTGAGCCACCATCAAAATTTTATATGCCAAAATTATTGACGTTGGACAAGGAAGACAACCTAATGGTTTATGTTTGTTCATATTCACACAGAAGTTATATTGTCATAGATCCTTCAACATGTGGTGCTTGCCCCCCATCTTTGCTAGCCAAAAATTCCGCACCAAGTAGAGATACTACTTGTGAATCCAAAAAACCCTTAAACCCAAATCTTATTTCCAAGAGTCCACCATACCTACCTAAGGATTGAGAAAAATCCTTCAAGTAAGTTGTTATCGGTGCAATAAGGCAATAAAAAATTGCTTCTAAAAGAGCAAAATCATGTAGTGTAAGAGAAAATTGAGCGTTGTACGAACTTATAACCTGACGTTCTTTTGCACTAAGGGATTGAGCATACAAACAAATAAGCACATGGAAACCTCTACTCCCCTCTGCGAAGGGCCTATCTTTTACTTTTCAGTATTTACTTCTATGCAAAGAGTCAAAGTACTCCTCTCTATTCCTTTTTATTTTCTCTTTTGGTAAGCATCATGTGGTGAGGAAAGATCTAGGAACATATGTCCAGTTGAATATGGGTAGCATGAGTTATTATTGTTGACATCACCCTTGAGGTGAATACGTTGGGAGGCAAAACAATAAGCCCCTATCTTTCTATGTGTCCGGTTGAAACGTTTTGCTCATGTGTATGCGGTGAGTGTTAGAAATCATAGAAGACTATATGATGGTTGAGTATGTGGAGCTCTTACTTAAAATCTGTTGAATAAATTGAATTGCAATTGCTTGGTGACTAAGAACATAGGTTGTTGGATTTCAAGAGAATTCATTGTTTGAACCTTAACATGTGAATTGGTTGCCACGATAACATGAGAAGTTGTATAAGAAAGAATTGATGTTATGATGCTAGGAAAAGTGATTGAAATTATCATTGATCAAACTTATGCACTTTGCTAGCATTCACACTTCATAAATTATTTCTTTTATCATTTACCTACTCGAGGATGAGTAGGAATTAAGCTTGGGGATGCTGATACGTCTCCAATGTATCTATAATTTATGAAGTATTCATGCCAATATATTATCATTCTTGGATGTTTTACAATCATTTAATAGCAACTTTATAACATTTTTTGGGACTAACCTATTGACCCAGTGCCCAGTGCCAGTTGTTGTTTTTTGCTTGTTTTTTACATTGTAGAAAATCAATATCAAACGGAGTCCAAACACCGCAAAACTTTTTGTGGATTTTTATGGACCATAAGACTCCCGATGGGCTGGAGCAGCACCTGGGGGTGCCCTGAGGGGGTCATAACCCACCAGGGCGCGCCAGGGGCCCATGGCACGCCCAGGTGTGTTGTGCCCACCTCGGTGGCCTCCCGCACCTCCTCTTTGCACTATCAATTCCCAAATATTCCGAAACCCTTTGGGGTTAACCTAGATCAGAAGTTCCACCGCCGTGGGGCTCCGTAGCCACCGAAAACCAATCTAGACCCGTTTTGGCACCTGAGGGAGTCCTGGATTAGGGGGTCTCCGGATAGCCGGACTATCTCCATTGGCCGGACTGTTAGACTATGAAGATACAAGATTGAAGACTTCGTCTCGTGTCCGGATGGGACTCTACTTGGCATGGAAGGCAAGCTAGGCAATACGTATATGGATATCTCCTCCTTTGTAACCAACCTTGTGTAACCCTAACCGTCTCCGGTGTCTATATAAACCAGAGGGTTTTAGTCCGTAGGACAACAATCGTAACACATAATGATACCATAGGCTAGCTTCTAGGGTTTAGCCTCTCTGATCTCGTGGTAGATCTACTCTTGTACTACCCATATCATCAATATTAATCAAGCAGGACGTAGGGTTTTACCTCCATCAAGAGGGCCCGAACCTGGGTAAAACATCGTGTCACCTGCCTCCTGTTACCATCCGGCCTAGATGCACAGTTCGGGACCCCCTACCCGAGATCCGCCGGTTTTGACACCGACATTGGTGCTTTCATTGAGAGTTCCTCTGTGTCGTCGCCGTTAGGCTTGATGGCTCCTGCTATCATCGATAGTGATGCGGTCCAGGGTGAGACTTTTCTCCCCGGACAGATCTTCTTATTCAGCGGCTTTGCACTGCGGGCTAATTCGCTTGGCCAACTGGAGCAGATTGAAAGCTACGCCCCTGGCCATCAGGTCAGATTTGGAAGTTTGAACTACACGGCCGACATCCGTGGAGACTTGATCTTCGACGGATTCGAGCCACAGCCGGGCGCGCTGCACTGTCGTGATGGGTATGACCTAGCTCTGCCGCCGAACAGTACCCCAGAGGCCGCGCCCGCATCAGCTCCGACCCTTAGCTCGGAGCCAATTGTGCCAATCGAGGACGGGTGGTTAGACACCACCTCAGGGGCTGTAGTCTCAACGGAGATCGAGCCAAACACCAGCATAATCCTCTGCGCAGCCCGTGACTCCAAGGTGCCGGACTCTTTTTCTGACTCCGAACCGCCCGTGCCCCTGCCAATCGAATCCAATTGGGCACCGATCATGGAATTCACCGCCACAGATATCTTTCAACACTCACCCTTCGGCGACATTCTGGATTCACTAAGGTCTCTCTCTTTGTCAGGAGAGCCCTAGCCGGATTATGGCCAACAGGATTGGGATGCAGACGACAAAGAAATTCGACGCCCACCCACCACCCACTTAATAGCCACTATTGATGACTCAACCGACATGCTCAACTTCGACTCCGAAGACATCGACGGTACGGACGACGATGCGGGAGGCGAAGAGGAACCACCGCCCACAATGCGCTGGACGTCCACTTCATCATATGACGTATACATGGTGGACACACCAAAAGAAGACAACGACGAGGAACGGAAGGACGCACCGAAGGCTTGTTCCCTCGAGAAGCAGTCAAAGCAGCGGCGCAAGCGCCGCCCCAAATCCCGCCTCGGCCGAAATAAAGATCATACAGACCCAGCGTTGGAGTAGGGCGAACCACTGCCAGACCACGGCAATACGGAGAATCAAACCGAACAAACCAATTCTGTCAAAGATAATAGTCCGGACGACATAACGCCGGACAGGCACCCGGAGCAGCAGAATGCCCGTCAAAGGCTTGTTGCCACTGTGAGGAGTCTAAAAAAGCAGAAGCAAAGGCTCAAGGCTGCGCAGGACACACTCCAAATCAGATGGAGTAAAGTACTCAACACAGCAGCGAAGTACGGCGACAATCGCCCCACCAAGAGCTACCCAAAGCGGAAGTTGCTACCTGAATTCGATGAGGAGGCCTCAGACCCCCCACAACCAAAAATCAAAACAGCCACCTGGCCAGATAGACGACCTCACGGCCAACATCGAGCGGCAAACAACGCCACTCACAAGCCAATACGCGATACACGCGAGGGCTCGCACCAAAAGGATGGTGCAACCAGATCCATCTATGGACCACGCAAGCACGCCCCAGCATACGATGTAACACAACAAACATCCGAACAACACGGTACACCCAGATACAGGGGTGCCACACACCCCCTATGTTTCACCAATGAGGTGCTAGACCATGAATTTCCGGAGGGATTCAAACCTGTAAACATAGAGGCATACGACGGAACAACAGACCCTGGGGTCTGGATTGAGGACTATATCCTATCCATATGGCTCGAGGAGATGATCTCCACGCCATCAAGTACTTACCCCTCAAGCTCAAAGGGCCAGCTCATCACTGGCTTAAAGGCCTCCCCAAGAACTCCATTGGAAGCTGGTAAGAGCTCGAAGACGCTTTCGGGCAAATATTCAAGGGACTTATGTCCAACCTCCAGACGCGGACGATTTGAGTCATATAACTCAACAGCCCGGAGAGTCAGCCCGAAAACTTTGGAACAGGTTTCTTACTAAAAAGAACCAAATTGTCGACTGTCCGGACGCCGAAGCGTTGGCAACTTTTAAGCATAGCGTCCGGGGCGAATGGCTTGCCAGACACCTCGGCTAAGAAAAGCTGAGAACAATGGCAGCATTAACAAGCCTCATGACCCGCTTTTGCGCGGGTGAGGACAGCTGGCTAGCCAGATGCAGCACCAGCGACCCCAGTACATCTGAAGTTAGAGATGGAAACGGGAAATCACGGTGCAATAGCAATAACAAACACCGGAATAAAGAAGACAACACGAAGAGCACGGCAGTAAACGCCGGATTCAAAAGCTCTCGGCGAGGTCAACAAAAGCCGCCCTCTAAAGGCGCCAGAGACAAACTGTCCAGCCTAAACAAAATTCTAGACCAAATATGTCAGATCCATAGCACCCCTGGTAAACCCGCTAATCATACCCACAGAGAATGTTGGGTCTTCAAGCAGTCCGGCAAGCTCAACGCCGTACACAAGGGGGAGGATACACCAAGCAAAGACGAGGATGCGCCTCTCAAGCAAGACACTGGGAACAAAAGAAATTTCCACCAGAAGTCAAAACAGTAAACGTGTTACACGTGATCTAAGGAAGAAACAAAACGGCACTCCCAAAAAATATGCCCAAGGGCCTATCACCGCGGAGTCCTGCCACTGGTCGTCCCAACCGATCACTTTCGACCATCGTGATTAGACAGCAAGTATCCGGCGTGCAGGATGGGCTGCCCTGGTATTAGACCCAATAATTGACGAATACCACTGCACACGAGTCCTGATGGACGGTGGCAGCAGTCTAAACCTGATATATCAAGATACAATCCGCGAAATGGGGATAGACCCAACAAGAATTTGCCATAGCAATACTACCTTTAAAGGAGTAACGCCAGGCACAGGGGCTCATTGCACGGGCTCCCTGCTACTAAAAGTTATATTCGGCTTCCCCGATAACTTCCGTAGCGAACATTTAACCTTCCACATCGCTCCGTTCCAAAGTGGCTATCAAGCACTACTCGGACGCGAAGCTTTCGCTCGCTTTAATGTAATACCGCACTACGCTTCCCTCACACTCAAGATGCCCGGCCCATGTGGCATCATTATAGTAAACGGAAGTATTAAGCGATCTTTGCGCGCCGAAGAGAGCGCGGCTGCCTTGGCAGCCGCACACTAAAACGGCCTCACCAACTAAAGCATTTAACAGGTCGTCAAGACCTTGGACACGGTTAGTCGAGTCCGGTGCAGCTATATGTAATTCATACCGGATCAATGGTCACCCCCTATTACAAATACAAGGGGCTCAACGCGCGCAGACAAGTGGCAATTTTTACTCATCTTGAATTATACATGGTTTCTTTAAAAACTATCTTTTTGCACGACAACTTTTTCACCCAAGTTCCTCTCTTTTACAGATGATCATCATGCTACACCCGTCCAGGATACGGCACAACGGAGACACAGGCGCAGACGTGCAGCAGGGACCCGCTCCAAGGATTCTTTTTAGATTAAGACCCTGCGTAAACCTTTTTTACTGTCTCTTGTTGATACATATCCACCGAATTCTCAGCGCAGTTGAGAAGGATGCTGACGTCTTGGCATGTGGCCACGTCATAATAATGCACGTACCTGGACACAAGGGGCTTCTTACAAAGGGCACTATTTAGGCCCAGTTTATACCATAAAGACCGAATACCTTAGGGAGTGTTCGGCGTCGCGAGTTTGGCCTTATATGCATCAGCTCCGAATCATTGTCTTTGGTCAAATGTTGGGTTTGCCCGGCTCCTGTGTTTTGGTGCCTTACGTTCCGCTTTATCGGCTAAGGTAGCACAAGGAGAACTACTGCGACTGTGCCCTGGTTCATCCGGACGAGCACCTCAGTAGAGAAAGCCGAAAACTGACTGTCATGATATAGCGTGAGACTGGTCAACCACTCGATGACCTATCGGAATGTTAGAATTCCTCCGCCTTAACGAAGGGCCGTTTTCCGGCCAGGCATGTACGCACCCCGCGATTGGGAGAGTGCGGAGCCACCAGGGGCTATCTAGTAGCCCCACTGTCAAACTCCTATGGCTAAGTGAAAGTGTTAAAGCATTATAGTCCGGTTGCCTCGCTCGCTACGCTATCACCTCCTTAATAGGACCAAAACGTGGGGTTAAGTGTGAACACACGTTTTTTGCGAGCACCTCCGCATTATATGCGTGGGGGTTGAAGCCGATGGCTGCAATCTTTCAGGTTATACACATGTATACATAAACGGCTGCACAGGAGGCATCATACTACTTTCAGGCAAAAGTATAAACATAGCCTTATAAAAACTTCATAAAAGCATTGTGTTTACAATGAGAACACATATCACTCAAACATAATATTCTTCGAGCGCTGGGCCTCTATCAAACGAGCACCCTCGAGAACCTCCTCGAAATAATGCTCGGCAGCCACTCGGCCTATGGACGAACCCTGCGCCGCAACTGTGGTAGCGTCCATCTCCGCCCAGTATGCTTCAACACGGGCAAGGGCCATCCGCGAGCCTTCCATGCACACCGACCTCTTCATCGCATCAATGCACGACACTGCACCAAGGAACTGCTGCACTAGCTGGAATAGTTGTTCGGCTTTGGCTTTCCCGGCCATAGCTGATCCACAACAGACCTCATGGCGAGTCCGGACAACCTATTCAGTTCGGCCCATTCGGCTAGCTGGTCAGTTAATGAAAGAGGATGCTCTGGAACGTGTAATTGCGACCAGAACAGCTTGTCCACTTCACGGTCTATCTAAACTTGGAAGTACTTGGCCGCATCGGCAGCGCTCGCCGCCAAATCAATATATGCATCTGCCGAACTCCACAGCCGATCCAGAGGGGCATACCGTGGATCTCCGAACTTCCTCTGTAACATGAAGGGTTTCCCAGCCGCAATATCCCCGGCTTCCCACAGCTCCTCCTTCTTCGCTCTCATAGCAGAACGAGTGTCTTTTTCCGCCGCCGTGGCCTTCTCAAGGTCCGTTGCCTTCGCTCGGTTTTATTTTTAAGGACCCGGCAATGGTCGGCAGTGTCTTTTAATTCTACGGCCATCTTGGCCATCTTCTCTTGTCTCTCGCAATGTGCGGCCTTCTCGGCTTTCAACTCTTCGGCTGCCTTCAAAGAAGCCGTATTACTAATCCTCGCTTGTTCCTTGGCTTGGGCAACTTCTGCCTGCAAGGATTCCATGCTGGCAGCTCCATCTGCAGTCACAACATATTAAAGATACTGGCATCATGCTGATCTTACTATGTGGCGTTCACCAGATAATAACACTTACCCTGTGCCTCATCAAGCCTCTTATTAACAAGCTCGATGTCGGCGTCTGCCGCATCCAGTTGCCGTTTTAATTTGGCAAACTCACTCATCCGGCTAGCCACCGGAGCTTCCACCACCTGCACATAGGGGCAGTCTAGTTATTGCCTGGGAATATGATCCTCTGTTCACCGCCGTTCTCGATGACAACCAGAGTCTCAGGGGCTACTATCTACACAGGGCACACCTAACATGTGCTGTACTATCACATATTATCTCACATACCTCAAAGCCTGTCAGTAGACTCATAAAGGCTTCATGTAATCTGCTTTTGGCAGACGAGACTCTCCATCACCGTACCCATCAGCACATGGTGTTCTTCTGAGATGGCCGCTCGCCCCACCAACTCCCCCAGAACGTCCGACCGCACACCAGACGGTGCCAGACTCTTTTGTCTGCCCTCTTCGGGAGCCGGACACTGGGAACTTTGGGGGTCTATGGGATTATCTTCTGGCCTCACCGGATCCGAAGAGGCCCTCCGTGACGACACTTCGGGGTCACCTGCTTCTTGAGCGAAGGAGTCCAGGGGAGGCGTTTTGCTCTCCATCATCTCTGGAAGAAGATCCCCCGAAGACAAGCTCATCTAAGAGGGCCTAAGGCCCGAATTGCAAGATATATGCGGTGGTTATTTTCTGAGAAAAAAAAGATAGCATACCTTTACTATTAAATTATTTTGGATCACTTATGACTCGTTGGAGGGCTGATCCCCCTGCGGACTTTGTGCGGCAAAAGCACCCCCCGAGGCAGGACCCTCCGTGGGAGACTTCTTGTCCCGTTTGGAGGCTTCGGCTTTCGGATCCTCGGAAGCAGTCCTTTTCCTCCCCCAGTTGTCCTCCTTCGTGGAGACGCTCATTCCCTCGGTTGGAACGGGCAGCGATGGGGGCCCGCGTCCGCCCGTATTATCCCCCCCGGTATCTTCCTTCGAGGGCTCCGGGCAAGGTGTGACCTCGAGCATATTTTCCAATACCGGATTTTCCAAACCCTCAGGGAGGGGGGCCAAACACCGAATCATCTTCGCCTTTGTTAGCCAGTCCTGGTCAAAAAGCGAACTCTCAGAAATAACTTCATGACGAATAAAAGACAGTGTGTTCGGCCAGAGGGTTTCTTACTTGTTCGGCAGCGCGGTTACTGCCCAGGCCCATGTCCTTGGTAATATCCAGACACTCTACTTGAGGTCCGAAGAATGACTTGTACATCTCCTCGTGCGTCAGGCCGAGGAAACTTTGAATGACACGCGGTCCCTCTGGGTTGAACTCCCACAGGCGAAGGGGCCGGTGTTTGCAAGGCTGGACTTGACGAACCAACATAACTTGTATTACCACAGCCAAATTAAAATCTCCCTCGAAGAGATCTCGGATGCGGCTTTGCAGTATGGGCACGTCCTTGGCTCAACCCCAGCTTAGACCTTTGCTAATCCATGACATCAGTTGTGGTGGGGGGCCCGAGCAGAAAGCAGGGGCAGCTGCCCACTTGGCACTTCTGGGAGCCGTGACGTAAAACCACTCCCGTTGCCATAATTCGGACACATCTGGAAAGGAACCTTTTGGCCGTGGAGCTCCTGCCATCTTGCCTATTGATGCACCTCCGCACGCTGCATGTTGCCCCTCGATCATCTTCGACTTTACTTCAAAGGTCTTGAGCCATAGGCCGAAGTGAGGGGTAACGCGGAGGAAGGCCTCACACACGACAATAAATGTCGAGATGTGGAGAAAGGAGTCCGGACCTAGATCGTGGAAATCTAGCCCGTAATAGAACATAAAACCCCTGACGAAGGGATCCAGAGTGAGGCCTAGACCTCGGAGCAGGTGGGATACGAACACGACGTTCTTGTTGGGTTCGGGAGTAGGGACGATCTGCCCTCGAGCAGGCAGCCGATGCGAAACCTCGGCGGTCAGGTATCTGGCCTCCCTCAACTTCTTGATGTCCTCTTCTGTAACGGAGGAGGGCATCCATCGGCCTTGAAGGCTGGATCCGGACATGATTGAAAATTCGGAGCACCTAACCTGGGCTTTGGGTGTTAGAACTCGAGGCGGGGGAAGGGTTCGATTGAGCATGGGAGGGAAAAAGCGAAAACCTTGTCCCCTTATAAAGAGGGTGAATATCAAGCGTCCTCTCTGTAGCCGTTGGGGACTTGCCTATAATCTAGGAGTCCTAGAAACGGTTGGGTTACCCACGACCGCATTAATGAGAATCTCGTAATTGGGGGAACACGATCTCCGCTTCGACAAGACGTGTCAAGAAACCGCCTCGCGTCATGTGTGGAGCTGGTTAAAAAAACGGTTCAAATAATCACCGGGCCATGACATAACGTCGTGCTGCCAAAACAAGCCAGCAGATTAGATCCGCGAAAATATTATTCTCTCTGCGGTGGAATGTGGAACTTATTTTGCAGGGTCGGACACTATCCTCGTATTCAAATTCTTCTGTGATGTATTCGGAGAAGGAACCCGCCTTGCAATGCTGAAGACAATACTGTGCGCCAGACTCATCGTCATTGAAGCCTGGTTCAGGGGCTACTGAGGGAGTCCTGGATTAGGGGGTCTCTGGACAGCCAGACTATCTCCATTGGCCGGACTGTTAGACTATGAAGATACAAGATTGAAGACTTCGTCTTGTGTCCGGATGGGACTCTACTTGGCGTGGAAGGCAAGCTAGGCAATACGTATATGGATATCTCCTCCTTTGTAACCGACCTTGTGTAACCCTAACCCTCTCCGGTGTCTATATAAACCGGAGGGTTTTAGTCCGTAGGACAACAACCATAAAATACAATCATACCATAGGCTAGCTTCTAGGGTTTAGCCTCTCTGATCTCGTGGTAGATCTACTCTTGTACTACCCATATCATCAATATTAATCAAGTAGGACGTAGGGTTTTACCTCCATCAAGAGGGCCCGAACCTGGGTAAAACATCGTGTCCCCTGCCTCCTGTTACCATCCAGCCTAGACGCACAGTTCGGGACCCCCTACCCGAGATCCGCCGGTTTTGACACCGACAGCACCTTGTCGGAGGGGGGAATCATCTCCGGTGGCCTTCTTCATCATCCCGGCGGCCACCACGATGAGGAGGGTGTAGTCTACCCTCGGGGCTGAGGGTTTGTACCACTAGCTATGTGTTTAATATCTCTCTCTCGTGATCTATATCATGGGCTTTCTTAATATAGTCGGATCATATGATGTTTCGCCCCTCTATACTCTTGTTATGATGAATTGAATCTTTACCCTTTGAAGTTTTGTTTTGTCAGATTGAATGTTCAGATTTGGGAACACATGATGTATGTCTTGCGGTATGAATAGTTGAGGTGACAATGAAGTATCGTGTTGATTCACTTGATATACGTTATGGCACTCAACTTGCGGATTCCCGCGGTGATATTGGGGTAATCTATGCATAGGGGTTGATGCACATTTTTATTATCTTTTCTCCTATAGAAACTTTGGGGGTCTCTTTGTAGTTCTTTGTGTGGATTGAGTATTATGAATATGAATATGCTTTGGTGTTATTTTAGTACGAACTCTTGAATAGATCGAGTGAAAAGAATATCTTTGAGGTGGTTTCATACCCTACGAACAATTCCTATCTTTTGTTCTCTGCTAATAGGAACTCAGGAGTGATTCTTTATTGCACCTTGAGGAATAATCATATGATCCAACTATATTAGCACTGTTGAGAGATTGCACTAGCAAAAGTACGGACCCTAGGGCTCATTTTTAAGCATTGCAATACCATTTTTGTGCCCGTTTACTATTTGCTACCTTGCTGTTTTTATTTATTCAGATTATAAAAATACATTTCTACCATCAATATGACACTTTTATCACCATCTCTTCGCTGAACTAGTGCACCTATACAATTTGCCATTTTATTGGGTGTGTTGGGGACACAAGAGATTTCTTGTATTTGGTTGCAGGGTCGTTTGAGAGAGACCATCTTCATCCAACACTTCTCACGGATTGATAAACCTTAGGTCATCCACTTGAGGGAAAATTGCTACTGTCCTACAAAACTCCGCGCTTGGAGGCCCAACATGTGTCTACAAGAATAAAGTTGCATAGTAGACATCATGGGCTTCCTTTTGCGTTGGTTTCACCTCCCAATATTCACAAATATTCCAAAATAAATCTCTGTAAAATTTTATTGCATTTGGACTTCGTTTGATATGGATATTCTGCGAAACAAAAAACATGCAACTAACAGGAACTGGATCAATAGGTTAGTCTAATAAATCATATAAAATGTTGCAAAAAATATGTGAAAGTTGTATAATATTGGCATGAAACAATAGAAAATTATAGATACTACGGAGACGTATCAGCATCCCTAAGCTTAATTCTTTCTCGTCCTCGAGTAGGTAAATGATAAAAAAGATAATTTGTGATGTGGAATGCTACCTAGCATAATCTTGATCATATATCTAATCATGGCATGAATATTAAGACATAAGTGATTCGAAGCAATAGTCTATAATTTGACATAAAGACATCAATACTCAGGCATCCCAACAAATAATCATGTCTTCAAAATATCAACGCTAAAGAAAGCTATCCCTACAAAATCATATAGTCTTGTCATGCTCTATCTTCTTAACACAAAGTATTTATCATGCACAACCCTGATGACAAGCCGAGTTGGTTCATACTTTTTAATGCGCCTCGGCTCTTTTAACCCTCACGCAATACATGAGTGCAAGCCATGGATATATCACTACAGGTGGAATAGAGTATGATGATAGGGGTAAATATAGAGAAGCCAAAAAAGTAAGGAAGTCTCACATCGACACGGCTAACCAATGGGCTATGGAGATGCCCATCAATTGATATCAATGCGAGGAGTAGGGATTACCATGCAACGAATGCACTAAGAGCTATAAGTGTATGAAATCTCATCATGGAAACTAAGTGGGTGTGCATCTAATCCTATAATGAAAAATACCCATTAGTATATGGAAGTGACAACATAGGAGACTCTCTATATGAAAAACATGGTGCTACTTTGAAGCACAAGTGTGGAATTAGCATGCCCCTTCTCTCTCTTTTTTTCTTTTCTTTTTTCCTTTTTATTTTCTCTCTCTCTCTTTGTCCGGAGTCTCATGCCGACTTATGGGAGAATCATAATCTCCATCATCCTTTCCTCACTGGGGAAATGCTCTAAAAATGAATAATGATGATCATCACACTTCTATTTACTTATAACTCAAAAGAAATAAAAATTAAAACTCGATACCTAGAACAAAGTATGACTCTATATGAATTCCTCTGTCAATAACTTTCAAAAAAATGCCTCTGGTACTGTACCAGGATGTGCAATGATCTAGCATAACAATGATATCAAAAAATGGACAAGCCATGGAAATATCATGGTAGCTATATTACGATCATGCAAAGCAATATGGCAATGAATGCTCAAGTCATCAAAACAGAAGCGGTGGAAGTTGCATGGCAATATATCTTGAAATGGCTATGGAAGTGCCATAATAGGTAGGTATGGTGGCTATTTTGAGGAAGATATAATAAGGCTTATGTGTGATAGAGCATACCATATCACGGGGTTTGGATGTACCTACCACTACTAGGAAAAGGGCTATAGATGAAATGGATACTAATGGCGCACCTGACATGTGGTGCGCCACTAGTATATAGTAGTGGCGCACCGTGTGCAGATGCGCCATTAGTGTGGAAGACACTAATGGCGCACCAGACACATGGTGCGCCACTAGTAACAATTTTTTTTCATTTTTCCAAACATACTAATGGCGCATACAGGCACAGTGCGCCTTTACTAGTTCTATCTAATAATGGCGCACCAGCCACATAGTGCGCCACTATTATATTTTTTTATTCTTTTTTTTTGCAAAACTACCTATGGCGCACCATGGCATAGTGCGCCATTACTAGTTTAAACTAGTAATGGCGCACTACGCCACGGTACGCCACGGTGAGGAGGGTTACTAATGGCGCATGAGTGGATGGTGCACCATTAGTAACCTGGCACCAGCTAGATATTTTGGACATCCACACCTACACACTCACTTTCCCCACTTCATTCCCTCCACCTCCTTCTCCAAGCTTGTGTCGTCTACCTCCTCCTCCTCACCTCATTTGCACCATAGATTCATCAAAATTAAGTGGTTAAATTACCTTTTTTTGATAGTTAAGTAAGGGGAAAGCTATCTCTATGTTGTAGATCTACTTTTTTTCTCCCTAGCTCACTCCAACAACGTGCACATGCACTTTTTGTGGCCTAGCTAGATCTATGTATGTTTGTGGTGCTGCATATGTTTGTGGTGTTGCATATATGTTTGTGTTTGCAGGTACTGGTATTTGAAATGCGATAGTTGCCAATATTTTGCCGGAATGTTGATTCATTTCCGTTTCAGTGAGAATTTTGGCACTATGCATTCTTTTTGGTCCTATTTTTAGGGGAAGTCATGCCAAATTTTTTCTTGGTTCTAAAATATCGTTTTGCTCTACCCCGCAGGCGACCATGGTCCGCACGATGACCTAAGGCATCGTGAATAGGTTTTTGAGCTCCGCGAAGGCCGAGATGCTTCAAAAGAATGAGACGGAGATAAGATGTCCGTTTCGAAGATGCAAGCTGAAGAGCCTTACTGCGGACCCGGATTCCGGGTAGGTGCAGGACCACCTTCTCTTGCGTGGCTTCATGGATGGCTATCGGTGGCAAGGTGATGAAGATGACTATGAAGTCGTCCATGGGGGCCGAGCAAGAAATGAGGAAGGGCAGCAAGACAACCACCGCGGCTCGGGCGGGCGAGAAGACGAAGAATCTCCAGGACATGATCACGACGGTGATGCTATACACTGTCATCATGTAGAAGATGCCGGACATGATGATGAGGAAGATGCCGGAGCAGACGAAGGGCATGATCATGAAGATGAAGATGCCGGCAGAGCAGACGACGATGGACCATCGATGGGCTGGGTGCAGGACCCTCATATTCAAGAGCTGCTTCTCAAGCAGACGGATAACACAAGAGCTGCCGCCCGAGAGAAAGCCAAGCTGGATCAACTGGAGATAGACGCGGTTACTCCATTGTATGAAGGATGCAGGCCCGAGGATAACCGCCTGAAAGTAACGCTCATGGCTCTGGAGATGAAGGTAAAACACAAAATGACCGACGCATGCTTCGACAAGAACATGTCATTCTGGCACGAACGTCTTCCCAAGGGGAACAAGTGCCCGACCAGTTTCGAGGAGGCGAAGAAAATCGTGTGTCCTCTGGATTTACCGCACGTGAAATACCATGTGTGCATGAACAATTGCATCATTTATCGGGACGAGCACGCGGAGTCTACCATATGTCCAGTGTGCGGCGTCACTCGATACAAGAAGAGGAAGAAAGCTCCTCGAAAATCGGTGTGGTACTTTCCGATCACTCCTCGTCTGCAGCGGTATTTCGTGAACCCTAAGGTCGCAAAGCTCCTGCATTGGCATGCGAATAGGGAGGAGAAGAAGCAAGAAGATGACACAAATGATCCGGAGATAAATAAAAAGACAAAATGCTGAGTCACCCTAAGGATGGGAGCCAGTGGCAAGCGTTGAACTTTGAACACCCAGAATTTGGGAAGGATCCAAGGAACATCGTGCTGGGCGCGAGCACCGATGGAGTCAATCCGTTTGGCAGCCAGAGAAGCACACATAGCACCTGGCCTGTGTTTGTGTGGATGTACAACCTTCCCCCCTGGTTGTGCATGAAGACGAAGTACATTCACATGAGTATGCTAATTGAAGGGCCGAAACAACCAGGGAATGACATCAATCTGTATCTGGGGCTGCTGAAAGAGGAGCTAGACACGCTGTGGAAAACGGCAGCCAATACGTGGGACGACACAGAGAAAGAATATTTTCCTATGAGAGCCGCACTGCTCACGACGGTGCACGACTATCTCGGTTACGGATATCTCGCGGGGCAAGTGGTCCATGGATTTTCTAGATGCATCAGGTGCGGATGACACAACATATCGCCAGCTAGATAGAGATCCCAGGTCTTCAAAAACTGTGTTCATGGGACATCGAAGGTGGCTTCACGACGATGACCCGTGGAGGAAACGCAAGGATCTGTTCGATGGTGAAACCGAACCCTGAAGATGCCCGCGCACGAGTAGCGGCGAGGAAATAGACAAGCTGTTGAAAAATTGGAAAGATTGGCCACTGCCGGGAAAGAAGCAAAAGGCGCCAGAGCCGGGAAAGAAGCGAAAGGCGCCAGAGCCACTACTAAAGGTATGGAAAACGAGGTCTGTTTTCTAGGACTTTCCGTACTGGAAGATCCACCGTGTGCCTCACAGCCTTGATGTCATGCATATCACGAAGAACGTGTGCGAGAGTCTGCTAGGTACCCTGCTCAACATGCCAGAGAGGACCAAAGATGGGCCGAAAGCAAGGGCAGACTTGAAATCAATGGGCATCAGGGAGGAGCTTCACGCTAATGATGATGATGAGGCGAAGCAGGACACGAAAAGTCGTCGCAAAGGCAAAAAGGCCAAGAAGACCGGAAATGACTACCCTCCCGCGTGCTTCACTCTAAGTCAGGAGGAGATCGATCAGTTTTTCACCTGCCTCGTAGGAGTAAAACTTCCTTACGGTTACGCGGGGAAGATAAGAAGACACCTAGACCCAGCGAAGCAGAAGTTCAGCGGGATGGAGTCTCACGACTGTCATGTGTTGATGATGCAGATACTTCCAGTTGCAATCTGTGGGATCATGGACGCGCACGTCCATGAAATGCTATTTGGCCTATGCAACTTTTTCGACCTGATCTCTCGGAAGTCGCTTGGCGTGAGGCAACTCAGAAGGCTACAGGAAGAGATCGTGGTGATACTATGCAATCTTGAGATGTACTTCCCGCCTGCATTCTTCGACGTTATGGTGCATCTTCTAGTCCATATCGTGGAGGATATCATCCAACTCAGGTCGACGTTCCTGCACAGCATGATGCCGTTCGAAAGGATGAATGGTGTCATCAAAGGATACGTTCGCAACATGCCATGTCCAGAGGGAAGCATAGCCAGGGCCTTTCTGACCGAAGAGTGCATCTCCTACTACACGAATTATCTAGGCATCGAGAACCCCGTTGGTCTGCCTGTCAACAGGCACCTCGGTAGGCTAGCTGGATGGGGTCACCGTGAGGGTCGCCACGAAATGCATGTCGACTTCGAGGGTCTACTCGCCGACTTTGAAAGAGCAAACCTAGTCGTGTTACAACACATAGACGTGGTCGATCCTAGGGTGGTAGTGCACAAAACCTTTATTGAGAAGACGTACAATGACTGAGGCCAATAGAGGACGGACGGAGATATAATCAAAGAGCAAAACTCATGTTTCACGCGTTGGTTCAAGCAGAAGCTTCTGTCGTACCCTTTACATGAGGATTCTTCCGCGGAAGAACAACTCATATTTGCCTTGTCACAGGGTGCCAAGCACAACCTGATGACCTATGGGGCGTACGATATCAACGGCTACACATTCTACACCGAGGACAAGGACATGAAGAGCGATGGTTATCAGAACTCCGTGGTAACGATGGAATCCTACACCGGTAACAACAAGGACAGATACTTCGGAAGGATCGAGGAGATCTGGGAGCTGAGCTACGCTGGAGAGAAGGTCCCGATATTCAGTGTCAGATGGGCCAAGAGCGTCCTAAAAGAAGACCGGTATTTCACCACCATGGTTATACCCAAAGCCAAATCCAAGACCGCGGGCGCAAACGTCACCACGAAAAATGAGCCATGGGTGCTGGCTTCCCAATTGGACGAATGCTTCTTCATTACCGACCCGTCAAAGCCCAGTTGTGTTGTCGTGAGGAGAGGAAAAAGGAAGATCATCGGAATGGATGGAGTAGCCAATGAGCAAGACTTCGACAAGTACGGCGACCCGAAGATCAAACATGACGACGACGATGAAGTAGCAGCATACACCACAAGAAGAAGCAGGACCACCCTACACTACTAGGAAAAGGCCTACTAATGGCGCACCACTTTTGCCTACTAATGGCGCACTACTGGTGCGCCATTAGTATCACGCCACTAGTATTTCTTACTAATGGCGCACCATTGGTGCGCCATTAGTATCTGGTATACTAATGGCACACCACACAGTGCGCCATTAGTATAGAACACCATGCGCCATTAGTATGCCTCCCAGGGGGCCATATTTAACCATGTGCTTTGGCATACTAATGGCACACTGTTGTGTGATGCGCCATTAGTATACTTTGGCATACTAATGGCGCACTCTGTAGTGATGCGCCATTAGTATGAATATTAGGTTTTATTCTTTTTTACTTTTCTGATTTTTGCACAGGTTACAAAATATATTATTTGACAGAATATAGACAGGAGCACACAGCAACAACAGATTCATAAAATACAATAGAAGATTAGTCTCCGAATACAATTCATCATCTTAGTCTCCGAATTCAAAAGACCGAACAAAGATAAAACATTACAACTCTCGAGACCGCGAGTATCGAGTTTGTCTTCACATTACAAGTCGATATCGATCATCTAAACTACCATCACATAAAAGAGAGCTGCGGTCATCATGATGAGCATCATCCCGATGAAACTGGTCTTCATCCGGTTCCTCCAATGCTCCCTCCTCTCTCCCGCTAGATAGCTGGCGTATCTAGATTCCGCCTCCGCCCTAGTGGTGTACCCTTTGTAACTGTTACCGCTGAAACGGTGAACCTGTCTCCGACACTCCTCCCAGTCGTCGTAGACTCCGGGAACCTTACCCTTGTACACGACATACGACGGCATCTCTATGCACAAGCCAAACATCAGACAATACATACATAAGCAATATATAAGTATGCAACAAAAAGATCGGAAGAGAAAAGCAAGACATGACATTAATAGCACGATTCATGGTCCTACTAATAAATAGCATCGATTACATCTAAGTTGAAGGACTGTCCAAACCAAAGAGACATACAAGTTCATTAAAGTTTAATTAAAACATGAGCCAATCAATGTTTCAGAACTACACATAGCATCACTACTGTCGACTCGACTCATGGGATCGGAGCGTGGATGAAGTCGCCGTCTGTCGTGATGGTCATGAAATCGCGGGCGTTGTCAGCCTACATTTGTAGAGTTCCATCTATCTCCCTGTTGGACGGTTGATATCTGAGGTAGAACTACCCCGAGGTATGAAGGACATCTTGATGGATGATGTCCGCAAACTCCGACTGGATGCGAAAGAATTCTTGTCTAATGTCCGCGTCCTGGATTGCCGACAAGCTCGCGGCCCAATCTTTGAGATTATCTGGTAGCAGAAGGTGATGATGGTCCCTTACAATCGCCCGCATGTGATGGAGGGCATAGTAGGCATCCTTCTGACCGCCAGGCGGCTGCTTGATGCAGCAGAACTTAGTATTGCGGGTAAACACATGCTTGCCGTACCTACGAACTGGCCTGGTGAAGGTGCCTCCAGATTTGGCGTAGCCGGGGAGAACATCATCAAGAACTTTCTTGATATTTGTGTAGTCCATCTTGGAGTCACGGTTCGGGTCGAAATACGTGGCCATGGAATATTTCGGGCTTAAGAGGATGAGTGTGCAATGTGTGTCACTGCACAGAACACGGAATGTTAGAAAAAAAAAGAACGATCGAAATCTAAGAAATCATATGTTACGGGGCGGTTAAGGGATGACTTACTCGGTAAAGTAAGCCACGAGGAAGTTATCCTTATCTGGGTTTGCCAGAATGACACCTTTGAGGTGTGAACTCACGACTTGGTGCTCCCCAGTGCTGCCCAAGAGCTTGGCACGCATGTAGAAGGGGTCGACTATCACGATGTCCGGGGTCTTGTCTCTAATGATCCACATCTCCATACTCAGCGAAAACAGCTGAACGAAGATGTAGTGCAGCGGATGAAGGTTAAACATAGCAAAGATGTCATCAAACCGCAGGACGATCGTACCCCCGATGGCGCCTCCCCGACCCTCCCACCCTCCTCCACCCTTGCCCCCCGCTTGCGCCGGGGCTGATGGCCCCTTCTCTGTATCGCAGGGCAAGGTGGTGCCGGACGAGTACGACGAGCGCTCCTACTGCCTCTACGACACTGACGCCTCCACCATCTACGGCGTCTGCGCCTTCTTCGTGCTCCTCCTCGCGCAGCTGCTGGTCTCCGGCGTCACCCGCTGCCTCTGCTTCACTGTCTTTGTCGTCTCCTGGTGCGCCTCGCTCAAACCCTAGATCGATCTCGTTCAATCTCAAGAGCACATTTGATCTGTCCAGTCAGATTTGACAGTACCAGCAAGCCTTTGCATTAGTTCAGTGTACTAGTATAGTGTACTAGTATTCGACAGTACTCGAAATTTAGTTCAGTGTACTAGTATGAACACAAGTGTTGGTGGCAGCACTACACTTCATCATTTGCATTAGTAATGTATGGGTGAGAGAAACAAAATTTGAATGGGAAAGGGAACTTTCAGTCCAAGTTTTAATTGTCACCTGGGTATTCAGAGTTCAGTGCAAGCACTAAATTCAATACTAGGTTTTGTTCCTACGCTTCTCTGCATCATCAGTTCATTAGTAAATTCAGTACTAGGTTTTAATTGTCACCTGGAAACAAAATTCATTAGCTAGCTGGCTAAAAACAGGGCATAATCATGGGCTAGTATCATTAGCTAGCTGGCTGGGTGGCCAGTTTAATTGGGAGGCCCATTGATTGTGTGTGTTAATGGAGCCAGCCAGCCAACCATCTCTGCATCATCAGCAACACTTTTTTCCTGCCCTGTTTCCACCTTTCAGTACTAGGTTTTGGAGGCACATGTTATAATGGTGGTCAGATTGCAATTGATAGCTGCAGTT
This sequence comes from Triticum dicoccoides, assembly GCF_002162155.2. Taxonomy (NCBI): domain Eukaryota; kingdom Viridiplantae; phylum Streptophyta; class Magnoliopsida; order Poales; family Poaceae; genus Triticum; species Triticum dicoccoides. The sequence goes on along the minus strand of NC_041390.1, from coordinate 203,029,617 downwards.
CCTACCTGTATGTATGTGTATCTTTCCTTCTTAACAGAATGGTGTCATCATCAGAACAAAGCTGCTGCAAATGCATACCTTTTTTTACAAGTGCATCTGCACCTTCTGATCCATTCAAAGTTATCATAATATATTTCCAAGGTTTTTTTTCATTTCACTGTAGAGTCTTTGCTTCTGGACTCAATGCACATGCTCCATGAAAGTAAATTGCCATGGTCCAAATGTAGCAGAAGTTTCAAGTAGTGTTTTGTTTCTGTGTTTGAATAGGCAGCAAACTTTCTATTCTTTCTGTGTTTGTACAGACTTGCTAAACTATTGATGAGTTTTTGTTGGGTGACCTATTAGATCTGGAATGGAAGCTCACATAAGTTGAGCTGATTTTTGTCCATATGAGAGCAGAGGACCATATGGTCTGTGGCCTTTTCATCCATATGAAAGTAGAGGCACATTGTGGTGCTAGTTTGCTAGGTTTTGTCTTCGACCTTCGTGTCGTGATGATTTTGCAGGTACCCCAAGAGGCCCTTGAGTTTTTCGGAATGTCGATTAACTTCTGTTCTGGCAAATTCGGATACTCCATATGTCCTATTTTCAGCAAAGGTCATGCTGAAATTTTCCGTGAATTTTAGCATGACTTTGCTAAAAATCGGACATATGGGGTACTTGCTACTAATGCATGGGCTGGGGTATCTTAGTACTTAATTAAGTAGGACCAACTGCCCCTTTATTCTTGTTGCATTAAACCATAGGTGGCAATAGAGCCAAGTGATTAGGCCCAACTTAGAGTCGACAAACCCTAAATGATGAAACCTTGGCTTTTAGGGTGCCTCGGTGTCGCGATGAGAACCTAAATGATGTACGCTTAGGCTTTTAGGGTGCCTCGGGGTCGACAAACCCTAAATGATAAAAGCTTAGCTTTTAGGATGCCTCGGTGTCAACAAACCCTAAATGATGAGACCACGATCTTGTTCCTTGACAATAACCAACTTTTTGACCAATTTTTTTTCCTATTTAGGGCGAAACATGGCCCACAACAATGAGGCCGGCTGTTCGGGCGGCAAGCAATTCTGGGAGCTGTCCCGGGAGTTGGAGGAAGAACCTCACCGCTATGAGGACGCCGCGGAAGACATTGATCCTGACTACACAACCCCTAGTGGCATCGGGGATGACACCACTGATGATGGCACCGAGGATGCCACCACTGATGATGGCGGCGCACGCACAGATGGCAGCCAACCGGAGAGGCAACGGAAGGACCGGTGCCCAAGTGTGCTCGGCACCGTCAAGGAGGAATTTACTGAAGTGAACTCCGACGGGCATCCGACGGCGCCCAAAGAAGTAGTCAAGGGGTACATGGTTCAGCTCGGGTGCATTCCCTGGAGCACCGTCTCGATCAACACCGAGAACCTAAGGCATAAGGACCGAGGGAATTTGTGCAGCCTCCTCTTCACGAAGCTGCATGAACGATACAAGTTCCCCGCTGACTTTGCAAACACACGCCTCTCAGGGAATAAAGTGAACAATGCCGCCCTCACGAGGATGAGCACGGCCCTGTCTACTTGGAGAAGCACGGTGAAGGCAATGATTGAAAAAGGTGCTAGTTATGAGAAGATCAAGGCGAAATATCCTTTGATGAGCGAAGATGACTACAAGTAGTTCAAGATCAAGTGCGAGAGCAGCGCAACCTCCGAATCAAGTCCGTGGGGGAAAGAAATGCGGAAGTTGAACTTAGGGGTCCACCAACTCGGTCCCGACGGTTACAGAGTGGCGGAGCCTATATGGGACAAGGAGGACGCGGAGCGTGCCGAGCAAGGCCTACCGCCCCGCTTCGAGAAATACCGTGACAAGCAGACCAGGAACTTTCTCCGGGCCCGGTACAAGGAGGACCCGGTAACAAAGGAGCTTACCACGGATCCGAAGACCAGGGCGCTTGAGCTTGTTCTGGTAAGGAATACACCCCCGCGTAATTAGCTCCATATGGTTGCATTCTAATTAATCCCCAATATTTCTAAATGGTTCACGTTCCTTCCGCAGGACAATGAAAGCAGTAGCGCGGGGTCGTCTCAGAGCTCCTCTTTCGACAACCCTTTAAATAGGGCGTTGAACGCAATGAAAAACAAGGATAAGCTTAGTAAGCCGACGTCAGCTGGTCGTGTGGCCGGCAAAGGCTTGTCCACAAAATGGTCGTCATACTATACCGTTGGTGGGCGAAAGGAGAAAAAGACCAGCTCGGAAAGCCAGTCGCGCGAGGTTGAAGCACTCAAGGCACAAGTGGAGTGGATTCCAGAGATTGTCCAAGAGCAAGTGCAACAACAACTGGGAACGACGCTTCGCGCGAGGTTGAAGCACTCAAGGCACAAGTGGAGTGGATTCCAGAGATTGTCCAAGAGCAAGTGCAACAACAACTGGGAACGACGCTCAACGCCATGGTGCCTATGTTGATTCATGGGCTGACGACGTGGATTGCTGGCGGTCAACAGGGGCCTCCCCTGGTTCCCAGCTTCACGGCCAGCAACTCTCACAACGCGCAGGCGGCGCCATTGGTGTCTCCAGCGGAGGCGGTATTCGTGTCTCCGGCGCCGGCACGAGCATTGGAGCTTAATGCACCCAGGTGTACGCCGACCGGCACCTCGCCAGCAAGCGGCCCCTCCGTCAGTTGCACGCCCGCTGTTGGCGGTGCCTCGACATTAGCCGAGCTCGACGGCATCACGGTAACTAAGACTCTTGGCCGATGACTTCATCTCCATGCCTTTGACTGGGCATCCCTGACGCCCTTCATGTTTTTGCAGGGTGCCGCCGATGTTCCTTGCACTCTCCTGCACTTCGTGGGCGGCGAGTTGGTCGATGTCGGGCAGAATCGTTCAACCGGGCAACCCCGTGTTCCACGGTAATCCGATGCCACCCCCAGTGTATAGGGTTGAACTGGTTCGGGTGCTGCCAGGTTGTGACGAGCTGCTACCTCCGATTTGACCCGCTGGGGCAGACGAAGATGATAAGATGACCCTCAGCGCATGTGTAACCTGGCCCCTGCTTTGGCCGAAGAGCCAGATTCGTTTGGGGGCGGGGGACACCACCCCACAGACAAGACCGCCAGTCGTGCCAGCGCCAAGCCATGGCAAGAACACCGCAATGCTACCGTACATGCCGGACATCCCTATGGCACAGGATCCGGACATGCATATGGCACAGGATCCGGACGACGATGACAATGACGACGGTACATTTACCAACGTCGATAAGTACTTTGCCGAACATGGGTACGGTGACGAGTTCTGCGGGCCTCCTTCTCAAGAACCCAACCAAGACGACCGCGATCTAGCTGGTACGGCGGAGAAACCCAATTGCAACAGGCGTCGTCTGGCGTTCAGTTCTCAGGAGACGCCTCCAGCTGCCGCCTTCACCGAGCCTCAGATAGCTGAGGTGCGAAATATTATCAGCCCCAACACGCTCAAGAAGGCAGTCTGTGAGCAGAACTCAGTCCCATTACAGCAGATCAAGAAGGGACGGAAAAGAAAGACTAAAAAGGGCGCCGGTGCGAGCCAGCCAGCACCGAGTATGATCCATGCTCAGGACGGGCGATCATCACCTAAGGATATCTCGAGGAGGGTGCATGTGGCGGGTAGGGCGATGCTACCGACAAATATGCTCAATGCTACAACCGGTGCTATGCGGAGACTGCATGACAGTGTTCTTTCTTTGGAGAAGCGGCGTCTCAGAGAGAATGATGTGGCATACCCAGTTTTCGAGGCCAAGGTGCCAGAGAGCAAGGGCTTTGTGGGTGGCGCCATCGGGGGTACGATCGTCCAGCGGTTTGATGACATCTTTGCTATGTTTAACCTTCATCCGCTGCACTACACCTTCGTTCGGTTGTTTTCGCTGAGTATGGAGATGCGGATCATTAGAGACAAGACCCCAGACATCATGATAGTCGACCCCTTCTACATGCGTGCCAAGCTCTTGGGCAGCGCTGGGGACCGCCAAGTCGCGAGTTCATACCTCGAAGGCGTCATTCTGGCAAACCCAGATAAGGATAACTTCCTCGTGCCTTACTTTCCCGAGTAAGTCATCCCCTAACCGCCCCGTAACATATGATTTCTTAGATTTCGATCGTTCTTTTTTTTCTAACATTCCGTGTTCTGTGCAGTGACACACATTGCACACTCATCCTCTTAAGCCCGAAATATTCCATGGCCACATATTTCGACCCGAACCGTGACTCCAAGATAGACTACACAAATATCAAGAAAGTTCTTGATGACGTTCTCCCCGGCTACGCCAAATCTGGAGGCACGTTCACCAGGCCAGTTCGTAGGTACGGCAGCCACGTGTTCGCCCACAATACTAAGTTATGCTGCGTCAAGCAGCCGCCTGGTGGTCAGAAGGATGCCTACTACACCCTCCATCACATGCGGGCGATCTTACGGGACCATCATCACCTTCTGCTACCAGATAATCTCAAAGATTGGGCCGCGAGCTTGTCGGCAATCCAGGATGCGGACATCAGACAAGAATTCTTTCGCATCCAGTCGGAGTTTGCGGAAATCATCCATCAAGATGTCCTTCATACCTCGGGGCAGTTCTACCTCAGATATCAACCGTCCAACAGTGAGATAGACACAACGCTACAAATGCAGGCTGACAACGCCCGCGATTTCATGACCATCACGACAGACAGCGGCTTCATCCACGCTCCGGTCCCATGAGTCGAGTCGAAAGTAGTGATGCTATGTGTAGTTCTGAAACATTGATTGGCTCATGTTGTAATTAAACTTTAATGAATTGTATGTCTCTTTGGTTTGGACAGTCATTCAACTTAGATGTAATCGAGGCTATTTATTAGTAGGACCATGAATCGTGCTATTAATGTCTTGCTTTTCTGTTCCGATCCTTTTGTTGCATACTTATATATTGCTTATGTATTGTCTGTTGTTTGGCTTGTGCATAGAGATGCCGTCGTATGTCGTGTACAAGGGTAAGGTTCCCGGAGTCTACGACGACTGGGAGGAGTGTTGGAGACAGGTTCACCGTTTCAGCGGTAACAATTACAAAGGGTACACCACTAGGGCAGAGGCGGAATCTAGATACGCCTGCTATCTAGTGGGAGAGAGGAGGGAGCGTTGGAGGAACCGGATGAATTCGAGACTTGTAATGTTCTACCTTTGTTCGGTCTTTTGAATTCGGAGACTAATATGATGAATTGTATTCGGAGACTAATCTTCTATTGTATTCGATGAATCTGCTGTTGCTGTGTGGTGCTGTCTATATTCTGTCCAATAATATATTTTGTAACCTGTGCAAAAATCAGAAAAGTAAAAAAAAAGTAAAACCTAATATTCATACTAATGGCGCATCACCTCAAAGTGCGCCATTAGTATGCCAAAGGATACTAATGGCGCATCACTACACAGTGCGCCATAAGTATGCCAAAGGATACTAATGGCGCATCACCCCACAGTGCGCCATTAGTATGCCAAAGCACATGGGTAAATATGGCCCCCTGGGAGGCATACTAATGGCGCATGTTGGTCTATACTAATAGCGCACGGCGTAGTGCGCCATTAGTATACCAGATACTAATGGCGCACCAGTGGTGCACCATTAGTATATAATACTAGTGGTGTGGTACTAGTGGTGCACTAGTAGTGCGCCATTAGTAGGCAAAACTGGTGCGCCACTAGTAGGCCTTTTCCTAGTAGTGTATGGAGTTTGCACCACATCTCGAGGTGAGAAAGGGCAATGCATGGTACCGTAGAGGCTAGCAAATTGTGGAAAGGTAAGAGTGTATAATCCATGGACCCACATTAGTCATAAAGAACTCATATACATATTGCAAAGGTTTATTAGCCCTTGAAGCAAAGTACTACTACGCATGCCCCTAGGGGGATAGATTGGTAGGAAAAGACCATCTCTCGTCCCCGACCGCCACTCATAAGGAAGACAATCAATAATAAATCATGCTCCAACTCCACTGCCGTGGCCCGAAGGTGGGAGGTGGTCGTCGTGGCCGCCACCCCACTGCCGGGCACCGTGGCCATCACCCGCTCCGCCACCGCGGCCCGAAGGCGGGAGGTGGTGGCAGTGGCCGCCAGCCCATCATCTGTCGCCATGGCCGCCAGTCCATCGTTGATCGTTGGGGTCATCACCCGCTCTGCCATCACCGCCCAAAGGAGGGAGGCGGAGGTGGAGGCCTGCACGTGCGTCAGCGACCTTGCGCAGTACATCGAGTTCCTACGGGAGGAGGAGGAGGAGCTCCTCATTGAGCATGCAAAGAGCCTTACCGCACTCGTGGCCGCAGGACACGCCGATGCAGAGGCGAGGAATCAGGAGATCTACGAGCAGTCTGGCCGCTTCGAGAGGGGTCGTCTGGAGTGGCAGAGGGCGTTCGAGCTGGTGAGCGTCGCTGAACGTGCAGCGGCGGCAGGCACCGTATTGTAGTTGTCCAGCTCGTCGGTAGGCTCCTCCTCCTCTGCCTCTTACGGAGTGAACTCCACAGAGGAGAGGCTGCCGGAAGTAGTATAAAGCCCCTCCATAGTAGTAGTATTTAGGGGCTATTTTGTTCAGTTCATCTGACTATAGATGTGGTGGAACTATACAACGTACTTAAAATTAGCTAGTATATATAGTTGAACTAGCTATTTCAGTACGTGGTTGGCAACAATTGGTGAAAAGTTTGGTCGGTTCAGCTGTCGAGTTGAACTGTTTGTATAAATTAAGAATGACTGCTTAATCTATGAATGAAATCTATACTTAATTACTGAATTTTAGTTGCAAAATTAGATAGTGCTAGTGATTTTTAGCTGCATATTTTGACAAATCGCAGTGTTACAAGGATTGACAAATGGCAATGTTACTAGATCAACAAATGTCAAGCTTTCCAGTTTGACAAATGGCAACATACCCAATATGACAGATGCAAATCTTACCAAATTGTTTGTACGTGGTTGCACATGGGTCATCCAAAACAACCGTTTGCATTGAAGGGATGCACAAATCCTGCGCTGCGAATTTTCCCTCGACTTAAGGGGAAAACCATAGCTCTCACTTTGCATACGGGTGTTCTATCTAAAACGTTTGGGATCAAGAGCTGTAGAAATCCTGCTCGGCACATTTTCTCTTGGCCTCCTAGGGAAGCTGTCGGTTTGCATAAGGGTGTTCTAACTAAAACGTTTGCGATCAAGAGCTGCACAAATCCTGCTCGGCACATTTTCCCTTGGCTTCCTGGGAAGCTGTCAGTTTGCATACGGGTGTTCTAACTAAAACATTTGTGATGAGTGTTTTATATTTAAAAATCATATTAAACTGCAGCTTGGGCACCATTAATGGAGAGGATTCGAGCAAGGCGGGCGGCCATGGAAGTCAAAGGGATCGCTTCCCGGTGAGCTTGCACGGCGTACAGCTCGCACGCTTCCCGGTGAGCCTCCGCATTGGAGTACAGCTCGCATGCCTCCCGTTTAGTCAAGCGCTCAAGCACCTATCCGCACATCACCTCCTAGACATTAAAAGAATGAGGCATGGTGCCACGTAAATGGTTAACAGAACGCTCACGATTTAAATTATACAAAATGTTTGACATGTTACAGTGGCAGCTATTTGTTTCAAAATGCCTTTGTTGGCTGTTATTCGAGTATGCCTTCTCTCAAAATGGACACGAAAAATACCACAGCATGTCGGCTGCCATTCCATGATAGCACACCAATTTTCATGAATTTCACATGAGTTTTGGATTTACTAGAATTTAAAAAACAAAGTATCTCAACGTTTTGCCGGCAATCAACAGTGCCCAGGTGTTTAAAATTCATTCCCATTTCTTGCATGGGACATAACATGCACCGAAGAACACATATTTGATTTTTCAACCAATTTATATGCATTGGAGCATGTGCATGTAGTTCAACTTTGAATTATGCACATAAATGCCTAGAAAACCCAGTTAATGTATACACATGTCCAAACGAACCCCGAAAAATTCCAAACTTTAACACAACACTCCTGTTGTTCTATGTTGACACTAGAAATTTTTTGAAAGCAATAAGAGGCAACGGATATCATTTCGTCCCAAAAGGATGCACGTTCCCTACCGAAACCACCACACTTGTTGTGAGAAGCTCTGGTTTGTGACAAGCTTATATCCATACCTGCCCCAAATGGGACAAAAAATTTACCATGGCATGTTGATGCTGCTCCATGCTAGCATGTCAAGTTTCATGAATTTCAGACGAGTTTTGGATTTAATAGAATTTAAAAACCAGGTATCTCAAAGTTTTCGATCGAGTGATGGTGGCAAGGTGTTTGACATTCATTCCCATTTCTTGCATGGGACCTAAGCATGCAACCAAGGACACAAATTTGATTTTTCAACCAATTTATATGCAATGGAGCATGTGCATGTAGTTCAAATTTGAATTATGCACATAAAATGCCTAGAAAACCCCGTTGATGTATAAAAATGTCCAAACGAACCCCGAAAAATTCCAAACTTTAACACAACACTCATGTTGTTCTATGTTGACACTACAAAAATTTTGAAAGCAATAAGAGGCAACGAATATCGTTTCATCCCCAAAGGTGGCACGTTCCCTACCGAAACCATCACGCTTGTTGTAAGAAGCTCTGGTTTGTGAGAAGCTTATACCCAAACCTGCCCCAAATGAGACAAAAAAATTACCACGACATGTTGATGCCGCTCCATGATAGCATGCCAAGTTTCATGAATTTCAGACGAGTTTTTGATTTACTAGAATTTAAAAATCAGGTATCTCTATGTTTGCGACCGAGTGACGGTGGCAGGGTGTTTGACATTCATTCTCATTTCTTGCATGGGACCTAAGAATGCAACCAAGGACACAAATTTGATTTTTGAACCAATTTATATGCACTAGAGCATGTGCATGTAGTTCAAATTTGAATTATGCACATAAAATGCCTAGAAGACGTAGTTAATATATAAAAATGTCGAAACGAACCCCAAAAAATTCCAAAATTTAGCACGACACTCCCGTTTTTCTATGTTGACACTAGAAATTTCTTTAAAGCAATAAGAGGCAACTGATATCATTTCGTCCCCAAAGGTGGCACGTTCCCTACTGAAACCATCACGCTTGTTGTGAGAAGTTTTGGTTTGTGAGAAGCTTATACCAAAACCTACCCCAAATGGGACAAAAAAATTACTATGGCATTTTGATGCCGCTCCTTAATATCATGCCAAGTTTCATGAATTTTAGACGAGTTTTGGATTTACTAGAATTTGGAAACCAGGTATCTCAATGTTTGCAGCCGAGTGACGGTGGCACGGTATTTGACATTCATTCCCATTTCTTGCATGGGACCTAAGCATGCAACCAAGGACACAGATTTGATTTTTCGACCAATTTATATGCACTAGAGCATGTGCATGTACTTCAAATTTGAATTATGCACATAAAATGCCTAGAAAACCCTGTTAATGTATAAAAATGTCCAAACGAACCCCGAAAAATTCCAAAATTTAACACAACACTCCTGTTGTTCTATGTTGACACTAGAAAATTTTTGAAAGCAATAAGAGGCAATAGATATCGTTTCGTCCCAAAAGGTGGCACATTCCCTACTGAAACCATCACGCTTGTTGTGAGAAAGCTCTGGTTTTTGAGAAGCTCATACACAAACCTGCCCCAAATGGGACAAAACAATTACCATGACATGTTGATGCCGCTCAATGATAGCATGCCAAGTTTCATGAATTTTAGACGAGTTTTGGATTTACTAGAATTTAAAAACAAAGTATCTCAATGTTTGCGGTCGAGTGACGGTGGAAGGGTGTTTGACATTCATTCCCATTTCTTGCATGGGACCTAACCATGCAACCAAGGACACATATTTGATTTTTTAACCAATTTATATGCATTGGAGCATGTGCATGTAGTTCAAATTTGAATTATGCACATGCTCAAACGAACCCCAAAAATTCCAAAATTTAACACAACACTCCTGTTTTTCTATGTTGACACTAGAAATTTTTTGAAAGCAATAAGAGGCAAGGGATATCGTTACGTCCCCAAAGGTGGCACTTTCCCTACCGAAACCATCACGCTTGTTGTGAGAAGCTCTGATTTGTGAGAAGCTTATTCGCAAACCTGCCCCAAATGGGACAAAAAATTTACCACAGCATGTGGATGCTGCTCCATGATAGCATGCCAAGTTTCATGAATTTCAGATGAGTTTTGGATTTATTAGAATTTAAAAACCAGGTATCTCCAACGTCAATGCCTCACGCGCCGACTCCGCGATGCGGATGGCTGCTTTAAATGACAGTTCATGGCGTTTTCTCGAGGCCACCCTCGGTGCCTTCGATAAAGACTATGAGGTGTTTTCTTAGCGTGCACGTGCTTACCTCATCTCAAGAGCCAGTAATTTGGTGCCCGGAGCGGCTCAAGCAACTCACCACTACGAAGAGGGCACCTACGATGGAGAGGACTCGCCCTCCTCCTTGTCCAAGGAGCCAATCATCATCGATATCTCTAACAATGAGGAGTAGCTTGTCTTATTAGCTCACTATAAGGACCCAAGTTTAGTTTACTAGCTACTGCCTTTTCTTAACAAATTCTAGTGAATTGTGCTATATGTCGTGCAATCTGTTTCTCTAGTGTATATGTTCTATATGTCGTGCAATGTGGTGCTCACTTATTAACCGTTGGTTAATTAGTTGTCGTGTTCAGTTAACTGTTTGGTTCAATTCTTAAAATGTAATGTTCAACTCTTCAGGGTGCAATTTTGTATTGTCTTCCATGTGAGAAATAAATCAAAATTTTCTTTACAGAATACACAAGAAAGAAATATAATTGCTATATTTCCACGTTGTCAATGTGGTGCCCAGTTAACGTTTGGTTCATTTGTTGTGGTGTTTAGTTAACTGCTTGGTTCAATTCTACAATGCGATGTTCAATTGTTGTGGGTGCATTTTGTTATTGTATACCATGTGAGAAATAAATTTAATTTGGATGTACTAAATAATTGAGAAGCAAATACAATAGCCATATTTCCAAGTTGTTAAGCATGCTTGGTTTGGTTAACTGTCTGATCTTCTATTAGGAGTATGTTATATTATGCAATGTGGTGCTTAGTTAATGTTTGGTTCATTTGTTGTGGTGTTTAGTTAACTGCTTGGTTCAATTCTGCAATGCGATGTCCAGTGGTCGTGGGTAGAGTTTTGTATTGTTGTGCATGTGAGGAATAAATCGAATTTGGTTGCACTTAATACATGAGAAACATATATAAATGCTATATTTCCTAGTTCTTGATCGTGCTTGGTTTGGATAAATGGGTTTTCCATGTGTCTTGAATTAATCTGATGAATCTGCAATGTGCTTATTTTTCATCAACATATTTTACTGATAGCATGTGAACCCTTACTTATCCTGATGACTAACTACCTTATATGTGTTGCAGGGAAACAATGGGAAGCACTGAGGTTTATAATCGAGGTTAGCACGTGCATGGTCCATTGTCTAATAGCACATTATTGTGCAATTGCAGGAACCATTCTAATATTTAGGTTTTAAACAATTTGGTCTTGCACATGTAGGTCCTGCTGTCAGAGGTTTTGACCCACTGTTCGACCCTTTTTACATATGGGGAAATGAGTTGTCCATGAATATCAGTAAAGTCAAGAAACTCAGAAAGACTGTTAGGATAAAGAAATTAGCGACAAAAAACAACAAGATCTTTGTCTGCACAATGAAAAAGACATCAGTTCACTACAGGATGGTACTAACTATTATACCTTGCCTTTTTTATTCCTTTGCCCCATTTCCAACATAGAGAAGATATTTATGCACATCCTTGTTTTCAGGCCTTTCCAAGGAAGTTCACTGATGATTACCTCTCAAACCACCCGTATGGTCCAGAGGCGAGGAAGGTATTCATACAACACCCACGGTTCAATATTGAAGTGTTCCTGAAAAGGATGAAGGATGGACGGTCAATCATCCACATGCACTGGCCTAAAGTTGCAAAGACCTTCAACATCAATGAAGGCTCAATATTCGCCTTCTGCTTCAGCTGTTTTCCAGATGAGATACATATTTCTGCGTACCATCTATGATGCTAATTTTGAAAGGTTATAGATGTTGCATGTGAAACTTGATGCTGGTGCAGTTGTGTAATGGGTAGCTGAGTGCTAAAGCTATATGATGTTGTACTATGATGTATTTCAATTATGAAAATGAATATATTGTGTGCTTAATATGAAATGTCAATTAGATTAATAATAGGATAATTAGCCTGTTAATTGGGTTTTACTATTGCAAATGATTATTGAGAAAACACCATGGGCGATGACCTCAGGGAACGCACACGGTTTCTAGGAATAAACCGTGTTGGATTAATGAACAATCACACACGACATCCTCTTGAAAACTATTTGTGATGGACAGCCTTTGCCACACAGTTTCCTCTACGCACCGTGTGTGATGCATTCAATATGCAAACGATAAAATTGTTAATACCGTGTGCAATGGAAATGCTATCACAAACAATTTAACGAGGAAAATTGTGGGTGATGTACCTACGAACAGAAACATTTTCCTTGGAGCGACTATGTGGGATGTATATACAAAGGGAAACGTTTAGCAGGGATTGACTATGTGGCATGTACTTATGACCGGAAATGATTTTGCCTGTATAATTGTATTTTTAGCACTATTGTACGTATAACCGTATTTGATCGCTCGCCGGTCGCACACGACCTCATTTTGCCGAGCGTGTGTGCCAGGAGGGCATATCCCCGACGGTTTTGGGGTCGTGTGGGAAGGACCCCCTTATCGCCCACACTCACTAGGCGATGGTTCCAAATGCCGTCGCGGAAAGGGGTTAAAAACCATTTGTATAGCACCTCGCTGTACTAGTGCCCCTCCCATCACCTCCTTTTCGCCATTCGAAATCCCAGGCCGCCATAACCTCTCTGCTCCAGCCGCGAAACCCCATCCTCCTCCGTCTACCACCTCACCGTTGCCCAGCCGGAGCCTCCTCCCCGACGATGTCGTCCACCACAACAGCTCGACGTCCCTCATCCACCTCCCCCGATGAGGATCCATCGTCGATCTCGTCATCTCGCTAGTTCAGCCGCCTCGTCCTTCACCTCCAAGGAGCTGCTCCAACGATCGCCTTGTCTATCGCGGATGATCCATCCCTGCAGCGTCGCCTTAACCTGCTTCACCGGAACCATAGCATCCTCACTGACTCCTCGGACGAAGCCGAGGCCTACTCGGCGCCACCAAAGAGGTTGTACACTCATCGCATCGCACCTTATCCTTAAATCGACCTCCCGGCACCGACGGTCCTCCATCCCGCACCCCCATGGCGCGGCTACCTCGAAGCTAGCGCTGCCGGTGACATCTCCATGGTGGCTCTCCCCCAGTGTGAGGCTCCCTCGGCGGCGGGCATACCAGCCGGATCTGCTACTCCGGCTCTCGCTCGGTCGCGCCGCTGCTCTGCTCTTCCCCTCGCGCGTGTTGCTGCTCTGCTCTTGCTCTCGCTCGCGCTGCTGATGCTTGTACATGGCCTGCTGCAGCTACACGACTTGCTGCTCTGGCTCTAGTTCACGCTGCTCCTCCAGGCGCTACTGCTCCAGCTACTATCTGCTATTGTGTTTCCTGTCGATCGCCTGCTAATTTAGATCACTGTTTCTCTACTACTAGTGCTCGAGCGGCCTAAACTACATGTGAAGTGCCTCTGTGCTACCAGTGTGTTCAGTTTCGACAGTAACATTCAGATTCCATAGTAAATTTCAGTTTTGATAGTTAAGTTTAGAGTCAACAGTTTTTACCTCATCTGTTGTAGTCAGGTGTTTTTTGGTGATGTAAATTTTACATCTATCACTTTTTGGTAATGTATTTTACATCATCTATTGGAGATGCTATTAGAATCCCACTTGAGATTAACGATGTATGTCTTGTACCGCTTCAGCCTCGACGTCTTATGGCTCGTCGGTGCTGCTCCAATGATGGAACCATCCATCACAATAGAGCACTACCCTGGACGCCATCTACAGACGCCTCAGATATTCCTCCACACCTCCGACAACCACCTCTACCATAACTTCTTCAGCGACCAACCCAATGATACCGAGGTCGACAGGGCTACGCCAAATAGGTTGTACACTTGTCGCATCACTTATTACTCTACATTTATGTCGATCCATTAGGGCTATTTGCTTCAAAGGGAAAAGTGAAGGAAAACATAATAATAGGAAATTTTCCTATGGCACTCTACAATTCAATTATTCATGCATTTCATTGAAAGGAATGGAGCAGAACATCCACCTGGACCTACTTTTAAAAATCATATGCATGAAAACAAGACATAGTGCATTAGTGATAGAATAACATTCTAACTGTACACACTTTCATATGGTTTCACTTTAATTTGGCCGTGTTTCCTTGCATTCCTCTGTTCTTCCAATTCCTGTGAACCAAACACCCAAGTTGACAGAAATCATGTGTTTACAAATGCTCTGTTTCCCACGTGCATCCTATTCCGGTGTTTTTCCTATCCCAGCGTTTTTACAATCTTGCAAGCCAAAGGAGCCCTTACAGAATTACTTCAGTTACAGATAGGTGTCGAAGAAAACTTTGTGTAGTTTGTCCTACTCCTGCCATGACGTCGTCCACCACACCTGAGCTGCTCCATCGACAGAAGCATCCACCATACTAGACATCACGACTCCTGACCGTCTTTCGTCGCCTTAGATCTCCTTCCCTGCCGCCAGCACCCATCGCAACTGCGTCACCATCATTGACTCAGTAGATGAACCTAAGGAGTACATGGGTCCACAAGAGAGGTCGCACTGTTTTGTTTCTGCTTATGTTATGCATTGCTTACTATTACCTGCTACTTTATCGTCCTGTTCACCTCTTAGAATCCAAGTCAGGTCTAAATTAATGTTCAAACTTGAGTTTTAAAATTACTTGTGGGGCACATATCGAGGCAGCAATGAATAGTATCTATGTCTATTATCTGGTTCACCTACGGTATGCCCATGTTGTTCATCTTGGGTGGGAAACAAATAGTAAAGCAATCATCATCTATCTTTTTATTAAATTAAAGCTATACAACAGCCCGCTATCATTATTTTTGGATCTATCCACTAGTTGTTACCATCAGTCTAGATTTTTACATGCTCTCCTGACATAATCTCACTATATTTTTTTGTATGCATGTCAGATATTGTACACAGTCATGCTGATAATGTAGAGAAAAAGAGAGGAGTTTTGCGCAGCATTACAATGTCATGCAGACATTGCTCCATGGTGGGTTCAATGGAAAACCCTCCCCCCTCCAGATTGTAATCTAGAGGAAAATATCTATTCTGGGGTAGATTGAGATGCAGCTGACCACTCCTATTTACCCTCCAGAGGTGTTTGCTCTAACTTGGCATGATGGTGTTGGTCATATCGTGCATATGTTGCCTCGATGTGCCCACTTTTGACATCATATATGTCATCTTCTTAGTTTAGACATGTTATGTAGTGCCACCTGTTTAGTTTCTATATTATATATGTGAATTATGCAATATCATCTCATTTAGCCAGCCATAATATATGTCAAATATGCAATGCCATCCTATTTAACCAGACATCATATATTTGAATGATATCTTGCCAATCCTTTTCTTCATTACATTTGCATTTGTCGACAATGTTTGTACATTCAACTACTCTTCCTGTGAATCTGCCATTTGAGTGGGTGATGGAAAAATCTGGACTAAAATAAGGTCTTCAGAGCAGACAATGCTACCTGTCGAAGCAGATCTCTTGCTGGGTCCTGATAGCTCCCCACAGACGGATTCAGAGACAGATGACCTATCCTATTCCCCTACCGAGGTGTATGCTCTAACTTGGCACAATTATACTACTCATATCATGCATATGGTGTCTTGCATTGCATAGTTTAGACATCATATACACAATATTCAACACCATGTTCTTAGTTCAGACATCATATATGCAAATGCCCTCTGCTTAGTATATAAATCATATATGTGAATTAAATCATGCGATCATGATTACTTACATAACATGTATGTGAATTATGTCATGCGAACCTATTTACTAAAGACATCATATAATTATCTCATGCCATCCTGTTTAGTCGGTCATCATATCTTTGAATTATGTCATGTTATGCTATCCAGTTTATCTAGACATCATATATGTGAAATTATGTCATGCTATCCTTTTTAGTTAAACAATATACATGTGAACTATTTCATCCCCTCTATTTTCCACATTACTATTGCATCTGTCTCTCATACAATTATGTACATTCAACTACGTTTCTTGTTTATCAGCCATTTGAATTGGAGCGGTGGCAGTAGTATCTAGCGGAGTAAAAACACAGTCTTCAAATAAAATAGTGCTACCTCTTGGTGGAGATAGCACACCGATTGTACATGCACGAGAACCAACCCTACCACACATAACCCAGACTCTCGCCGATTGTACCGCTACTGTGATGGACAGAGAACCAGCTTCACCCAATCTAACCCCAACCCGAGCAGATAGTAACCATGTTCCAGTTGACACAGAACCATCTCCACCACAGAGCTCCCAAACAAGAGCAGTTAATAAGGCAGCTCCAGTGCCCAAAGCGCTAGTACTACCATGGCGAACCCCAACTCCACCAGTTAGTACACCTATTCCTGTGGACGGAGCACAACCAGTCATTCGTAGTTTAGCGTCTATTGCATTTGATGTTGTTAAATCCTATGTGCATATCTTCCCATCATGGAAATATTATACTGAAGATGAAGGAAAAATGTCAGCTGCAGGTGTTCGTCCAGGAGTTATGTGTAAGTAATGTTTTTCATGGCGATTACTTTGCTTTGTCCCATACATTCTACCTCCATGTTGGTTATAATAAAGCAAATGTTCCCATTTTTTCTACAGAGAAGGACCGATTTGGAAACTCGGGATGAGGTAACATGTGCTAATACCTCTGCTATCTTCAAGAATGCTTGGTGGCAGTATTGGAATTACCTGAAGAAAACATACTTGACTGGCAAGGAAACTCATCAAATTCCCTTACGTTCTCCTGAGACACATTTACGGGACGATGACTGGGAACGACTTGTTCTGTACTGGTCCCTAACCAAGAATGTGGTAAGGTCTCTGAGCTCATTTTAAATTTTTAAGTACTACATGTCTGCGTATTACTGTACTCTATTCGTGTAGAACAAGTGCTTAAACCTGAAGAACAACTATTCTCATTTAAGATTCCATTGTTATCGTGCAGACTACTTTGCTCTTGTATCACTTTATTTACTCATACATACTTACTTTTAAATTGAAGGATCCAATCAAAACTCCAATGGCACAACAGGTATGTTTAAGCATGTTTCTTTAACAGGTTTGCTCTTCTAAATAGCTCTATTGATTTCAATTTCAATTGTGTATATAGTTGACTTCTCATATCATGCACATTACTAGCATCACAACAGCGCCAATAGTGTTGTTCTACATGTAGACCTGTGGTACCCATCTGAAATCTTGTTGTGACGTGTAGTTTCTCACGCTTTGTATTCTTTCAATGTTGCTTTGTCATGAACTGATATGATTTGAACCGTGTCTCTGTTTTGATTTGGCAAGACAATGCGGTGACCATAGGACATAGATATATGTTTGTTTGATACTTTATTATGTACTATTTGGCAATAGAAGACTTGGTAGTTTAATCCTGTCCACCTTACTACCGAACTGGTTCACCGAAATGAGTTTCATATACTACATGCTAAATTTGTTATGTGTCTACTTGTTTCTTCTTTTAGAATGCTGATAGAATATTATGGAAAAGAGTACCTTATTAAGCAATGGTAAAGGAAGTAATGCAGATAAGGTTCAAGATAGTGAGACATCCTTGTTGGTCTCCAACAAAGCTGATAAAATATCTAAGGAAAATTATCTTGAAGACAGCGAGACAGCCCCAAAGTCTTGTCTTGGTGTAGTGTTCGAGTTACTGGCCAGTACCGCTGGCACAAGCTATTCAAACTCACTGTCTGAATCAGTTTAGTTTCTTGAGTCTCAACT
This sequence comes from Triticum dicoccoides, assembly GCF_002162155.2. Classification (NCBI taxonomy): domain Eukaryota; kingdom Viridiplantae; phylum Streptophyta; class Magnoliopsida; order Poales; family Poaceae; genus Triticum; species Triticum dicoccoides. The sequence goes on along the minus strand of NC_041390.1, from coordinate 203,011,561 downwards.
ACAAGCTGAGAGACATCGATAAGCTGTGCTGCGACAAGAAGCCGAAGGATGCCGGAAGTCCCTGGGGAATTCAGATGCATACTTTCTGGTGCAACATCAAGCGTTGGAGGATTTTAGCGCCAAACAGGAGAAAGCTAATAAGCTTGGTAAGCTTATTGCCAGCTGATACGTCTTTGTCGTATCTACTTTTCCAAACACTTTTGCCCTTGTTTTGGACTCTAACTTGCATGATTTGAATGGAACTAACCCGGACTAATGCTGCTTTCAGCAGAATTGTCATGGTGTTATTTTTGTGCAGAAATAAAAGTTCTCGAAATGACCTAAAAATCAACGGAGATTACGTTTGGAATATATAAAAAATACTGGCGAAAAGATCCATGTCAGGGGGCCCACACCCTGTCCATGAGGGTGGGGGCGCGCCTACCCCCCTGGGCGCACCCCCTGCCTCGTGGCCCCCCTGACGCTCCACCAATGTCCATATTGACTCCATATATTCACTTTCAGGGAGAAAAAAATCAAAGAGAAGGATTCATCGCGTTTTACGATACAGAGCCGTTGCTAAGCCCTAAACTCTCTTAGGAGGGCTGATCTGGAGTCCGTTCGGGGCTCCGAAGAGGGAATCCATCGCCATCGTCATCATCAACCTTCCTCCATCACCAATTTCATGACGCTCACCGCCGTGCGTGAGTAATTCCACCGTAGGCCTGCTGGACGGTGATGGGTTGGATGAGATTTATCATGTAATCGAGTTAGTTTTGTTAGGGTTTGGTCCCTAGTATCCACTATGTTCTGAGATTGATGTTGCTATGACTTTGCTACGCCAAATGCTTGTCACTAGGGCCCGAGTGCCATGATTTCAGATCTGAACCTATTAAGTTTTCATGAATATATGTGAGTTCTTAACCCTATCTTGCAAGTCTATAGTCACCTATTATGTGTTATGATCTGTTAACCCCGAAGTGACAATAATCGGGATACTTACCGGTGATGACCGTAGTTTGAGGAGTTCATGTATTCACTATGTGTTAATGCTTTGGTCCGGTACTCCATTAAAAGGAGGCCTTAATATCCCTTAGTTTCAATAGGACCCCGCTGCCATGGGGGGGTAGGACAAAAGATGTCATGCAAGTTCTTTTCCATAAGCACATATGACTATATTCGGAATACATGCCTACATTACATTGATGAACTGGAGCTAGTTCTGTGTCACCCTATGTTATAACTGTTGCATGATTGATCGCATCCGACATAATTCTCCATCACCGATCCAATGCCTATGAGCTTTTCATACATTGTTCTTCACTTATTTAGTATTCCTTTACTACTGTTACAATCACCATAAAACCAAAAATATTACTTTTGCCACCATTACCACTACTATCATATTACTTTGCTACTAAATACCTAGCTTGCTGCAGATATTAAGTTTCCAGGTGTGGTTGAATTGACAACTCAGCTGCTAATACTTGAGAATATTCTTTGGTTCCCCTTGTGTCGAATCAATAAATTTGGGTTGAATACTCTACCCTTGAAAACTGTTGCGATCCCCTATACTTGTGGGTTATCAAGACTATCTTCTGGCGCCGTTGCCGGGGAGCATAGCTCTATTCTTTGAGTCACTTGGGATTTATATCTGCTTATCACTATGAAGAACTTGAAAGATCAAAGAACCAAGATTTTTCCCTCAACTACGAGGGGAGGTAAGGAACTGCCATCTACCTCTACGCTTGATTCACCTTCTGTTTTGAGTAAACTTGCGACACCTACTCCTGCTATTCATTCTGATATGTCGCATGTTATTGATGATGCCACTTGTTCTTTGCATGATACTTATGATGAAACTACTTCTATGCTTGATAATACTGTGCCATTAGGTGAATTTTTTGATGAACAACTTGCTAGGGTTAGAGAGAATGAAATTATTGAAACTGATAATATTGATGAAAGTGATGATGAAGATTCTCCCCCTAGATATGAATTGCCTGTTGTGCCTGAGGGTTATGTTATGGATGAAGAAACTGCTAGAGACTTCTTAGCTTGCAATGATAGATCTGGTCTTAAGAAATTATTAGCTAAGCTTAAAGAAAAGTCTTTGAATGCTAGAATGAAATATGACCGTGCTTTTGCTACTTCACCTATCTTTATTACTGATAAGGATTATGATTTCTCTGTCGATCCTGAGTTAATTACTTTGGTTGAATCTGATCCTTTCTATGGCTACGAATCTGAAACAGTTGTGGCACATCTTACTAAATTAAATCATATAGCCACCCCGTTCACTCATGATGAGAAAACTCGCTATTACTTTATCCTTAAGTTGTTCCCGTTCTCATTAAAGGGTGATGCAGTCCCCAGGATATGAATTATTACTTCTCTGCTAAATATTTCCCTGCTCATAAGGAACAAGCTACCTTAGGGAAATATATAATTTTGTGCAAATTGAAGAAGAGAGTCTCCCACAAGCTTGGGGGAGGCTTCTCCGATTACTTAATGCGTTGCCTGATCATCCTCTCAAGAAAAAAGAAATACTTGGTATCTTTTATAATGGACTAACCGACACTTCCAGAGACTACCTGGATAGTTGTGCTGGTTGTGTTTTCAGGGAAAGAACTGTTGATCAAGCTAAATTTCTATTGAATAATATGTTGACTAATGAAAATAATTGGACACTTCCTGAACCAACTCCTAAGCCAACTCCAAAGAAAAGAGGTATTCTATTTCTCAGTCCTGAAGATATGCAAGAGGCAAAGAAATCTATGAAAGAAAAAGGGATTAAAGCTGAAGATATTAAGAATTTATCACCTATTGAAGAAATACATGGTCTTGATAACCCGACACAGGTAGTAAAGGTAAATTCGCTCTATAGATTTGATGAAGGTGATATTCCTCGTAATAAGTCTGCTAGCCATTGCTTAGATGAGTTTGATAATTTTATTGTTAAACAAGAAAACTTCAATGCTTATGTCGGTAGACAATTCAAACGCAATGCTGATATGCTTGAGCACTTTAGTGATTATATATCTAGAGTTAAAGGTGAACTTAAACTTATTAGTAAACATGCTTCTATGGTTACCACTCAAGTAGAACAAGTACTTAAGGCTCAGAATGATTTGCTCAATGAATTAAATAATAAGAAGAATGATAATGTTGTTAGAGTTATGACTAGAGGAGGTAAAATGACTCAGGAACCTTTGTATCCTGAGGGCCACCCTAAGAGAATTGAGCAAGATTCTCAGAGGACTAATGTTAATGCACCTAGTCCTTCTAAGAAGAAGAAGAAAAATGATAGGACCTTGCATGCTTCTAGTGAACCTGTTGTTGACACACCTGAGAATCCCAATGATATTTCTATTTCTGATGTTGAAACACAATCTGGTAGTGAACATGAACCTAGTGATAACGTTAATGACGATGTTCATCTTGATGCTCAACCTAGCAATAACAACGATGTAGAGATTGAACGTGTTGTTGATCTTGATAACCCACAATCAAAGAATCGACGTTATGATAAGAGAGACTTTGTTGCTAGGAAGCACGGTAAGGAAAGAGAACCATGGGTTCAGAAACCCATGACTTTTCCTCCTAAACCATACAAGAAAAAGGATGATGAGGATTTTGAGCGCTTTGCTGAAATGATTAGACCTATCTTTTTGCGTATGCGTTTGACTGATATGCTTAAAATGAACCCTTATGCTAAATACATGAAGGATATTGTTACTAATAAACGAAAGATACCGGAAGCTAAAATTTCCATCATGCTTGCTAATTACAGTTTTAAGGGTGGAATACCAAAGAAACTTGTAGATCCAGGAGTACCAACTATACCATGCTCCATTAAAATAAACTATGTTAAAACTGCTTTATGTGATCTTGGAGCCGGTGTTAGTGTTATGCCTCTCTCTTTATACCGCAGACTTGATTTGAATAAGTTGACACCTAGTGTTATTCGAAATTTCTCCAGTTTCATGTTATTCAAAATGAGTTTGTTAACAAGACCTGATCAACCTTGTTAGTGGATTCCTTTTGATGAGCATGAGATGGATGAAGTTAGAAACCACAACTTTCTGTACCCTCCTTTGTTATTTATATTTAATAAAGCAAAAATAGTATTTTCTGTCTATTTTCTGGATTATCCTTGCAATAAAAAATACCCTGAAAATAAAAGTTCTCCAAATGCCCTGAAAATGAAATATGATTTTTTCTAGAATATTTGAGGATTTTAGGCATTGAGAACACACCAGGGGGAGCGGCCACGTGCCCACGAGGGTGAAGGGCGCGCCCACCCCCAGGCGTGCCCCCTGCCTTGTGGACCCCACGTGGGGCCCCTCAACTTATCCTTGCACCCACACACTCCTTCTTCACCCAGAAAAAATCACTAGCTAGCTCAAACCCGAGTTCTGGCTCATCTTGCTGCCATTTTCGATCTCCTTGCTCAAAGCTCCATTCACAAAACTGTTTTGGGGGATTGTTCTTCGGTATGTGACTCCTCCAATGGTCCAATTAGTTTTTGTTCTAGTACTTTATTTATTGCAAAATTTTGCTGCTTAGGTGACCCTGTTCTTGAGCTTGCATGTCAAATTTATGTGGTCAAAAGAAGTTTTAATGCATGATATAGCCTCTAGGCACTTGTAGGAGTAGTTGCTATCAATTTTGTTGAGTTTGGTTCACTTCTATTTTGAGTTACTAAAAATTTCAGAAATTTTCCAGAGGAAGAAATATGTTTAGGAAAATGTACCAAGGTGGTTCCTCAAGGAAGCAAGGACCCAAGCCCGCAATATGCGAGCCGGACAATGAACTACTAAGAGATGCTCAAGTGCGGCCTTGTGAATGACTGTCAGAGGACTTCATGGTTCGGGTAGGAATCAAGGAAGAATTTGACGCATATGTGCGTAACGCTGACCTAGAGAGCTTCGAGGCAGATAAGTCCCGGCAGTACCTCTATTTAACTAATTCGTTTGTGAGAAGGTTTAAATTTACATCATCACGCAATTCTCAAACTGTCGTGTTTGATCTTATTGTAAATCTTATACCATGGACTTAGAAGATTTTAATACTACTTGTGAACTCCCGCAGTAGGGTAATGTCAGTGAACCTCGCAAATCTGAATATAAAGATTTTCTTGCTAGTATCACTGTGGGGGAATTAGAGAAATAACACAAGTTACCATAGGGAGCATTCATTTTCCTGCCATACATTATTTTGCTCTCTTCATAGGTAGATGCATTCATGGTAAGGATGAAGCATGTCACATGTGTGTTCCTGATCTTAGTGTTCTCAAGAGTGCTGTACTAGGAGATAGACAATATAACTTGGGGGGCATTGTTGCATGTAGGTTGCATAATAATAGTATTAATGGAGATTTCTTTGGTGGAATTTATGCAACCCGTTTAGCTAATTTTCTTGAGATACCCATATGTGGAGATGATGTTGAGTTGCCTCCTGCTTATTTAGATTATAATGCTATGGTTCACCATCAGTTTGTTGAGAGGAACCATCAGTCCCTCCAGTACCGACTAATCTTTGACAGACGATGCACCTATCACGTCGCTCTACCTGCTCCTACTTTCTTTGACTTTCAGGCAAAAAGGAGATATGTTATAACCAAGGAGGAGGCGAACGCGTATGAGAGGAGGGCGGAGGCAGCTCGCCTCCAAGTTGCAGCTCTTCGGACAGTAGCTGATGCATCTCAGTACGACCCCAGTTTCAACTTCGGATATCCACCAGGCCATCCATGGGCATAGACCAACTTAGGCTAAAAGCCTAAGCTTGGGGGAGTATGTATCTCTCATTGACATTACATTTATGTTCACACACTCATGCCAGTTGTCGGTGCTCATAATTTTTCATTGTATCATCCATGCTAGCTTATTTTCTTTTTAAGCTTTCTTCTTGTGTGTTTGAAAAACCTTAAGAAAAACCAAAAAAATTAGTTGTAGCTTTTAGCTAGTTTACTTTCCATGCCTGTAGTAGTAATTAAAAGAAAACCCAAAAAGATTTCTCGTTCTTCTTTTGCTTGTTGGGAGCTTTCCCGTGTAAATAGTTTTGTTTTATTTCTTTTCTTTGGGGTTGAGAGGAGAAGACCATGATGAAAATGTCGAGTGGCTCTCATATGCATTATTGTTGATCTAACAAAGAGCCCATATTACCTTGTCTTCTCCCTTGAATTGAATGCTTGCAGATTCCAGCTTAGTCCAATGCACGTGCACTATTATTATTATCCACACTATTTGGTCGTGCAAGTGAAAGGCAATAATGACGATATATGATGAACTGACTGAGATGAGAAAAGCTGGTATGAACTCAACCTCTCTTGTTTTTGTAAATATGATTAGTTCATCATTCCTGATTCAGCCTATAATGAGTGAAACATGTTTGCAATGACAATTAGAGATTATAGTTGCTTATGCCATGCTTAATTAGCTAGGAGTTTATAATGGTTTACCTTGCGTGCCAACATGCTATTAAAATGGTTGTGATGTGGTATGATAGGGTGGTATCCTCCTTTGAACGATTTGAGTGGCTTGACTTGGCACATGTTCACACATGTAGTTGAAACAAAATCAACATAGCCTCCATGATATTTATGTTCATGGTGAATTATATCCTACTCATGCTTGCATCCAGTGTTGATTAATTTTAATACATGTTCATGACTGTTGTCGCTCTCTAGCTGGTCGCTTCCCAGTCTCTTTCTAGCCTTCACTTCTACTAAGCGGGAATACTGCTTGTGCATCCAACTCCATAAACCCAAAAGTTATTCCATATGAGTCCACCATACCTTCCTATATACGGTATCTACCTGCCGTTCCAAGTAAATTTGTATGTGCCAAACTCTAAACCTTCAAATAAACATTCTGTTTTGTATGCTCGAATAGCTTATGTATCAACTAGGGCTGTCTGTATCTTCCATGCTAGGCGGGTTATTCTCAAGAGGAGTGGACTCCGCTCCTCACTCACAAGAAAATGGCTGGTCACCGGGATGCCCAGTCCCATGCTCAAATCAAATCAAGATAATTGCAAACAAAACACACCTAGGATTGTTGTTAGTTGGATGCACCCGTTGTTTCGGGCAAGCCTTGGATTGATGCTTATTGGTGGTGGGGGAGTATAAATTTTACCATTCTTCTTGGGAACCGCATATAATGTGTGTAGCATGGAAGATATCAAGATCTCTCGGTTGTTACGTTGACAATGAAAGTATACCGCTCAAAATATTATTCATCTCTATTTCAAAATCGAGCTCTGGCACCTCTACAAATCCCTCCTTCCCTCTGCGAAGAGCCTATCTATTTACTTTTATGTTCAGTCATCATCCTTTTATTAAAAAACACCAGTTGGAGAGCACCGCTGTCATTTGCATGTATTATTGTTAGTTTACATTGAGTATGACTTGACTGGATCTCTTTTAGATGGATGAAGTTAGAAAGCACAACTTTCTGTACCCTCCTTTGTTATTTATATTAAATAAAGCAAAAATAGTATTTTCTGTCTGTTTTCTGGATTATCCTTGCAATAAAAAATACCCTGAAAATAAAAGTTCTCCAAATGCCCTGAAAATGAAATATGGTTTTTTCTAGAATATTTGAGGATTTTAGGCACTGAGAACACAGCAGGGGGAGCAGCCACGTGCCCACGAGGGTGAAGGGCGCGCCCACCCCCAGGCGCGGCCCCTGCCTTGTGGACCCCACGTGGGGCCCCTCAACTTATCCTTGCACCCACACACTCCTTCACCCAGAAAAAATCACTAACCAGCTCAAACCCGAGTTCTGGCTCATCTTGCTGCCATTTTCGATCTCCTTGCTCAAAGCTCCATTCACAAAACTATTTTGGGGGATTGTTCTTCGGTATGTGACTCCTCCAATGGTCCAATTAGTTTTTGTTCTAGTACTTTATTTATTGCAAAATTTTGCTGCTTAGGTGACCCTGTTCTTGAGCTTACATGTCAAATTTATGTGGTCAAAAGCAGTTTTAATGCATGATATAGCCTCTAGGCACTTGTAGGAGTAGTTGCTATCAATTTTGTTGAGTTTGGTTCACTTTTATTTTGAGTTACTAAAAATTTCAGAAATTTTTAAGAGGAAGAAATATGTTTAGGAAAATGTACCAAGGTGGTTCCTCAAGGAAGCAAGGACCCAGGCCCGCAATACGCGAGCCGGACAATGAACTACCAAGAGATGCTCAAGTGCGGCCTTGTGAATGATTGTCAGAGGACTTCATGGTTCGGGTAGGAATCAAGGAAGAATTTGACGCATATGTGCGTAACGCTGATCTGGAGAGCTTCGAGGCAGATAAGTGCCGGCAATACCTCTATTTAACTAATTCGTTTGTGAGAAGGTTTAAATTTACATCATCACGCAATTCTCAAACTGTCCTGTTTGATCTTATTGTAAATCTTATACCATGGACTTAGAAGATTTTAATACTACTTGTAAACTCCCGCAGTGGGGTAATGTCAGTGAACCTCGCAAATCTAAATATAAAGATTTTCTTGCTAGTATCACTGTGGGGGAATCTAGAGAAATAACACAAGTTACCATAGGTTTTGGACTCTTTGATTACTGTGGGGTAATTGCCCACTAGTTGATTATGCCATTCATATGAGTAAACATGAGACCTCAATGTTATTGTGAATATGGTTAGTTCATAATCTTTGCCGAAAACTTGAATGCTGGCTTTACATATTTAGAGCAACAAGAGCAAACAAAGTTTGTAAAAGTTTTTCTTTATCACTTTAAGTTTATCAACTAAATTGCCTAAGGGCAAGCAAAGGTTTAAGCTTGGGGGAGTTGATACGTCTCCATCATATCTACTTTTCCAAACACTTTTGCCCTTGTTTTGGACTCTAACTTTCATGATTTGAATGGAACTAACCCGGACTAACGTTGTTTTTAGCAGAATTGCCATGGTGTTATTTTTGTGCAGAAATAAAAGTTCTTGGAATGACATGAAAATCAACGGAGATTATTTTTGGAATATATAAAAAATACTGGCGAAAAGATCCACGTCAGGGGGCCCACACCATGTCCACTAGGGTGGGGGCACGCCTACCCCCCTGGGCGTGCCCCCTTTCCTCGTGGGCCCCCTGACGCTCCACCGACGTCCATCTTGACTCCATATGTTCGCTTTTGGGGAGAAAAAAATCAGAGAGAAGGATTCATCACGTTTTACGATACGAAGCCGCAGCCAAGCCCTAAACTCTCTCGGGAGGGTTGATCTGTAGTCCGTTCTGGGCTCCGGAGAGGGGAATCCATCGCCATCGTCATCATCAACCTTCCTCCATCACCAATTTCACGATGCTCACCGCCGTGCGTGAGTAATTCCATCGTAGGCTTGTTGGACGGTGATGGGTTGGATGAGATTTATCATGTAATCGATTTAGTTTTCTTAGGGTTTGATCCCTAGTATCCACTATGTTCTAAGATTGATGTTGCTATGACTTTGCTATGCTTAATGCTTGTTGCTAGGGCCCGAGTGCCATGATTTCAGATCTGAACCTATTATGTTTTCATGAATATATGTGAGTTCTTGATCCTATCTTGCAAGTCTATAGTCACCTATTATATGTTATGATCCGTTAACCCCTAAGTGACAATAATCGGGATACTTACCGGTAATGACCGTAGTTTGAGGAGTTCATGCATTCACTATGTGTTAATGCTTTGGTACTGTCGGAGTAAATAGCCATGGGTAGCCTAGCCGGCTTCCCCTGGCCCTTCTAAAAAAATTACGAGCCCGTCCGGCTCTCAAGAATCCAAGACATGGAGCCGCCTTCCCCTTGCTGGCTGCCATCCAGTCCGGCTTTCAGAAGGCGGCCAGACTTTAGCCCTCATGAAGAACGCCACGGGAGGGCCGACTTCGGGAAGCCGGCCATGAGAAGGCCGACTCCAAGAAGCCGGCTCCCATAAAGCGGTCGAGACCGTACCCTCAAAGTTTACACCCACCTAACAGCGGTGCGACGGGGCGTGGCTACAGTAAAGCCTGCCACCCCCGAATCCCGGAGCACGCCTGCCACAGTGCACCATACGGAGTAGCCATGACCCGTCCGGCGCGGCACTGTTGCCACGTTGACCCTGATGTCACCCACGACGGGCCGCCAGCGTGGCCCACAGATGGTGGACCCCTTCGGGCAGGGAGACGCCCGAAGGCGGCCATGCCTCCAACCAGTCGGCCCAAGACAGAGCCGGCTCCCCGCAGCCGGCTTGCCACCTCCCTCGAAGGAGACGCCCCATTAAGGAGACAAGACGTGGTGAGGCTTCAGCGATCGCCCGACGGGCGGCGGCACTGTAGCCGCGCCTACCACGATGAAGCCCACGTCACCAAGATGGAGCCACAGTTGCCAGCCGCTGACCAGACCCTGGACAGTGGGGCCTGCCTGTCGACCAAGGGGCCGGCAGCCGGCGGGACCCACCAGTCGGCGGGCCCCAGCAGCCGGCGCAAAAGCCGGCGAGTGCAGTCACAGACGGCTGGGCCCCGCGCCCAGTCGGATTACCATTGTACCCCCGGGGAGTAGGCCTATATAAACCCCCTGGGGCAACGATGCAAAGGGTTCGACCCCCTACTAATCCTAGACACCACACAAGGAGAAGAAGCAGGCTGGCCGTGCCCTTCTTCCTCCTCCCACCAAACAGCTCAAGGAGCATTGTGTAGCTACTTGTTCATCTAGTGATCATGCGGAGACCCCGCAGAGCAGCAGTAGGGGTGTTATCTCCACGGAGAGCCCCGAAGCTGGGTAAGATCCGCCGGCGTGCATGTCTTCGCCTTATCCCGTTTCCAGGCACCGGCGATGTCTTACTGGCTCCCACAATGATAAGCCACCCATTGTCATATGTCGCACCTACCACCCGACATTTGGCGCCCACCATGGGGCCAGGTGCACCGTCGTCCGGAGACCTGTTCTGGACGGGAACCCTCTTCCTCCCCAGCGAGCGTAGCCAGCCCGGCACGCCCGATGGCGCTTGCCACGACGCGCTGCAAGGCGTCACCAGCATCTGCGCGGAGAGCAGCCTCGCCGATCTCCTTGACGAAACCCTCATCTCCGATGAGCTCGCCTCCGATGCGGGCACCGACCACCTCGCCAACCTTCTCGGTCAGCTCCATGTCTCTAGCCAGCCCGCTGCGGATCTGGAGTCGGTTGGCTCCACCGACCCGATGCCTGTCGACTCCGACACGGCCTCCTACGACACCTTCCCCACCAATGTCACGATCTACAACGACCCGCTTCCTTGAGCCGACGGCTGCGATGCTGTGACCACCGAAGTGATGGTTGTTGGCCATGGCGGCCCGGCCGAGGAGAGCGCCCACGACTTGTCCGCCCCCCTCCCGGCCAATGCCGACGACGAAGCACTGGAGGCACGCCGCCTCGCCCTCCTCACAGAGGGCCGGAGGCTGGCCTCCGCGAGACGCCTCACTGAGGCCTATCAGCGCGAAGGTGACCACGCCTCCTTCGGCACGCCGGCCCCGGGCTGGCCTTGTCAAGCAACGCGGCGCCGTCATCGCCGACACGCTGGGAGTCGACCGCCCGGTCTATGCCACTCCACTCGAGAACTTGCATGCCGCCCAGGAGGCCGTAGACGAGTTGGATGGCTTGGAGGCCGAAGACCTCCCCCACATGACCCGGCGCATCCAGCAACTGATTGATGCAGCCGCGCAGCGACATGAAGCAGACGCCAGCACGGGAAGCCCTCCCCCGCGCCGAGATCACGGCACGACGTCCCGGACGCCGGCTACGAGCGACACCCGTGCGCGGCGCGAGAAAGAGCCGGCTGCCAGCCGTAGCCGGACCCGAATCTCCATCGAGCGAGACGCGGACGGCCATCCCCGAGCCATGGAATGGCGGGGCAACCCGCCTCCGCCTTGACCCCGTGGAGAGAGATATCCCACCACGCCGTCAGTGGCGCACCCGACTCTCAGCGGCCGACTAGGTCGCCGCGAAGGAGTCGGCGAGAACGACGCCCGCCATCGGATCGACCGCCTGGCGCGATCCCTGGCGTTGGAAGAAGAAGACGAAGTCGGCCCGCCTTGTTTCGGCCCCCGCATCCGCGACGAGCCTTTCCCCAAAGGGTTCTCGCTCCCAAGAGACACGCCCAAGTACAATGGCTCTGTGAAGCCAGAAGATTGGCTAATCGACTACTCCACGGCGGTCAGCATAGCCAACGGCAACCGCCGCGTTGCCGTGAAGTACGTGCCCCTCATGCTGCAAGGCACGGCGCGAACCTGGCTCAACAGCCTCAAGCCTCTCAGCATCAACAGCTGGCTAGATTTCACCGAAGCTTTCATCCGCAACTTCACCAGCACCTGCAAGCGGGCTCCCAAGCCCAGACAGCTCTCCTTGTGCGTACAAGGCCCCGCCGAGTTCACTCGTGACTACCTCACGCGTTGGGCCAAGCTCCGCAATTCTTGCGAGGGGATGCACGAGGTGCAAGCCATCAAGTACTTTACAGCCGGATGCCGAGAAGGCACCCTCCTCAAGCACAAGCTCCTCTGCGACGAGCCGGCTACCCTCGACGAGCTTCTGGACATAGCGGACAAGTACGCCACCGCCGACTCCTCGATGAAGACCAAGCTTCGGGTAGACGCGTCCGGAAAGGTACTCAACCCGGCGCCCAAGACGCCGGCTGGGGATTCCGACCGACGCCCCCACTCGAACGACCACAAGCGCAAGGGCCCCGTGCCGCCTCCCGCCAGTCGGCAGGTGGCCACAGTTGAAGACGTGCCGCCTGAAGGGCAGCCCGCGCCCAAGAAACCCAAGGGCGGCCGGCCGGCTTAGCAGCCGGCTTTCTCCTACGAGCAAACTCTCGACGCCCCATGCAAGTTACACAGCGGCGCGAAGCCGTCCAACCACACAACCCGGAAGTGCCATTGGCTCACCCGAATCTCTAAAGGTGAGGGGCTCGTGCCTCCTCCGCCTATCGGCCCGCAGTCGGAGCCGTGCACGATGAATTCCCTGACGAGCAAGCAACCTACATCATCTTTACCAGCCAGCCCGAAGACCGGCGCAGCAAACGCCGAGAGCACCAGGAAGTCAGCGTGGTCGCTACCAACCCCGCCGGACACATGCATTGGTCAGAAAAGCCCATCAGCTGGAGCCGGGCTGACCATCCAGAGGTGATGCCGTCTCCCGGCTCTTATGCTTTGGTCCTGGAAGCCACCCTTGCAACGGACAGACGCGTCGCCCGCTTCTCCCGTGTGTTGATAGACGGCGGGAGCAGCATCAACATCCTGTACCGTGACACCCTGGAGAAGCTAAACGTCAAGACAAAGCAGCTCATGCCTACTTGGACGGTGTTTCATGGCATCGTACCCGGCTTATCCTGCGCCCCCATTGGCAAGATCAAGATCGATGTACTTTTTGGGGACAAGGAGCATTTCCGCCAGGAAGCGATCTAGCTTGAAGTGGTGGATCTGGAGAGCCCTTACCATGCATTGCTTGGCCGACCTGCCTTGGCCAAATTCATGGCAGTTCCCCACTATGCATACCTCAAGATGAAGATACCAAGCACCAAAGGCGTCATCACCGTAGCCGGCGATTACAAGAAGTCCTCTAAGTGCACGGCAGCCAGCAGCTGGCTGGCCGAGTCCCTTGTGATTGCCGAGGAAAAGAAGATGTTGGACCGAGTCGTGGCCATAGCCGGCAAGCAGTTGGCCGTGTCCCCCGACCCCAAGGAGCATGATGCTCAAGGATCCTTCCAGCCGGCCAAGGAGACGAAGAAGATACCTCTTGACCCCGAGCATCCAGAGAGGTTTGCCGTCATCGGGGCAAGTCTGAACAGCAAATAGGAAGGCGATCTCGCCGATTTCCTCCGTGAGAATCGGGACATCTTTGCATGGTCCCCCAAGGACATGCCGGGTGTTCCGAGGAAATTCGCCGAGCACAAACTACACGCCCGAGAAGACGCAAAGCCAGTCAAACAACCCCTTCGCCGACTGTCGGAGGAGAAACGCAGGATCGTAAGGGAGGAGATAGCCCGGCTTCTGGCGGCCGGCTTCATTATGGAAGTTTTCTTTCCAGAGTGGCTTGCTAACCCGGTCCTTGTGCTAAAGAAGAATAACAAGTGGCGCATGTGTATAGATTACACGAGCCTCAACAAGGCTTGCCCCAAAGATCCCTTTGCCCTGCCAAGGATCGACCAAGTGATAGACTCCACAGCCGGATGCGAGCTGTTGAGTTTCTTGGATGATTACTCCGGATATCACCAGATAAAGCTGGATCCGGACGACCGCCTGAAGACCGCCTTCATCACGCCATTTGGAGCCTTCTGCTACCTGACTATGACATTCAGCTTGAGAAATGCCGGTGCCACTTTTCAGCGTTGCATGCAGAAGTGCCTCCTCAAGCAACTCGACAGAAACGCTCACATTTACGTGGACGACATCGTGGTGAAGACAGAGAAGCGCGGCACCTTGCTGGGAGACCTCAAGGAAACGTTTGAGAACCTGTGCCGATTTCAAATCAAGCTCAACACCAAGAAATGCGTGTTCGGAGTGCCAGCCGGCCAGCTCCTAGGCTTCCTGGTCTCCGAACGCGGCATCGAATGCAACCCGGTGAAGATCAAGGCCATCGAGAGAATGGCGATCCCCACCAAGCTTCGAGACATTCAGAAGTTCACCGGGTGCCTGGCCTCCTTGAACCGCTTCATCAGCCGGCTCGGAGAGAAAGCTCTCCCCCTCTACCACCTCATGAAGAAGAGCACTCACTTCGAGTGGAACGACCAGGCCGACCGAGCTTTTCACGAGCTGAAGAAGATGCTGGCCACGTCGCCCGTTCTGGCGGCGCCGACTGAGAAAGAGCCCATGCTCCTCTACATCGCCGCAACCAGCCGGGTGGTCAGCACCGCCATCGTAGTCCAACGCCCAGAAGAAGGCCGAGCCCAGCCGGTCCAGAGGCCGGTGTATTATTTGAGCGAGGTGCTGTCCGCCTCAAAGCAGAACTACCCACACTACCAGAAGATGTGTTACGGTGTGTACTTCACCGCCAAGAAGCTGAAGCCCTACTTTCAAGAGCATCCCGTCACGGTCGTATGCACCGCCCCGCTGGCCGAGATCATAGGCAGCCGGGACGCATCCGACCGGGTGGCGAAATGGGCCATCGAGCTGGCCCCTTACACGATCTTCTACCAGCCCTGCACCGCCATCAAGTCCCAAGCACTGGCCGACTTCCTCGTCGACTGGGCCGAGACCCAGTACCTTCCGCCGGCTCCCGACTCCACCCATTGGCGCATGCACTTCGACGGGTCCAAGATGCGCACCGACTTGGGAGCCGGCGTCGTCCTTACCTCTCCCAAAGGCGACAAGCTCAGATACACGCTGCAGATCCACTTTGCCGCCTCCAACAACGTGGCCGATTACGAGGCGCTCATACACGGGCTCCGGCTTGCCAAAGAACTTGGCATTCGCCGGATCCTATGTTATGGCGACTCGGACCTGGTGGTCCAGCAATCATCCGGCGACTGGGACGCCAAGGACGCAAATATGGCGAGCTACCGCTTCCTGGTCCAACAACTCAGCGGATACTTTGAAGGATGCGAGTTCCTCCACGTACCGCGAGCCGACAACGAGCCAGCCGATGCCCTGGCTCGAATAGGCTCCACTCGGCAAGCAATTCCAACCGGCGTCGCTCTACAACGCCTCCTCAAGCCGTCCATCAAGCCGTCTCCAGAGTCCGACTCCATCTTCGTGCCGCCTGACCCCGATGCGGCCGGGTCCAGCTCGAAGAACCTAGCAGGCGACCCCGAGACTCCCGCAGCCGGCCCGGGGACTGCCACACCTGGCTCGGGGACTGCGGTAGCCGGCCCGGGGACTGCACCAGCACAACAGCCGGCGACCGACTCCAGCATCTCACCACCCAGCCCGCCCACCCTGGTGGTAGTAGCCACATTGGCGGTAGAAGAAGTCACGGCTCCGTCATGGGCTCAGTCTATCCTCAACTTCCTAGTAAAACAAGATCTGCCGGCTGGCGAAACAGAAGCAAGACAAGTCCAACGTCGAGCCGGAGCATACACAATCATCAACAAAGAACTAGTCGAGCGTAGTGTCACTGGAATCCTCCAACGGTGCGTCGAGCAAGAGAAGGGCATTGCAATCCTCAGAGACATTCACCAAGGAGAATGCGGCCACCATGTGGCCTCAAGATCACTTGTCGCCAAAGCCTTCCGCCATGGTTTCTTCTGGCCGACAGCTTTGGATGACGCCAAAGAATTAGTTAAACATTGCAAGGGGTGCCAACTCTTCAGCTCCAAGCAATACATGCCGGCTTCAGCACTCAAGACCATTCCCCTCACTTGGCCCTTCGCCATTTGGGGACTGGACATGGTGGGCCCATTCAAGACGGCGCGTGGCGGCATGACACATTTGCTCATCGCCGTGGACAAATTCACCAAGTGGATTGAGGCAAAGCCGATCAAGAAGCTGAATGGGCCGACTGCTGTGACGTTCATTGCAGACATAACAACTCGGTACGACGTGCCACACAGCATCATCACCGACAACGGCACGAATTTTGCCAAAGGAGCCTTGGCACGTTTCTGCGCAGCCCAAGGTATCCGACTGGACTTAGCATCCGTCGCCCACCCGCAGTCAAACGGCCAGGTCGAGCGAGCCAATGGCCTCATCCTCTCCGGCATCAAGCCCCGACTGGTCGTACCTCTGGAGCGCTCAGCCGGCTGTTGGCTCAATGAGCTGCCGGCTGTCCTCTGGAGTCTGCGCACTACACCAAACAAGTCAACCGGCTTCACCCCTTTCTTCCTTGTGTATGGTGCCGAGGCGGTCATCCCAACTGACATCGAGTTCGACTTGCCTCGAGTAACCATGTACACGGAAGCGGAGGCCAAGGAAGCACGAGAAGACGACGTCGACCTGCTGGAAGAAAGCCGGCTGTTAGCCCTCAGCCGGTCTGCCATCTACCAGCAGGGTTTGCGCCGCTACCACAGCTGGAAGGTCAGGCCAAGATCTTTCCAAGAGGGCGATCTTGTGCTCCGGCTGATCCAACAAACAGCCGGCCAGCACAAACTCTCGGCCCCTTGGGAAGGCCCCTTCGTCATCAGCAGAGCTCTAGGCAATGACTCCTACTACCTGATCGATGCACAGAAGCCGAAGGCACGCAAGAGAGACGACTCCGGCAAGGAGTCGGAACGACCATGAACGCCAACCTCCTTCAAAGATTTTACAGTTGAAATGCAGTATGTATCACGCTAACTTTTGTATTAAGTACGAGACAATAGACCCCCCAAGGAGGGCTCGGGGACTGCCATCCCTTATTTATGAATGAAAAGTATCATGCTTATGACCTTGTCATTTCATTTACTTGTTCAGTCTGGCACCGAGTTCGACTAGTCGGCTCGGGGACTGGCCGACTGGAGTTATATTAGAAGTCCTACCCGCAGTCAGACAAGTAGTGTGCCGGCTCCCAAGCCTTCTCTTGCCAAAAGTCGCAGTTCGAAGAACCGGCTGTCCGGCTGGCAAGAGTTAAAGGCAGGAACGGGCGCCCACACGAAAAACGGCTAGGGACTAACGGACTAATATAACAAAAGCCGGTTTTTTCTCCCACCGCCGACTGGCTACCAGAGTAGCTGGCCGGCCGGTTTCCATTCACTTCACTTCAATCCAAGAAAGCTCAAGTACTTGCCTCCCCAAAGAGGGAAGGCGGCAAAGGAAAAGGCCTAAGGATAAAAAGCATACGCGAATGGAAACCAAACATGCACATGACAATATTTACATAAAAGACCTCCGAGAGGCCAGCATTCAACATAGTTTGGATACACCCCTAGTGGGTGGAACTGCGAAAACTTAATGAAGATTGTTCAAAAGACAACAAGCAGGAAAGATAAAGATGGCAGGTCAAGCTGGCGGAGCGACCGACGAGCCAGACTGGTTGGCGGAGATGGTCGTGCCGGCTGAAGGAGGGCCAGCTAGCGAACTTCGGCTTGGTCACCGCCTCCCATAGAGGGCGCGCTTCCACTCCTTGCTGGAGGCACGGTCGGCCTGAGGTCAGCCGGTTGTTCCACCAGCCGGCTCGACGTCTTCGCCATCCTCCTCCTCGTCATCCTCGCCCTCGTCGCTGGAGGCGATCTCCTTTGCCGAGTCCTCGCCCTCCGGCGGATTCAGCCCGAACCACTCCTCCGGCTGGGCAACACCGTCATCGTCAGTTTCGGGTGCGAAAACGCTGATGTCGGTACACTCGGCGATCGTCGAAGCTCGCTGGGCGATAGCCGGACTCACCTTTTCTAGCTCCGCGTCGGCCTCCATCCGCCAAGTGTGCAGCTGGTCCAGGCTCAGCCCTGGGTACCAAGCCCTAACGAACTCCAACGCCCGCCCGGCTCCGAGGCGGGCCGCCGACGCCTTCCAAGCCTCGAAACGACCAACTGCGACCTCCAGCCAGTCGGCAGTCCGGCTTGGGGTGCGGGGGATTGTCTCGCCGGGCCAGAGGGTGGCCAACACTTGCGCCCGGGCGCGTTGGAGCCGGCGAAGCATCCGATGAGCCGGCTGCAACTGCGCCTGGACAGCCAAGAGCTGCTCCTCAAGCGTCCGGTTCGCATCCGGCGCGATGTTGGCCCCCGTCTGACGGCACGCCTCGCGATGGGCTTCGATGCTTTGGGCGGCGAAGGCGGAGTAGCCGGGGAAGTAGTCTGCACAAAAAGATAAGCAGCAGCACAAGTTAAGCCAAAGACCAGGCGGAAATGGGCAGGAGAGGAGCGAGGAAGGCGGCTTACCGTCGATCAAGTCCTCGATGCGGCCGAAGCCTTCATCCAGTGCTCGCCGGGTCTCAGCCCAGCTCGCCGCCTCGGTCTCAAACTCTGCCTTCAGGGCGGCCTCGCTGTCCTGCGCCTTCTGCAGGGCTGCCTTGTGGCTCTGCTCTTGGTCGGCCAGCTTCTTGGCCAGGCGATCACGCTCCTGGACCAAGGCAGCGTACTCGGCATCCTTGGTATGAAGGGCGGCTTTCGCTTCGCCGAGCTCCTTCCTCAAGTCGGCGTTCGCCCCTGAAGACAAAGAAAAAGAAAAATCAATAAGGAAAGAGTCATCAAGAAAGATCCGACCCGACTGCTCAGCAGTCGGCCTGAATCTCGGGGACTACACCCAGTGGGTGCGCTGACGCGCCCCCACAGGAGACAGACAAGATCGAGTACATACTTCGGCTGTCGGCCAGGTCGTCGGTCCTCCGGCTCAACTCCCGAGCCTCGGAGTTGAAGGCGGCAGCACGGAGGTTGTGATAGTCCTGGAAGTTCAGACAAGAGGCAAAAATAAGGTAGCCATCAAGAAAGATCCGACCCGACTGCGCAGCAGTCGGCCCGAATCTCGGGGACTACACCCAGTGGGTGCACTGACGCGCCCCCACGGAAGAAATCAAGAGAGCAAAGCGGCCAAGAATGAAGGACTTACCCGGATGGTGGCTCGCGTCGACAGGAACTCCTGGGTGAACTGTTGCAGCAGGGCGGCCTGAGCTTGCAGCCGGCTCCGGACCCCTTGAGCCGCCACATTCAGCTCGCCAGTCCCCCCGCTGGGAGTCCACTCGGACGTGGCAGTGCTGGCCGCCTCCTGATCTTCTGCAGAATGGCCTGCGCCCGCGACTCGGCACGACTCCGGCAGAGCGGCGCCTCCCCCTACGCGCCGGCCCATCATCGGCTGCACCTCGAGGCCGGCTCTGTCCTCCGGCTCGCCCCCGGTCGGCCCCTCTGGCGCCGCTGACGACTAGCCGCCTTGGCCCGCTCCGGTTGGCGCTGCTGGTGGCGTTCTCCTCGCAAAGGCCACGGGGTCCTCCCCCCTCTCCATCAGCGGCGGGCCTTGGACGATCTCCTCCGCCAAGGGCAATGGGGTGTCGGGGGCCACGGCTCGGAGGGGAATGGCGAGCAGCGGAGGCTGGTTGCACGAACCCTCCGCCTCTGTCTCCGCGGTCGCCGCCTCCGCCTAGGCCTTGGCTGCTGCGTCGGCCTGCTCCCTCGCCGCCTGGGCGGCCGCTTTCTCCGCCACCTCGCGCTCCTCCCGCGCTTCACGGGCGTTCCTCTCTATGGCTTCCCTGAGGTCGGCGCGGGGGTCCACGCGGCGGGAGCTTGAAGAACCTCCAGTCGGCCCAACTACGGAGCCGCCCGGACCACGCTCAAGGGAAAGCGGTGCCCTGCCCAGCAAACGGAAGTAATTAAGAAGAATGCTCGAACAAGAAGAGAATGATGAAGAGCATGCGACAAGGCAATTGGCGACTTACGCTGAGACCGCCTGAGGCTGCTTCACCGCCTTGCGGAAGCGGGCCGCTTTCGCAGCCGCCTCATCTCGCTTGGTCGCCGCGGTGGAGGCTTTGGACTTTTTCGGTCGACTGCCGAAGAGGCCTGAAGCGGCCCGGTGCTTCTGTGCGCCACCTCCGGCAGCCGGCGCGACGGACCAGCCCGTGCCCTGATGGTCGGCTGCCGGCTGGCGACGCGGGGCGACTTCGGCTTCAGCATCATCCGGCCAGTCCTCGAAGCTCGCGGTGAGCCTTGAGCCCCCTGGCTCGGCGTCGTCCCCCACGACGGCGTCTTCCATGGCGGCCGCCCCCAAGTCCGGATCGTCGATGTCGTCCGCCGTGCGGTCGGCGGCATACTGGCGTTCTATCCCCGCTGTCCTCGTCGTCGGCGGGAGAAGGGGGTTCTGCTAAGAAGGACCGACTGATTAGAAACCGGCCATCATGAAGCTGGCTACCAATGAAAAGAAGAAAGAAAGGAAAGCTTACCACGGGCGAAGGGTTGGCATGAGAATATGGCGCCTTGCCATATCGCCAGTCCTCGGCGAGCTTGCAATTGGAGATATAGTTTACCATATACGATACCTCCGCGTGAGGCATCTCCCTGGTGCTCAGCCGGCTTGGGTCGAAGCGGCCGCTCATCTGGCACATCATGTGGGGCCGGCTTTGGAGAGGGGATATCCGGCGCTCCATGAAGGCGGCCACCAAGTCGGCCCCGCTCAGGCCTTCCGACTGGATCATCACCCGAAGCCGGGAGACGGCGGCGTTCCCGGCCTGAGACAGCGACCAGGACCGGAAACTCCATGAAGGCTGCCTCCCAGCCGGCGCGCCGGCTACGTAAGCCGGCAGGTTGACGTGGTCTCCTTGCTCGGCGAGGTTCTTCACGTAGAAGTATGATTTCTGCCAGATCTTCACCGACTGGATCAGGGGGATGGGCGGGAACGGGTTGTTCTCGCCCGCCCTCCTCATGGCGATGAAGGCCCCGCAGGGGGTGGGCACGCCTGCGACGACGGTACCGAGTTTGCTCTGGAAGAACTCCCCCCAGAGCTCCAGCGTGGGGAGCAGCCCCAAGAAACCTTCGCAGAGGGAGACGAAGCCCAACAGTAGCATTACCGCATTGGGCGTGAGATGATGCGGCTGAAGGTTGTAGAACTCGAGGAAGGAGCGTAGAAATCCGCTCGCCGGAAGGCCGAAGCCGCGCAGGAAGTGCGAGCGGAAGACGACCCGCTCGCCCTCCTCCGGCGTCGGCGAAATCTCCGTCTTCGGCGCCAGGCGGACCCGCACAAGGTTGGCGTCGGGCAGGCGCCGAGTCTGGCGGAGGAACTCAATGTGGTCCTCATGGACGTTGGAGCCGTCCCACGAGCTTGACAGCGCCATGGGAGCGAATCGATGTGGAGGCGCGGCGGCGCTGAGACGGGAGGCTGCGGCGGCAACAAGAAGAAGAAACGAAGACGATAAGGGGCGAAGCGAGAGGGAGCATGCGAACCTCTGCCGCTCCCCCTCCTCCCCCTACTTATAGGCTCGCGTGGCGAAGCCGAGGAGGCGCGGCGTGGGGAAATGTGGGGATCGATCGTGCCCGCTCCCCCATGTCCCGCGCTTATTGTGCCTTAACGGCGAAATAAAACCTCCGCGGGAAGGCGAGCGGTCCATGTGGGCCACAGAAGATCCGCGCTCGGACCAAGGCCTGTGAGTGGCGGGCCCGGGCCTGCGGCGGCGTCCCGTCGCACGCGTGCGCTGGCAGGATCTCGCCGCCACGTGGCCGCGGGAGGGCCCGCGGTCAGCGCACAGGTCGCCCCCTTTCTCGCCTCCAAGGCGCGGAGCTCTCTGAAGTCGACATACACCCGCAAAGCCGGCTCTTCAGGATGGGAAGCTGACCAAGCTTCGCGTCCCTTTGTCCGCCTTGGAGCTCGATCAGCTTCGGGGACTACTGTCGGAGTAAATAGCCATGGGTAGCCTAGCCGGCTTCCCCTGGCCCTTCTGAAAAATTACGAGCCCGTCCGGCCCTCAAGAATCCAAGACATGGAGCCGCCTTCCCCTTGCTGGCTGCCATCCAGGCTGGCTTTCAAAAGGCGGCCCGACTTTAGCCCTCATGAAGAATGCCACGGGAGGGCTGACTTCGGGAAGCCGGCCATGAGAAGGCCGACTCCAAGAAGCCGGCTCCTATAAAGCGGTCGAGACCGTACCCTCAAAGTTTGCACCCACCTAACAGCGGTGCGACGGGGCGTGGCTACAGTAAAGCCTGCCACCCCCGAATCCCGGAGCACGCCTGGCACAGTGCGCCGTACGGAGTAGCCATGACCCGTCCGGCGCGGCACTGTTGCCACGTTGACCCTGATGTCACCCACGACGGGCCGCCAGCGTGGCCCACAGATGGTGGACCCCTTCGGGCAGGGAGACGCCCGAAGGCGGCCATGCCTCCAACCATCCGGCCCAAGACAGAGCCGGCTCCCCGCAGCCGGCTTGCCACCTCCCTCGAAGGAGACGCCCCATTAAGGAGACAAGACGCGGTGAGGCTACAGCGATCGCCCGACGGGCGGCGGCACTGTAGCCGCGCCTACCACGATGAAGCCCACGTCACCAAGATGGAGCCACAGTAACCAGCCACCGACCAGGCCCTAGATAGTGGGGCCTGCCTGTCGACCAAGGGGCCGGCAGCCGGCGGGACCCACTAGTCGGCGGGCCCCAGCAGCTGGCGCAGAAGCCGGCGAGCACAGTCACAGACGGCTGGGCCCCGTGCCCAGTCGGATTACCATTGTACCCCCGGGGAGTAGGCCTATATAAACCCCCCGGGGCACCGATGCAAAGGGTTCGACCCCCTACTAATCCTAGACACCACACAAGGAGAAGAAGCAGGCTAGTCGTGCCCTTCTTCCTCCTCCCACCAAACATCTCAAGGAGCATTGTGTAGCTACTTGTTCATCTAGTGATCATGCGGAGACCCCGCAGAGCAGCAGTAGGGGTGTTATCTCCACGGAGATCCCCGAAGCTGGGTAAGATCTGCCGGCGTGCATGTCTTCGCCTTATCCCGTTTCCAGGCACCGGCGATGTCTTACTGGCTCCCACAATGATAAGCCACTCGTTGGCATATGTCGCACCTACCACCTGATAGGTACGATACTCTATTAAAAGGAGGCCTTAATATCCCTTGGTTTCCAATAGGACCCCGCTGCGAAGGGAGGGTAGGACAAAAGATGTCATGCAAGTTCTTTTCCATAAGCACGTATGACTATATTCGGAATACATGCCTACATTACATTGATGGACTGGAGCTAGTTTTGTGTCACCCTATGTTATAACTGTTGCATGATTGATCGCATCCGACATAATTCTCCATCACCGATCCAATGCCTACGAGCTTTTCATACAAGGTTCTTTGCTTATTTACTTTTCCATTACTACTATTACAATCACTATAAAACCAAAAATATTACTTTTGCCACCGTAACCACTACTATCATATTACTTTGCTACTAAATACTTGCTGCAGATATTAAGTTTCCAGGTGTGGTTGAATTGACAACTCAGCTGCTAATATTTGGGAATATTCTTTGGCTCCCCTTGTGTCGAATCAATAAATTTGGGTTGAATACTCTACCCTCGAAAACTGTTGCAATTCCCTATACTTGTGGGTTATCACCAGCATGGTGGATACCCAGGATAATGTTTCTTGAGCTCTTCTGAAGTTGTTTTAGTTATGGACTTGTTTTGCCGCCGCATTTATTTGCACTGGTGGCCAATTTAGATGGCTAGTGTATGTAATATGTTGCTTTGTTCCCTATATTTACACTGGTGGCAGACTTTGATGCCCAGTGGTTGTAATATGTGTAATAGTCGTAATAGCCTAGCGTTAGTTGCTTGCTTATTTATTTCCTTATTGTCTAGTTGTTTGCTTGCAGTCACTGCAGTTCTTTTTCCGCGTTTTTCCAGTGGCCACAATAACCTATTTTTATAACTAGGCCATAATAACCATGGGAATAATATACGGGTCGTAGGATCCATGGCCCTTCTATGGGCCCTATGATCGATTGGCCAAATGTGGGGCATTCTATTCATGGACCAATAACGGTCTGCAAAATGGGTCGTAAACGGGCTTGAGTGGAAATCATATGTTTATGGCCCGACCATAGCTGGTCGTTAATAGGCCGAAATGTATAACGGGGTTAATTCTATCGAGATGATCATGATTCGTTAATGGGTCGTATTTGATGACGCTATGAAAACAACCCTATGGGTTAATGGGCCACAAACAGGCAGACTGTAACCACTCGTTGAATTTGGCCCACAAGCAGAACATGCCAGTAATGAGCCGTAAGAAACTGAATGCTGGAAATGAGCCTAAAAATAAATGGGCCCTTAGAAGTCCAAAAGTTGACATGGGCTGGAAACGGCCCAACGGAATAAAGGGCCGTTGGTGGGTATAAAGCGATACACTATTCATAATGGGCTAGTTTCACCATGGACCTTTAATGGGCCTAGAGTTACAAAGGGCCTCATATGGGACGAAAGACGTCATGGGCCTTACATGGGCCCAAAGTTATAATGGGATGGAATCATATTGGACGGCCCAAATGATGCTATTGGGCCTAATCCGGATAGGCCATAACGGGCCGTGAGTTAGCGGGCTGTAAATGGACTATATGCGAACAGGCCATTAATAGTCCTTCCGTGGGCCGGCCCACTACCTTTTAACCAAGTCAAATGGGTCGTCCTTTTCACCTGAATGGGCCTTTGTTGGGTTGTGACACGTGTCAACGAATCATAGGCGCCTCCCGTCCAATGAGTTGATGCCATCTATCCCAACAGTGAACAGACACGTGGACACGTGGATCCTCTGGTCATTGAGAATTTTACATGTGGAAAATCCCCAATGGTCCGGGCTGCTAATGGGTTATCGGATCCAAACTGGAACCTGATAGCTTAATGGAAACCCGTTATGGTGGATGCCACGTGTCTGTTACCCTTGATGAAAGCACTTCCATGATGCGCCATTTATCGTCATGGAAGTGGACACTTCTGTGATGATAATTTTGGTATTGTCATGGAACCCTTCTATGATAGCACAGGTATGACTATCTTGATTCTATCATAAAATCATTGTGGATGTACATGCATACAACAAACATGACCTACTATGACAAACACATATCATCACGGAAGTGGTTTTTTGTAGTGTACTCCTCAAAGCGATGATTTATTTCATTCATTTAATCATTTGTCAAAGCTTTGATCTATATGTTGTCTTCAATTACCAAAGAGGGGGAGACTGAAAGTGCAACTAATCCCCGAGTGGTTTTGGTAATTCATAACAACATATACCTCATGGAACTAATGTCCATTCAAGATAAATATTTCAGGATGTTCAATGATTGGCATGGCAAGGACTAGAGATGTGGACCCCTCAAAATGCTAAGGACAAGGATTGACAAAATCTCAAGACTCTACATTTTTGTTTAAGTGATCCAAGATCACATTGAGTCCATAGGAAAGCCAATACTATTAAAAGGGGATGAGGTGTTCCCTGATGACCTGGTTGCTCAAGTGCTTAATAATATTGCTCCAAAACCCTTAGCAACTTTCTCTATCCAAATATGTCCAAGCCCCGCCGGTATTTCCTACACGGAACCATCGAGTTCATCTAGACTTAGCCACTGCCAAAACCCTAACAATTCTGATCCACCGAAATGGATCTCGGTCCCATCGAGATGGCCTTGCCAGCTCTCTGTAGCTTGTTGCAATTGTTTCCGTCCCACCGAGAATTGCAATCAGTCACACTGACCAACTTGATACGTCTCCAACATAACTATAATTTTTGATTGTTTCATGCTATTAAAGTATAATTCTTGAATGTTTTATATTCATTTAGTAGCAACTTTATATCATTTTTTGGGACTAACCTATTGACATAGTGCCGAGTGCCAGTTGTTTTTTGCTTGTTTTTTTACTTCACAAGAAATCAATACCAAATAGAGTCCAAATGTAGAAAAACTTTTTGGAGATTTGTTTCCGCCCAGAAGACACCCAGGAGGCCCAGGAAGTGCACTAGAGGGGCCCTATGGGGCCCACTAGGCACCAGGGCGTGCTAGTGCCCCCAGGCACACCCTGGTGGGTAGTGGGGCCCATAAGAACCCCTACCACCGCCTCTCAGCTCTATAAATATACTAATATTCGAGAAACCCTAGGGAGTCGACGAAACACAATTCCAGCTACCGCAAATTCCAGAACCACGAGATCCAATTTAGAGGCCTTTTCCGGCACTCTGCTAGAGGGGTTAACGATCACGGAGGGGTTCTTCATCATCACCCTTGCCCCTACGATGATGCATGAGTAGTTTACCACAGACCTACGGGTCCATAGGTGGTAGCTAGATGTCTTCTTCTCTCGTTTTGATCTTCAATACATTGTTCTCCTTGATGTTCTTGGAGATCTATTTGATGTAATGACTTTTTGTGGTGTGTTTGTTGGGATCCAATGAATTGTGAGTTTATGGTCAGATCTATCCATGAATATTATTTGGGTCTTTGTTGAACTCTTTTATGGATGATCTTTATAGCCTCATATTTCTTCTCTGAAACTTTGGTTTGGTTTGGCCAACTAGATTGATTTTTTCTTGCAATGGGGAGAGGTGCTTTGTGATGCATTCGATCTTGCGGCGCTCAATCTTAGTAACAGAAGGAGACATGACATGCATGTATCATTGCCATTAAGGATAAAAAGATGGGTTCTATTCCTACATGAATAGATCTTGTCTACATCATGTCATCGTTCTTATTGCATTACTCCATTTTTCCATGAACTTAATACACTAGATGCATGCTTGATAGCGGTCGATGTGTGGAGTAATAGTAGTAGATGCAGGCAGGAGTCGGTCTACTAATCTTGTACATGATGACTATATACATGATCATTGCCTTGGATATCGTCATGATTATTTACTCTTCTATCAATTCCCCAACAGTAATTTGTTTACCCACCGTATGCAATTTTCTCGAGAGAAGCCTCTAGCAAAATTTACGGCAGACGGATCTATTTCCTATCATATTTTTTTCAGATCTATTTATCCAAAAACCCAAAAATACCTTGTGCACTTTTTCTTTACTTAATTTATTTTGTGTTTTTGCTAGATCTATTTATCGTCTCTCATACAATTTAATATATCTCAATACTAATGAGGGGTTGACAACCCCTCTTACGCATTGGGTTGCAAGCCTTTGTGGCCTGTGTGCGGGTGTTGTTTACATAGTGTTGCTTGGTTCTCCTATTGGATTGATAACCTTAGTTTAATAACTAAGGGAGGTACTTATCGTTGTTGTGCTGCATCATCCTCTCCTCTTCGGGGAATTACCAACGCAAGTACAAGCACTCACAACTCTCTGTTGCCTTATTGCTTCACTCCGGTCCTACTGAGATGATGCATTTTGTGCCACCAAGACGAGGTTTGCCCTAATCCCTTGCACATCAGTCCCTCCGAGTTGTTCCTGCCGGTCCCACCGAGATTCCTAATGTTCATATTTTTACACAGATCGGTGCCACCGAGTTTTCTGATCGGTGCCACCGAGATGGGTCAAAAGTATGTAACGGTTGGATTTCGTGTGGAGGATATATATACCCCTCCGCCCCTTCTTCCTCAAGAGGAGAGCCATCAGAACGTGCCTACACTTCCACCATTCATTTTCTGAGAGAGAACCACCTACTCATGTATTGAGATCAAGAGCTTCCATTCCTACCATTTGAACCTTGATTTCTAGCCTTCCCTAAGTTGCTTTCCACTCAAATTACCTTTCCACCATAGCCAAATCTGTGAGGGAGAGTTGAGTGTTGGGGAGACTATAATTTGAAGAACAAGAGCAAGGAGTTCATCACCAACACACCGTCTATTACCTTTTGGAGAGTGGTGTCTCCTAGATTTGTTAGGTGTCGCTTGGGAGCCTCTGACATGATGTGGAGTTTGTAAGGGCAAGACGATCTCCTACTTCTTGAAGATCTACCCGAGTGAGGCAAGTCCTTCGTGGGCGATGGCCATGGTGGGATAGACAAGGTTTCTTCTTCATGGACCCTTCGTGGGTGGAGCCCTCCGTGGACTCGCGCAGCCGTTACCCTTTGTGGGTTGATGTAACATCCCAATTTTTTAATTTGGATGTTAATCATTAGGTCATCATATGCATCCATTTTGTGCATTTTGATTTTGTTTTATTTGGACTATTGATCCTAGAAACCTTAAGCAACTCAAGGACCAATTGAGAGAGTTGGAGGTTTTCACAAAAATCCATTTTTGAATTTTCAAAATTGGCAAATTGGATCAAAGTGATTTTATTCGAAATTATATTTCCAATTATTTCAAATAAATAAAATAATGAGAGAAGATAATATGACTTCTTCAAAACAGCTAGGAAATATTGGAAATTTAATTTTGAATAAAAATATATTTATTTAATTTTTTATTTGCAATTTTATTCGGCTGCAATTTATTAAATTAGGGGAAAAGTTGCATTTTTTAAAATTGCATTTAGTCCAGAAAAATGTTCACATTGTCCTAAATAATAGGAGGGGATGAAAAAAAAATGTTTCTGGAATTTTAGGAATTTTATTTTATTTTATTTGAATTTTTTTATTCACGGCGCTATTTAAAAAAAAGTTCGCAGCCAAACTGGGCCGGCCCAGCCGCCACCGCCTCGCCCGCCGTCCCCGAGTCCGGCTCCGCCACGCCTCGCCGCCGTCGCCCATGTCCGAGCGGGACACCACACGGCTTGCCCCCTCCGCCAAGGCCGCCGGACCCCTCCCCCCTTATAAGCCGCCACCCCGCCTCTATCTCACCTCATCAACCGTCATCGTCGTCCCGTAGCAGCATCAAGCCGTCGCCACTGCAAGCGCCGCCGCCGCAGCCGCGCCGCCCGCTTAGCCACCACTGCCTGCCATGTCGCCCCACGCCGCCACCGCCCAATGGCGGAGCCGTTGTCCCCGCCCCGCCCGAGTCCACAACCGCTGCCGCGGCCATCGTCGGAATTCGTCGCCGTCGACGAAAAACCGTCGAAAACCGCCGGTACAGCCGAGCCGTCCCGGTTTATTTTGGGTTTTCCTACGGTTTTATTTTAATAACCCGATCAGTTTTAATTAGCGAACGTTCATTCGTTTAGATCGGTAGCGAACGGTTTTCGTTTGTTAGGTTTCTGTAGCGAACGTTCGTTCGTTAGATTTTTCTTTTTCTGTTTATTTTCGTCCAAGGACCTATCTATAATTATTTTCTTCACAGATTAGTCCCTGATCTTTAAACTATCACAACATTTTGCTCATCTATCCAAATCCTACGAAACCAATGCCAAATTCTTCGTTACAATCCCCTACGTTTAGATAATCAACTTAAAAGTGTTTTTGAAAGTTTAAAATTTGGTTTCAAACAAATTTGAATTTGAACTTCTTTTGATCGTAACTTGAGTTTCGTATCTCCGATTTGATTGATTCTTTTTGCAAATCTAAGCTCTTCACTTGAACTTTTTGTTTAGAGCATTTTATTTGGTTTTACCTTCACCTCTTATGATTGAGTGCTTATGTATGCTATTGTTTGTCTGTGATAGATTTTCTGAAGTGTGAAGCTTGCTACTACGAATCTCTAGGATTTTCCGATCGTCAGAATGGCAAGTTACACTTCGATCATATCCCTTTACTACCCAATTTTTATGCATTAGTATCAATCCTTAATCATTGCATGAGTAGGATTGGGAACATGTTGTTAATGTTAAGTAGTTGATGAGATAGGAACCTAATACCTTTTATCACCCCGGGAATATACGTTATGCTCTTATTGCTTAGCCATGCTCGTAGACGGGGATTGGTATGTGAGAATCATGAAAGTTGCGAGAGTAATGTAAACTAAGGGAAACTTAAGGTGGCTACTTTAATACACATCTGGGTGGATTGGTTGCGGGCATCTGGAGAATCCAGTGTTGTCCTAGGATATCCTCGAGTACCCGTGTGATCATCCTATGGAATGCCACCCAGGCTCAAAGGGATCATAAGACTATTCATGCTAGAAACTTTCGTGTGCAGCCACAAGCCTTTATGGGCTCTGGCATAGTTGAGTAAGTTGTGTGACCTCTTTCAGTGGTAGGCTAGCAGATGTAGGGGAAAGTAGGTGGTACTGTCTACCCAGAGTAAAGAGTTAATGCTTCAGAAAGACTATGTCTCGATCTTTCGATCATGGATGTGGCCGAGTCTTGTGGGAAAAAGTGCGCAAACCTTTGCAAAGTGTATAATCTAATCATGATTAGCCGTGTCCCCGGTTATGGACATCTTGAGTATCTGGTATTTGAATTATTAATTGATCTCATCACTTTACTTAATGAATTTGTTGGGTTATTAATTTTATTACATGGTAATTTGGAATTGAGTTGGGGGAACCTTCTCAATAATGGCATAAACTTGGTACTTAAATAAAATCTATTCCTTTTAGTTGTAGGGTAAAATTAGCTTTATGCAAATGATAAACTTAGAGCCTCCACCAGCCAAATATGCATGTAGTGATAGCTTTTATTTCATCATTTCCTCTATAGTGTGATCTTGCCAGCATATTCCATGTGCTGACCTACACGGCTGCAACATATCATGTTGAAGAATTTTCAGACGAAGAGTAAGGTGCGATAGGTCGTTGTCATGCACTCAATTTTGCCGTGGAGTTGGATGGACTTATTTACCTTCGAAGGTTCCGCAGTTATTTAGATGGCCTTCAGCCATATTATTTTAATAAGTACTCTTTATGAGACACTCGATGTAATAAGTGTGTGATTGAACTCTGTTATAAATCCTCAAGTACTCTGTGTGTCTGCAATACCGGTCCAGGGATGACACTTAAGCACAGAGACTACGGTCTAGTGGGATCGGGTCGCTACAAGATGATATCAGAGCACACACTGACTGCAGGACACGGCCACTAGGAAAAGCCATAGGGTACTGTTCTCTACTCATTTCTAACTCTACTCTATTTCTACACTATAGATGTCGGACCCAAGGAACAAGTTCACTCAATCAGATGACAACACCCCTTTCGGACGACACTTTAAGGAAGTCACTAGGTACCTGAACATCGGCATAACAAGCTTCATCGGAACCTTCACCGCCACTTTACCAGAAGAGGAGCGCTAGACGATTCAAGTTCGTGTTCCAGGAAGGACTTTTGCACCAATTACCGAGGCCATCGAGTTTTCCTTTGATGCACCAACCTGGACTTTAGGGAAGAGCATGGCCGCCCACATCACCGTTGGACGCATAGGCGAGTTGTACAATAAGGATCTTAAAGACACCACCTACCAGATATGTGGACGCCGAGATGAGCAATGGGAGATGATTCGCACCAGGAAGGATAAATCTATTGCAGCCTACATACAGGAGTTGAACCATCACATTCATCATTATGAGAACCAGATGTGCACTAACATGATATATATGAAGAAGGTGATGACCCGAAATATGGAGCTAGAAGAGGAACTCAAGGCTACACGTGATGGATATGAAGAAGAAATTGAGGTACTACTGGAGTAGAATGAAGACCTGAGGAGGAAGCTAGGAATACCCGTGGCGAAGCCCGAGCCTGGAGTGTACGTTCGTTGTGAAGACTACAGACACAAACACAGACCCCGACAGTGGTGATTATGAAGACGAAGCTAGAGCGGATATTATGGAATCTTCCACCGATCAAAATTTCTAGTCGACCACCATATCACTATTTGTATTCTTCCAAGTAGTTAGAAATCGTTGCGAGATCTTGTAATAGTAGCTTAGGTCAATTGTATGAATCTTGTTTGAATTGAGTGGTGTGAATTGAATATGTTTGTCTCATGTGCATATGGGTAGTGAAATATCTCTTTAGACCCTATTCTATTCTGTTCTCACCCCTCTAAACCTATCAGATGCCTCTAAGACGTGACCCCGGATTTGTTTTCCCGCCGAAGCTCACTCAGTTGATCCAACAGCAGAATGCCTTGATGCAGTTGCTAGTCCAGAACCAAGGCAACAACAACAACAAAAATCCACCGCCACCACCCCCAGTTGACAACTTAGCCCGTTTTCTAAGGTTGAATCTGCCGGTGTTCTCTAGCAGCACCGAGCCAATTGTTGCTGATGACTGGCTCCACAAGATTGGAAGGGAGCTGACCACCGCAGGTTGCACAGATGCTAAGAAGGTGCGCTTTGCCGCACATCAACTGGATGGACCCGTAGCCTCATGGTGGGAGAACTACACCGCCACTTTCCTCGTGGTCAATGTTACTTGGGATCAGTTTCATCAGGCCTTCTGCACTGCACATGTCTCAGCTGGAGCCATGAGGACGAAGAAGCGTGAGTTTCGCAACTTACGCAAAGGAAATCATACTGTGGTGCAGTACGTGGATGAGTTCAGCAAGTTAGCACGCTACACCCGATGTGGCCACAGATGCCGCGAAGCAGGAGAAGTTTCTTGAAGGACTGAATGATGAGCTAAGTATGCAGTTGATGGTGGCAACATTCACCAACTACCAGGAGTTGGTAGACATGGCCCTCATGATTGAAAGCAAGCAGCAGCAGCAGATAGAGGGGCGTCGAATAGCACGGCGGGGATCACGCAGGCAATCTTTACCCAGGTTTGGGCCGCCGTCAGGCGTAAAACCCTACTCCTGCTTTGGTGGATTGATGAAATAAAAATGGTGGTGAGTGCAACACACTTGCCCAATAGGGTTGCCTCGGGGCAGAATGACTACGTGCGTATGAATGTGTGAGGGGGTGGATTCACTAACCCAGGGCTCCAATCCTTTCTACACTTGCCTTGGGCCTCCTTTTATAGACAAAGGGGTCACCACAGTGGAAAATCAGTCATTATGCACTGATAAGATAACAAATAGTGCTATCATACCTAACTCTGCAGGCTAACAGATCGCATTGAATGCGCCGCTCAACGTCACATTGTAGCTTGCCCGGCAAGCCCTACCGAGTAGTTTTGCCAGCTCCGCATCTGCTCGCTCGACACGTCGCTGGATGGGTGTCGCCTTAAGGTATTTCCTGTAGAAAGTGCCTGCCATGTGGCGAATAGCATCCACTTAGTCATGTTGGAGCTCGACACCGCATCGATTGGTGACGTGCGTCGTGGTGAGGTTGTGTGGTGAGGTGGTTTTGCCTCCGCGAGTCCCGGCAGGCCCTGCCGGGGGGTCTTGGAGGCTTGCTTCCAGGGGTTGCCCCACCCTTGCCTGGCTCGCCTGCCCGGCAAAGGAGGTTTCTCTCTTAGCAGTATCCTGCTTTTCTAGCTAGTCTTGGTCTTCTAATGTTGCACGTTGGTCCTTTGAAGAACTGTTCTCCTATGCTTCGGCTCTGGCATTGGTGCCGTGGTCTTGCTCCTGTGCCTATGCATAGTCTGGGCAACGGACCCAGGGTTTGTTGCACCGATAGAAGCCCCCGGGCCTGGCATGAACGCGCTATTGGGCGTCGTCGGGGTAGGCCCTAATAAGTGCACAAGCATGGGCGTGGGAGCGGCTGGCCCCTTTAAATCTTCTTTGCTTCTTCATTAATCTTGAGTCCGGGCTAGTTTCCAGTTTTCCAGCGCATCGTGTAAAGCTAATCGTGGTGGGGCCATCCATGTGATGCCCCATGAATGAATTTAATGCACGGGGGAGTAAACGCCGATTCACTCTTCCCACCACGCCCTTATCCTCAGCCACATATGCGGCATGCATCGCATGGGGTAGGCAACGGAGGAGCGTGGAGCGGAAGAGCATCAAGGCAGGGCCCTGGTCTTCTTGAATTAGTGGAGGAGAGCGGCGCTTGCCTGTCGAGGGAGCGGCTTGATACGTCTCCAACGTATCTATAATTTTTTATTGTTACATGCTATTATATTATCCATCTTGGATGTTTTATATGCATTTATATGCTATTTTGTATGATTTTTGGGACTAACCTATTAACCTAGAGCCCGGTGCCAGTTTATGTTTTTTCCTTGTTTTTGAGTTTTATAGAAAAGGAATATCAAACGGAGTCCAAACGAGCTGAAAATTTACGGTGATTTTTTATGGACCAGAAGAAGCCCCCAAAGCAAAAGAGTTGGGCCAGAAGAGTCCC